>NC_057861.1:232494179-232830846 GCF_019393635.1 Dromiciops gliroides
CCTTTCTCCCTCAGTAGAATCCTTTTATATTATTTGCAAAAACCTTGATAGCTTTAAGAACTTATTATTGTTTTGAGAGGAAGCCTGGTATAGTGTAAGAGTTCTATAACTGGAAGCAGGAGAATAATGGGTTCAAATTCTGCTTCCAATACATTTTAGCTGTGTGGCTATGGCAAATTTTTTAAAGTAAGAGAATATTTTTTAAAGTGCTTTGCACTTTTTAAAAGTCTTAAGGTCCTGTATAAATGCTGCTGCTTTTTCTCTTCCTCCTCCTCCTTTTCCTTCTTCTCTTTCTTCTTCTCTTCCTACTCCTCCTTCTCTTTTTCCTTATTCTCAGAATCTCATATATATAAAAACAAGGGTCACATTTAGAATTGAAAGGGAAATGTACTTTATTTCTTTTTTACTTTTTTCAGTATATACTCCTTTATTTAAAGTTTTGTATTCCAAATTTTATACCTCCTTCACTCTCTCCTCTCCCCCCTTGAGGTTGTAAACAATCAGATATAGGTTATACAAGCGAAATTATTTAAAACATTGTCATTTTAGTCATTTTGTCTAAGAAAACTTAAAAGAAAAAATATGAAAGAAAGTGAAAAAACAGCATGTTCATATATGTTCAATCAATAGCAGTTCTTTCTTTGGAGGTGGATAGTATGCTTCATCAATAGACCTTTGAGATCGTCTAGGGGATCACTGTATTGTTGAGAATAGTTAAGTCATTCACAGTTCTTCAAACAATATTGCTGTCTCTGTGTACAATGTTTTGGTTCTGCTCACTTCACTATACATCAGTTCATACAAGTCTTTCCAGGTCTTTCTGAAATCATCCTGCTTGTTATTTCTTATAGCACAATAATATTCCATCACCATCATATACCACTGCTTGTTTAGCCATTCCCCAATTGATGGGCAGTCCTTTGATTTCCATTTCTTAGCCACTACAAAAAGAGCTGTTATAAAAGATTTTTTTTCTGGGGCAATGAGGGTTAAGTGACTTTCCCAGGGTCACACAGCTAGTAAGTATCAAGTGTCTGAGGCCGGATTTGAACTCATATCCTCCTAAATCCAGGGCTGGTGCTTTATCCACTGTACCACCTAGCTGTCCCCTACAAATAGATCTTTTACTCTTTTTTGGAATGGCTTTGGGATATAAACCTAGAAGTGGTATGAAGGCATGTAATTTAAACCTAAGAAACTGAGGACCAGGAAGATTAAGTAATTTGCACAAAGTCATATAGATACTCTGTGGCAGAATGAAAATTTTAATTCAGATCTACTGACTTCAAATTCAACACCCTTTCCACTGTACCATGCTGCCTCCCAATAATAATACCAATAGTGCCTATATCAGGAGGATTTTTTGTGAGGACCAAATGAGATGATTCATAAAATGCCCTGTAAACATTAAATCAAATTATCTATAAATGCAAGTTATTATTATTTCTATTATCATTTTAAGCATAGTTTCTTAAGATTATGAGAGAAATGAGATGGAGAGAAAGAATGGGGATTCTTGGTCCTTTGTGTTAAGCCACATTTGACATAGCTAACAGAAATAACATAGCCATAAGAAGATCACAGGAATGTAAAATGAGCAGAGAGCAGAACAAAACAGTTAGACTAGGATCACTCTATAAGCACAGTAGGACTTCCAGAAAATGGAATGGGCTGCTTAGGGAGATAGTAGATTCTTCCGTGCATGTGGGAAGAGTTTAATCTATATGTAAGTAATGGTTCAAAGGAGGGATTATTTATTTATTTATTTATTTTTGCTGGGCAATGGGGGTTAAGTGACTTGCCCAGGGTCACATAGCTAGTAAGTGTCAAGTGTCTTGAGGCCAGATTTGAACTCAGGTACTCCTGAATCCAGGACAGGTGCTTTATCCACTGTGCCATCTAGCTGCCCCCAGGAGGGATTATTTTTAAAGATTGGAGAGCCTTAAGCATGCTTATAGTCTATAGGTTATGGACAACAGAAAGGGATGAGAGTGAGGATATTTGGGCAAAAGGGAATCACTGATGGTATAAGGCTGTGGAGGAGGCAAAGGGGCTTAAGGGCACAGAGAGAGAGAGATCAGTTCTAGCAAAGGATAGGAATAACTCCTGGTGTCTGGCACACATTTTAATAAATGTCTTTTGGTTGATTGAAGCAAGACAAAATAGTTGAAGATTTAGAGAGGTTTTCAGTAGTTTAGATGAAGGGTTAAGGAAATACCCATTAAATAGCTTCTGAAATGACATCATTGTGAAACCTGACACACCTATAATATTTTAATTTTAAAATTTTTTGTACCTACAAATTCTGAAATGTCCTTAATATCTCACTGTTGCTTCCTGAAGCACTTGATCATTCATTGGTAGATAAAAGAAAGTATAAAAATCTTCCACTTGAGATTCTTTTATTGGTTAATAGCATATAGAGATAGTCTTACTTGTCTATACCCATCCTGGGGCACCTCAGCTATGCCATTTGCCTCTAGTTCAGAAACATCTTTTTGAAATTTAATTTTATTATTTTTTAATTATCAAAACATTTATTTTTGGTTTTTTGTTTTTTTAGTGAGGCAATTGGGGTTAAGTGACTTGCCCAGGGTCACACAGCTAGTAAGCGTTTAGTGTCTGAGGCCAGATTTGAACTCAGGTACTCCTGACTCCAGGGCCGGTGCCCTATCCACTGCTGCCCCCAAAACATTTATTTTGCTCTCTGCCACCCTCAGTGAAGAACAACACACAAAAAATCAAGAAAAAACCCTTTATAAAATATGCTGTCATGCAAAACAAATTTCCTCACTCACTGACCAAGTCCAAAAATGGATATCTCTTATGCATCTTGAGTCTTTCATCTCTCAGTCAAGTGTCCTTAGAAATTGAGGTTTGTCATTGTATTAGTCAGAATTCTAAAGTCTTTCAACATTTTTTCCCTATATAATGCTATTATTGTTGTATAAATCATACTCCTGGTTTTGTTCACTTAACTTTATATCAGTTCATTCATGTTTTCCCATTTTCCCCCAACACTGTCAATATCATTATTTTTTATGATACATGATATTCAAGATTCAAATATTTGGATACCATAATTTGTTTAGCCATTACCTAAAAGGTGTTCCCCCACCCTCAATTTCCAGATTTTTTTGTTTTTGTTTTTTGTTGCTCCTAAAAGAACTACTATAAATATTTTTGTATATATAGGTCTTTTTCCTGTTTGATCTCTTTGATCATAGTAATAGTAATAGTATCATTGGGTCAAAGGATATTCCCAGTTTTGTGATTTTTGCTCATTATTCCAAATTAGTTCAGACATATCTTAAATATGTTCATTATGTATAATCACTCGAGTTTGATGTTGGTAAATATGCAATCTTACTTGATCCTTTATAACTTAGCTTTTTGATTACTTATTCCTCATGTTGTTGGTCCCCTCCAATTTCTCTGCTGGAAAATTTCCATTTCTCCACTTAATTACATAAATTGCTCACTAATTCTTAGCACTTCGTTTTCACAGCACTTGGAATAAACTATTGAAGTGGGTGATACAACAATGGTTATCTCCATTTTACAACAGGGTAACTGAGGATTGGAATGGTTAAGTGACATATCTAGGCAGTGGATCTAGTAAGATTTGGATAATTCTCACCTTAATACCTCATGACCTCTAAGTATTCTTGACCTCTTTTAAATTTAAATTTGAATTTGTAGTGGGAAACACCATCTTTTCTGCTGTCAGTGATATTCTTTAAGTTACAAGCTGTATTTGTACCTATATGATTAACTTTGTCACCTATGCACAGAACTATTGTTTAGCTGGAGAAACTGGGAGCTTACTTGTAAACACAGACAGGTATACTTTACTTCATAGTAAGGCACTTGACCATGTCCTGTTTTTTTTTAGTTTTATCTTTTTTTGTGTATGATCTCTTCTGAGACACTTTGCTGGCAAATGTAACCTGTTGTGGCAGTCTTGGAAAAGACTCCTGACTTTGAACTTCAGGGAAATGGAGGCAGAAGTGTCCTTTTGAGGACTGGTTTATGGCCTTGGTTTTTGTTCTAATACTAGCTCAAAAAGACCTCAATCTGCCACTTCTTTTTTTTCTTTCTTTTGTTTTTATTCATATTTCTTTTTTCTCCTCTTTTTCATATGGTAGCCAGAATCCTTTGCTTCCATAGATATTTTATCACATCTTATATTTTTATTTTTAGTTATCTTAATAAATGAGCTCTTATCTGCTTGATGTATTATTCAGAGCAAAGGATTTTTTAAAAAATTAGGCACCATGAGACCTTACTTTCTGAGTTCCTTTCCTCCCTGTTTCCCTTGTTTTAGCCCAGCTATTCAGCCTTTTCATAGCTACAGGAGTGAGGCTCATGATATTTTATGTGACTGATGTGATCACTCTGTGAGGAGAAGTCTTTGAAAGATTTCAAATAGACACAAAGAACCTCTTAGTTTTCCCTTGTAGTGTCTGAGTTTTAAAATCTGATTCTCCAGAGGGTGTCTGAAATGGTACTCTCTTCAGAATATGGACATATTGGACATATGGACATATTGGCTACTTGTCCATATTGGACATATGGACATATTGGACATATGGACATATTGGCTACTTCTACCTGTTTTTATTTGCCACTCCCCACATCAAATGCTTTCCTGATAGTCTTTCCATTGTCACCAAAAGAGGGTCTGGGCAAAGGAAATGGAGAAAAGGAGCACATACCTAAGAAGACACAAGCATCCTGGTAACATTACCTACTTATTGTCCCAATGCACTTAGTGGTTGTAATCATAACCTGAAACAATTAATGTGTCTCTCAGAGCTCCTGATATCTCTCTGACAGAAGCCTGTCCAATAGCTATAAATATAGGAGTAGGAATCCCTCTTGATTCTGTCACAAAGTTTCAGAGTTGGAATGGAGCCCAGAGGCTAATCCAGTTCCTAAACAGGAGTTACTTCTACAACATCTTCAAGAACTGGGAATCCAACCTCACCTTGAAGACACATAGTGACGGGAAACCCACTACTCCTCAAGGCAACCCATTCCACTTTTGGACAATTCTAATTGTGAGGATACTTTTCCTCACATAAGTCTAAATCTACCTCTTCAGTCTTAACTCATAGCCTGCAGTTCTGCTCTTCTGGGTAAAATGGAACAGGTCCAATCCCTCTTTCATAAAACTGCTATCGTGTCTGTCTTGAGTTACTTTCTTTTTCTAGGCTAAACATCCTCTGTTTCTCCAGTGGATCCTCATATGGCATGGCTTTGAGACGCTGCCATTGTGTTTGTCCTCTCAATTCACTTTGGTTGTTCATTATTCTTTCTAAATGGGATTTATATTTTTTTTCGTCAGTCCCTTTTTAGTCATGCATTTAGGTTTTTGGGTTTTTTTTTTTCAAAGAAACTGAAGTGGTTTGCCATTTTTCTCCTCTAGCTCATTTTATAGATGAAGAACTGAAGTAAACAGGGTTAAGTGACTTGCCCAGGGTCACACAGCTAGTAAGTGTCTGAGGTCAGATTTGAACTCACAAAGAAGGGTCTTCCTGACTCCAGGACCACAGTATGTATGTATGAATGCATGCATGCATGTATACATGCATTTATGCTTGTTGTATTATGTATATGTATATACACATGTATGTGTGTATATATAAAATATACATAGATGTATATATTTCTATATATACACACACACAGATAATTCTAGTTTGTTTCCCCCCTTCAACAATATGCCTGCCACCCACTCAGACCTCTACTAACTTACAAAAACATATACTTGGGATAAGAAGTATAGATTGACTTTTGGTACCTTTTTAAACTTACCCTCTTGACTTCTGAGCTGTTTTGTATAAAAATAGTGCTTGCTCCTTAGAATTATGTTACACTCCACTGAATAGGGAAATATAATTTTTTTCTTTTTTTAACTGAGGACTACATGAGAACTTCTCTGCTTGAGTTATATGACTTTATTTAACATTGTTTTAGTTAAGATGACCTGGGATGTTATTGTGTTCAATTCCCTCTGCACTGACTCATAGATGCATTACACCTTAAAATTGTAATTTCAGAGATCAGGGGAACAATGGTTGATAAGGCAAGATCATAGGACTTAGAATTGTAAAGGCTCACAGAATCATTTTATCTACAACTGGAAAGGACCAATAGAGAACATCTACTCCAATACCCCCTCATTTTATAAATGATAAACTGAGGCCTGGAGAAGGTGAGATTACTTACCCAAGATCACACAGGTTATAAGGGACAGAGCTAGGATTTGGACAGTGCTCAGGAACCCCAAACTTCTGTGTAAAGGAGGGATTTTATGTTGAGTTTCCTAGACAGTGTCATTCTGGAATCTAGCATTTTAGCCAAAGAAAGAAGACTTTTTGGGTCCCTCCAGGGTAGAGCTTATTTTATGGGTAATGCCAAGATTGAAAGCTATGAAGGCTAGAGAGTTCAGGGATCATACATGTTAGAGAAGGGATTCTTAACATGCAGTCTATGAACTTGTTTTATTTATTTTTCTTTTCATGATCATATCTCAATACAGGCCTATAGTTCAGTTTTAAACTTGAATATTTAATCAATTTTTTGTAATCCTATGCATGTGATGCAATTATTAAGAATAATACATTATTCTGATAAGGAGTCCATAGGCTTTACCAGATTTCCAAAGGGATCCATGATACACAAAATGTTAAGAATCATTATTTTAGAGAGAAAAGGGGATTTTTTTGATGCCATATACTCAGTGAAGAAAGAAGATTATCACTCATATAGTTCATAAGCAGTGTCCTACTTAATAGAGAAAAGCCAGTGAATTAATTGGACAATGCAGGTTTGATGGGAATGGCTACTTTTTCAACAGCCCCCAAGTATTTTTGCCTATTTTTGGGGGGAGAAAAGATGATGTAGGTTGTTGTGGGAAGGCCAGGAATCTACCAGATAGAAGGTTGACCAATAATGGATTCAAATTAAGGTAGATTCTGAGTAGAGCTGATTTTCTATTTGAGTGTTTCTCCATCTTATCATCAGCTCCTCTGAGTCCTTTTCATTTCTATATATTACGTGGGATAAAGATAAAGACTGTCCTTCCCAAATGCATTGCTATTCTGAGTGCATATATAGAAGCTTTGACACTACTATCCACATTGGAAATCTAAACATGAGAAAAGAGTAATTAGGTTTAGAGATTTTCCTTCAGTAACTCTAGGGGTAGGCAACAAGCCAAACAGAGAATATTATCCTTTTGAGAACCCATCTTGTGTGAACCTGGACATATTTATGTTTTATATGTACATATGTATGCATATATATAAAGATAAATTTATATCTGTATATATCCATCTCTGTAGATATAGACATATTTATATATAAATATGTATCTATTTCTCTCTCTTTTTTTCTTTCTTGGTCTGTCTCTCTCCTCCACATAATTAACCCTAACGATTTTTAAATACAAGCATCATTTGTTGTGACACTTAAGATAACCTTTCATTCCCAACTGATATGGACACTGTGATTATTTCTTTAATATTTTAGTATTTAGTCAATCCTCAGCCTTCTCATTCATCCCATCTCCACCATGGAGCTATAGGATGCCAATACTCACAATCAAACTAAACAACATTAATTTTATGGGAGAAATTTCTAGGCAGCTCTTTAGGATAATAGGAGATATGTGCAAGACTTTCGTAGATTAGATTTGAAATCAGTAACTTAGGATCTTTGCAAATATATTATTCCCTTGTCTTCATTTTAGAGATGAAGGAGCTATGATAAAGTGGTTGAGCATCACACCACAAGTCATTGGAATGGAGTGTGTGATTTTGGTAGAGTCAGTATTAAAGTCTTTGGTCTTAAGTTATGTGGCCCTCAAGTCTATTCTGGATCATAAGTTCATAGATTTAGAACTGCAAGAAACTTTAGAGACTCTCTAGTCCACTCATTTTACAGATGAGGAAACTGAGGTCCAGAGAATTTTCTGACTTGCCAGGGTCACACAGCTTCTAAGTGGCAGATTAGGGATTTGAATCCAGTTCCTTTGACTACAATTCATTTTTCTTCCATGGCATTATGCTCTCTGTTTGAATCTGTGTTGGGTCCTCTGAAGGAGGATAAGGAAAGCAGTAGGGGTACCAATGCTATTAGTTAAGGCAGAAACCTTATTATGATTGTACTCAGTTTTACAACTTTATTTGCTTGAAAACATTAGTTTTTAAATGTGGCTTTCTATTACTTTAGACAATGCATTTTCTAAGTGCTCATGTTATTCTTTATGACCCTTTTTGAATCTTAAAATGTCTGACTTGAAAGGAAGCATTTGACATGACCAAAATTTATGGATGCTGTTTGAGCTGAACATTTTCTATGAAAGAGTCAGTTATTAGGAAGATGATTAAATGTATTTGGGAAGACAAAGGAACAGAAAAACCACAAAGAGAAAAGTAGACATTTCAATTAAGGGAAGAGAATAATTAACATTGGTAAATGGCTATAACCATAGCCAATCCAAAATATTCCATTGTCTGGGAAATCAGAGATCTATTAGCTACTTTAAGGAGATATTTCTTAAAAACTTTACCAGAATCACTGCTTTAGTTTCATGTGTATGTATATCTGTGTATGTGCTTATATTTTGAAATTCCTACTTCCTAAGTGATTATATTTTACTGGACATGTATAACATAGTCATCTACTTGTTTATTGACTAGAAATTGGGGGAAAGTGTTGTAAACATGACCAGAACCTTAATTAGCATAAGGCGACTATATCTTTTCCATGTTCCTATGCTTCTTGCAGTCTTCCATTGCAGTAGAATTCCAGTCCTGTGGCTCATTTTACTCCATCCCCAAAAACATTTGTATAAACATAGACTTCACTCTTTACCATCATTGCTGAAACGACCTATTTCCTTGAACCCTCAAAGTTTCCTCTAGCAGAATATTTCCTTGTTATAGCTCTCACTAGTGCCATCAACAAACTGGATGACTTTAGAAGAAAAACAAAGATTCCCTCATCTATAAAATAGGGATAATAATAAAACCTACCTCCCAAGGTAGTTGTGAGGATCAATAGGAATAATGTTTATAAATTGCTTAGCACACTACATAATAGGTAGTATAGAAATGCTATTGTTATTATTGTTATCATTGTTATAATTATATGTATTATTCATTTGTGCTTTACCTTCCTCCATTGTTACTTAACTGGCAACTTGGTGTAGTGAAAGATTATTAGCCTCAGGGCCAGATGATTTAAGTTCTATAGCCATCTATTCTATTAACTTGTTGGGCCTGTGTGAAATACATGATAGGTCACTTTATTTAATCAACAAAGATTTATTAAATGATTACTATGTACTTACTACTTTAGCTTTCTAAGCCTCAATTTCTTCATTGATAAAATAAAAAATGTTGGACTAGATGATTTCAGAAATCTCTTCTAGCTCCAACAACCTAAGGTCTAAATTTCATGATACTATACCCTTTGTCTTATCTCCCCTGATAAGTAATAGGAACCATGTCTGATTTTTCTCTCATATCCTCCTCAGCATCTTATTTTTAAAATAATAATAAACATTTTATGTTTTTGTTTTATTTGACACTCTGATAGGTATGAGGTGATACCTCAGAGTTGTTTTAGTTTGCATTTCTCTGATCAGTAGTGATATAGAGCATTTTTTCATATGATTATAGATAGCTTTGATTTCTTTGTCTGAAAACTGCCTGTTCACAACCTTTGACCATTTATCAATTGGTGAATGACCTGAATTTTTATAAATATGACTCAGTTTTCTATATATTTGAGAAATGAGGCCTCTAGCAGAGATATTTGTTTCAAAAATTCTTTCCCAGCTTTCTACTTCCCTTGTAATTTTGGTTATATTAATTTTGTTTGTGCAAAAGCTTTTTGTTTTTATATAATCAAAATGATCTATTTTATATTTTATTTTACTCTTTATATATTCTTTGGTCCTAAATTCTTCCTCTGCCCATAAATATGACAGAAACTACACCATACTCTCTTCATTTGTTTATGGCATCAGCCTTTATGTGTAACTCATGTACCCATTTTGACCTTATTTTAGTATATGGTATGAGATCTTGGTCTATACCTAGTTTCTGCCATGCTGTTTTCCAGTTTAGTCTGAAGAATCCCATTTTTCACTTTCTTTAATTTTTTTTCTTTTAATCAAGTTTTCTTGTATGACATGGCAAATATGCTAATGTTTTATATAATTGTACATGTATAATCCATATCTGAGAGGGGAGGGATGGAAAGGGATAAAAATTGGAACCCAAGACTTTAAACAAAAAAGTTTATTACGAAGAATGAAAAAAACCCATTCTATTTATTTATTTATTTTAAATAGACAAAGACATAGCAGTTTAATATATTCATAACTCTAACATTGGGCTAGATTATTTCAGTCATTTCCATGAATGAAATATGTGAAGTATAGTAAGCAATGTAATTTCATTGATTTAAGAAACTTTCTCTACCCATGTGGATCACAAATTGTTGTTGTTTGTCCTTCATTCTTTTTTTTTTTTTGTGAGGCAATTGGGGTTAAGTGACTTGCCCAGAGTCACACAGCTAGTAAGTGTTAAGTGTCTGAGGCCAGATTTGAACTCAGGTACTCCTGACTCCAGGGCCGGTGCTCTATCCACTGCGCCATCTAGCTGCCCCTGTCCTTCATTCTTTAAAAAGTTTTTTTTTAATCTCAAAAGCATTTTATTATTTTCCAGTTACATGCAAATAGTTTTCAACATTTGTTTTCATAAGATTTTTAGTTTCAAATTTTTCTCTCATCCTCCCTTCCCTCCTTCTTCCCCAAGACATAAAGCAATCTGATATAGGCTATATATGTCCAATCACATTAGACACATTTTTGCATCAGTCATATTGTGAAAGAAGAATCAGAACAAAAGGGAAAAACCTTGAAAAAGAAAAACAAGAGCAACAACAAAATAGAAACAGTATAGTTCAATCTGCATTCAGAATCCACAGTTCTTTTTTCTGGATGTGGAGGACATTTTCTATCATGAATTCTTTGAAATTGTCTTGGGTCAAAAAATAAACATTTTAATTTAAAAATTTGAGTCCCAAATTCTATCACTCCTTCCTTCCCTCCCTTGCCTCCTCCCTGAGACAATAAGCAATCGGATATAGGTTATGCTTGTACAACATTACCATATTAGTAATTTTGTATAAGAAAACCTGAATAAAAGAAAAAAAGAAAGTGAAAAATAGTATGCTTCAGTATGTGTTTAATCAATATAAATTCTTTCTTTGGAGGTGGATAATATGCTTTATCATTAGTCCTTTGGAAATATCTTGGATCATTGTATTGCTGAGAATAGTTGTCATTCATATTTCTTCAACAAGCAATATTGCTGTCATTGTGCACAATGTTCTCCTGGTTCTTCTTACTTCACTATACATCAGTTCATGTAAGTCTTTTCAGGCCTTTCTGAAGTCATCCTGCTTGTCATTTCTTATTGCACAATAATATTCCATCACCATCATATACCACAGCTTTTTTAGGCATTCCCTAATTGATGGGCATTCCCTTGATTTCCAATTCTTAGTCACCACAAAAAGAACTGATAGAAATATTTTTGTACAAATAGGTCTTTTTCTCTTTTTTTGGGGGGATGTCTTTGGGATATAAACCTGGATCAAAGGGTATGCGTAGATTAATAACCCTTGGGACATAGATCCAAATTGCTCTCCAGAATGGTTGGATCTGTTCACAACTCCACCAACAGTGGATTAGTGTCCCAGTTTTCCTGCATCCCCTCCAATATCCAATATTTTACCTTTTTTTTGGTTATATTTGCCACTCTGATAGGTATGAGGTAGTACCTCAGAGTTGTTTTAGTTTGCATTTCTCTTTGATTTGGAAGATTTTTTCATATGACTATAGATAGCTTAGATTTCTTTGTCTGAAAACTGCCTGTTCATATCATTTGACCATTTATCAATTGGGCAATGACTTGTATTTTTATAAGTTTGATTCAGTTCTCTATATATTTGAGAAATTAGATGTTTATTGGAGATAATTGTTTCAAAAATTCTTTCCCAGTTTTTTGTCTTCAGCATGTTATACAATGATTTGTATATAGTAGATGCTCAGTAAGTACTTGAATGATCAAGATAAGTAGAAGAATATGAAAGAAAATAGATTGAAGAAGTAATGCATTACATTAGCTTAGTGTCTAATGGATTGAGGCTGTCTTGGGATGTCCTTGCATGAGATATTCCTAGGAATTGAAAAAATAAGATTCTTCTGGGAATCCTTAGAACTATAATACCAAACTCTTATCTTATTAATATTTAACTACTTTTTTTCCTTTGAAGGTGGATTACTTTTACTTCCTTTCTGGTGTGAACTATAATGATTCTTAGTTTGAAGTTTTATAGTTTTAGCACTTTTAGGGTTCCAGAGATAGCAGAGTGTTTAGAGTGCTTTTTCATTAGAGGATGAGGTTTTTTTCTGTAATCTTCTTTTAAATGCTCAGACATGGCTGAGAAGGAAATACAGCTGGGTCCAGTGGGAGAAAAAGCATGGAACTGGAAAGCTTTAGAAGAAAAATCTTATTTTGAGAAATTACAAATAAATAGAAGAGGGATTTTTAAAAAGCTTTGTACTTATTTCTCAGTAACAAAATAAATTCCCACAGATAAGAAACGGATATTTAACATGCAGTGCTAGACATTTTAAAAGTTAAAGCATGCAAAGGCAACATCAAATCAATAATAAGATTTTTATTAGCAAAGCTGATTCTTTCTTATATTAATGTGGAGGTTAATAGGGGAAATTGGGCTAAAATATCTATCCATTAATCTGTTTTCTATCTTTGGGCAAGTCATATCCTATTGTTGAAATTTATTTTTTTTTCATCTGCAAAGCTAGCATAATAACATTTTCCCTTTTTATATCAGTCACAGGAGCATTGTAAAGACTGATAAAGAAATGTCTCTAGAAGATTGTTGTCACTTGTCATATATTTTTGGATTATGTGACTGCTAGGGTCCAATCTAGTTCTCAAAACTTATGATAAAATGATTCA
The DNA here is from genome assembly GCF_019393635.1 of Dromiciops gliroides. NCBI lineage: Eukaryota > Metazoa > Chordata > Mammalia > Microbiotheria > Microbiotheriidae > Dromiciops > Dromiciops gliroides. The sequence continues at coordinate 232,507,256 of NC_057861.1, forward strand.
TTTAGAGGGTCTTAGAAAAAGCACTAAATAAATGCAACAGTGGTTTAGACATGCCCTTTCCTTTTTTTTCCCATTATCCTTCAGACTCCATTTGGAACCCAGATATAAGATGTCTTTATCTAATATATAAAGATATAAGATATTTATATAAATATATCATGTCTGTGTTCCAAGTATATTTATGTATGTATGCAGGAATATATACATACACACACACACACACACACACACACACACACATATAGCCTTAATTCCCATCCCAAGTAATCTTGTGCCTCTTAGATTTAACATATTACTTGGAGTTCATATAAACAAGTGCAAAAATGTTTAGTTTTAGAAAAAACATGATAATATAAAAAAGAATTCAGCAATAGATAGCACATGCCATTACTTTAATTTCAACCCCCAATGCATCTACCTGACCCACATCTTCTCTTTTCCAAGTATTCTTTTCACTCCCTCTTTTAATCCTCCTAGGATAGAATGCAGTCTCTCTCTACTCCCTTTTCTACTTCCACACACATGAGACTGGAAGGCAGTTTCACAGTCTCCTCACATTTTTTTCATTCTCCCAATACTATAAGAAAAGGCAGTAGCTCAATCCTTTATGAAGTGATTTTGGGGGCTAGAGAGAGGGTATCTCTATCACTGGGACATCTCAGATTGCCACAAGACCCTTAGCTGCTACTCCTGTTGGCTCCTTTTGGTATACTAATCTCTATATAGGTCAGCAGGGTGTGAACAATTCTTCTCCTGATTACTTTGACACCTTCCAGATTTGGGAGGGAAATTACTGCCTAACCTCCTCTAGTTCCTCTAAGTCTTTCTCCATTTTCTCTTCCATTCCCATTTCCATGTATTTCTTTCATCTTTTTAAAAATTTCCACCCACCACTAACTGCTTAATGAATTAGACCCCACACATCATCAGTTTAATTAAATTCTATTTATTTTATTTTATTTTTATTTTTTGGTGGGGCAATGAGGGTTAAGTGACTTGCCCAGGGTCACACAGCTAGTAAGTGTCAAGAGTCTGAGGCCGGATTTGAACTCAGGTCCTCCTGAATCCAGGGCCGGTGCTTTATCCATTGTGCCATCTAGCTGCCCCCAATTGAATTCCGTTTAACAAAAATTTATTCAACCTACTAAGTGGAAGGCACTTTTCTAGGACCTGGGGATCCAAATGAAAAACAAAATAGTCTCTGTCCTTAAGAAGCATATTTCTTACTGGGTAAGTTTTTTTTAAAATCAAATTATAATTAAATAAATACAAAGTATAACAAAAAGAGTCTCAAGAATGAGTATTAGTAATGAGGATGGGTAGAAGATCAAGAGAAGGGGCAGCTAGGAGGCGCAGTAGACAGAGCACTGGCCCTGAATTCAGGAGGACCTGAGTTCAAATCCAGCCTCAGACAAGAGAAGTCTCATGTAGGAGGCAGCATGTGAATTGTACTTTGAAGAAAACTAGGTAAGGATTCTATGCAATGGACTGGAGGAGAGAATGCATTCCAGACTCTGGACTCAATGTACAAATACACAGTGGCAGAAGATGAGATGCTATGGATAGAGAATAGCTATTAGTAGTTTAACTTGAATGAATTATGTATGAAGAAGGAGTGGTGAGATATGAGACTGGAAAAGTAGTGGTAGTGAAATTATAGAGGACATTAAAGGGAAAGGGTTCCTATTTTGTCCTAAAAGCAATTAGTAGTAATTGAAAAGCTTTGAGGGGATAGGAGTGACATGGTAAAAAGTATGTCTTTGGAATATCTGTTTGGCAGCTGAATTGAGGAGGGATTGGAGAGGGACTAGACAGGAGTCCGGGATAACAATTACGAGGTTATTATAATTGAACAGGTGAGAAGTGATAATACTCTGGAAGTTGTGTGAAAGGAGAGAAGGGAATTGATGTGAGAGATGTGGAGGTAGGACTGAGATTTGGCAACCCACTGGATATGACATTTGTATGTTCCTTATACAAGAACGAGGCATTTGTTGTTGTTCAATTATTTTCAGTCATGACTACCTATAACATTTTGTGACCCCATTTGGAGTTTTCTTGGTGAAGATACTAGAGTAGTTTGTCATTTCTTTTTCCAGCTCATTTTATAGATGAGGAAACTAAGGCAAGTAGGATTGTGACTTCACACAGCTAATAAGTATCTAAGGTCAGATTTGAGCTCAGAAAGAGGAGTCTTCCTGACATCAGGCCTGACATTCTATTCACTTGCACCACCTGGCTACCTATGGGACATTTACAACTTATCTTAAAAGAGAAATCCTCCAGTTTCTAGCACAGTGCCTAGGACATAGTGGTTAATAAATGTTTACTAAATTTAATGATGTAGGGGATAGAAAGCTGACCTAAGAACCAGGAAGACCTCATTGTGTGACTGTGGAAAAGTCATTTGCCCCATTAGTACTTTAGGTAACTCTCTAAATTACAGAGATGGTATCCACTTGCATTAGCAGAGAAGTTGGAAATTTCCTATAGTAAGGAAGTCACAAATCTAGTTCCAGTCCCTATTAACAGACTTTTTATAGTCCTTTATGGTTTGAAAACTATTTTCTATTAGAAACAAACCAAACTAAAACAACAGGATAGTTCTGTATACATTTTAGGGATGAGGTAATAGACTCATGAGGGTCAGTGACTAGTCCTAAATGGGATGTGCAAATGGTATTACCATCAGTGGGTAATTAATAAGGATCTACATTATTATGGTAGATTTGAAGTATCTTCCAACTTATATAAAGGTACTTTTGTTTTTTCTTCCAGTATCTGTAAAAATGTTCAGAAGTTTAAATACATTCAATGGCTACATGAGGGTACAGTTAGAGGGCCTTGAAGGTGAAGGAAAGGGAGTAGGAAAAGGAGAGAAGAAATGAAGCCATGGGAAGGCCAAATAGAACAGAGCTGTGTGCTTTGACTATCACAACCAACACAATGAGCATTATGGCTCATATCAGTCAAATGAATGCTATCCTTTACTTTAAAGTGATTTCTGAAAAGATCTGACCATTAATAATATTAATAGGATTTCAGAGTTGGAAGGAAACTGAGAGGTCAGAATTATTTTTGTTTGTTTTTCAGTCATTTCAGTCGTGTTCAACTTGTTGTGGGCCCATTTTGGGGTTTTCTTGGTTAAGATACTGGGGTAGTTTGCCATTTCCTTCTCTAGCTCATTTTGGAGATGAAGAACTGAGGCAAACAGGGTGAAGTGACTTCCCCAGAGTCACACAGCTAGTAAATATTTGAGGCTGGATTTGAACTCATGAAGATGAATCTTCCTGATTCCAAGCCCAGTGCTCTATTAATTGCCCCACTTAGCTGCCTTTTCTTAACCAACAGGCCTCTCTATAATATCACTGATAAGCCCTTTCTTGAAGTTTCTACTTGAGTAGAAATATTTCTTCCTAAGATACCCCCTTTCTAATTCTGAGTAGACATTGTATTTCCTTACATTAAACCTAAATTTCTTTCCTTGCAACTTCTATCCATATAACTTTATTCTGCTGTCTGGGGCCAAGTGGAAAGTCTAATCCCTCTTTCACATGCTATCCCTATTGCTATATAAAGATATTCTCAGAAGACCTATCTTCTGAAAAGATTTTTATATAGTATGTTTCCTAGTCCTCTTATCAATCCCATTCTTTAGGACATATGGCATTTTATCTATATCCTTTCTCAAATGAGGTGCCTAGAACAGAAGGCAGTACTGCAGAAGTGTCCTGACTAGAGAGAATACCTTCCACTTTCTAAAGACTGTACCTCTTCCAATGTATTCTAGGAATTCAGAGAAACATTAGTGAGTATATGTTTTGGAAGAGGATGCAAGGAAAATTGATACTTTCTGTTTGAAAATGTGCTAGTAAAGGGTTTGAAATAATATTGCATGATCTTAATAGAAAAGAAAATGGAATCTGCTAATTTCATTTCACTACATTTCAAGATACCATGTTAAAGATATATATTTTTTTAAATGGATAACCATAAATTGGATATCCATGTATGGAAGTGACTACATGTGTAAAAAGTAGTATTACCTTATTGAAATGTCATTTATACCCTTTATTGGAGTTCAGATATAATGAAGGTGATTCTAGGTAATGAACTAATAAGTGGCTTCTGTAAATGGCAGGGTTTGAGTTGGTCCATTGGCAGTGAATGTAGTTTGTAAAACACAGTAATGAGGAACATTCTAATGGTATATCATTATATGCTGTTTTTATGCCAGTTTCCTAAATGTCAATACTTCATTTGTTTGCTTTCAATCCCTTTAACTTTGATCATTAAAAATCTTCCACATTACAATCTCCATTTCAAGTTTCTGATGGTAGACTCTGACCTTTTGCTATGGGGTAGGGGAAGAGTCTGAAATCATGTTAAAAAGAGGAAAATGCAAATAGAAACTTGCCCCAATTCCCTGAAGGCTATTAAATGACACCTTCCAGAAATCTCTGACTGGTCTCCACAGGGTAATTAGTTGGCAGATGTGTAGTACATCAGTGATTTATTCTTAGCAGACGAGGTTGGGGGAAGAAAAAAACCAAAGATACACCTGACCCTCAGGTTTTAAGGTGTGTAGCAGAATTATTAGTAAATGAAAGTTGGCAATCTCTTAATAACATTTGAATATATGGCCAAGAATTTCAATCAGTGGCAGTTTTCTGTTGGTTCTCAGGTGTCCTTAATGGTAAATTATAAAGAGGAAGAATTAGTGGTGTATTTGAAACATCAACAACTGTTTGTGGGGCAGATAGAAAAGAATATTAGATTTAAAGTCAGTAGGACAATCCCAAGAATCAGCTTTAGCATTTTTCAGTTGTAGACCCTTGGGCAAGTCACATAAATTCTCTATGCCTCAGTTTTCTTATTTCTAAAATGAGGATGATAATCTCTGTATTATCTATCTCAAAGGGTTGTTCTGAAGAAAAAATGTTTTATATACCATAAAGGTCTAAGGGCTATCACTTTTTCTTATTTAATATTTTATTTTTCCCAATTATATTTAGAAACAGTTTTTGACATTTGTTTTTGAAATGTTGAGTTCCAAATTATCTTTCTTCCTCTGACTCCCCCCTGCCTCATTGAGAAAGCAAAGTGATTTGCTATAGGTTATATATGTGCAGTCATGCAAAATATATGTCCATTTTAGTCATGTTCTGAAAAAGAAACAGACCAAAGAACCACAAATAAAAGTAAAGTTTAAAAAGTATGCTTTGATCTGTGTTCAGACTCTATCAGTTCTTTCTTTGGAGATGCATAGCATTTTTTTCATCATAAGTCCTTTGAAATTGTCTTGGATTATTTTTGCTATTACTGTGTACAATGTTCTCCTGGTTCTGCTCATTTCACTTTGTATCAATTGATGCAAGTCCTTCCAGGTTTTTCTGAGAGCATCCTGCTAATCGTTTCTTATAGCACAATAGTATTCCATCAGGATCATGTACTACAACTTGTTTAGCCATTCCCCAATTGATGGGCATGCTCTCAATTTCCAATTCTTTGCTACAACAAAAGGGAACTATCCCCAATTTTCCTGATATATATCTTGCCACTGGACACAGATGGCTCTGGAGGAGAGAGTGAGGCTGGTGACTTTGCACAGGCCTTACTCACTTAAGTTCAATTCATTGTAAGTCATAACATCACCTCCTTGATGTCATGGTCCTTTTTGAGAAGGAAGGATAAACAACAGCAACAACAAAAGAGCTATTATAAATGTTTTTGTACATGTGGGTCCTTCTCCCTTTTTCATGATCTCTTTGGGATACTGACCTAGTAGTGCTATTGCTGAGCCAAAGGGTATGCAGAGTTTTATAGCCCTTTGGGCATAGTTCCAAATTGTTTTTTAGAATGTTTGAATCAGTTCACAATTCTATCAACAATGTGTCTCAATTTTCTCACAACCCCTCCAACATTTGTCATTTTCCTTTTCTGTCATATTAACTAATCTAATAAGTGTGGAGTGGTACCTCTGAGTTGTTTTAATTTTCATTTCTCTAATCAATAGTGATTTAGAGAATTTTTTCATATGATTATAGATAGTTTTGCTTACTTTGTGTGAAAACTACCTGTTCATATCCTTTTACCATTTATCAATTGAGGAATGACTTTTATTTTTATAAATTAATTGACTGATGACGAGGTGAAAGAGAGAGATTAAGTTATTTGCCAAGGCCATATAAGCAGCAATTCATAGTAATAAAATTTGAACCTTAGTTTCCTGATTGCAAACCCAGGGCTCCTTACATCATGTCATGCTTCCTCTACTCCATGTTTACCCTTGTTCTTTAGCAATGTCACAGAAGATAACACTGTTTCCTGAAACATTGCAAGGGAACTTGGCTAATGGCAATAGATCATCAGGGGCAATAACTCAACGAATGCTGCATGATTGATTGACACACCTACATCCCATGCTGACCCTATTTTAGTAGTGGTATCCAGGTCACTGGGGAGCTTTCCTCTTTTCTCCTTTTCTTTCCATCTGCTTTCTTCTTTTACCCTCTTTTTTATTCTTCCTCTTTCTCTCTTCTTCCCTCTCCTCTTTCCCTATCACTCCTCCCTACCTCTCCTTTACCTTTCTTCTCTTTCTTCCCCTGCATCTCTCCCATCTTCCTCTCTCCTACCATCCTCTTCAGGACCTCTATCTTCCTCTGCTTCTTCCCCACCTTATCATCTCCCCTTTTTTGTCCAATATTTGTTTGCTTGCCTTGCCCTGATGTTCTGACCTATATTGCTTCTCTTTTTCTAGGCTGACTCATGTATTAACTTGTAGCTTTTCTCTTAATTTTAGAAATGTTTCAGTAAGCTCTTTGTCCACTGGTTTTGGACGAGTTTCAAATCCAGCCCTGGACATACTAGAGACCTGGACATAGCATGTCCAGGGCTGGATTTGATACTTCTCTGGTTATTCTGATTTCCAACTTTGACTTCCTGTCATAAACCTTAATAGTGGCTTAGCATAATGCCTGTCATATAGTAAGTAGATGCTTAAAATGATTATTAATTGATTGGTTTCTGAGTCTTGCTTCTTGATTCTCATTTTTTTTTGAGTTATTAATTTCTAGTCCCTGACAACTTACTCCCCCACAGGTCTTCCCAGTGGCCAAGTGGGTCCCTGGCTAATAGAAGTAGTATACCTATATGGCTTACATTTGACTATGATTGGAGTTCTATCTCCCTTCCTTCACTCTTCTCTGCCTCATAGCTTTTAAGATTTGTATGTTCTTCTATTTTCAGGTCAAACATGATTCTAATGAAACTGGAAAGATACAAAGCAATTCTCAGTCCTAGAACTTTAGCCTTTAATAATACTTTATATCTATATGGTAAGCAATGCAACAATTTTAAATTAAATTTCTTAAGGTCAGCGAAATGCCATTGTTTTGACAATCAGCAGTAATCACAAACTTCTGGTCCAGATGGCTGGCTGTTTACTGGCAATGCTGCATTGACAAATTCACCAATTAGATAGACATTAATATCACATCCTTTAAGATTCCAAGCACAGCCTGACCTCTCCAGAATGGGGTGATATTTTGCTTAAACCCTTGTGCATGCTCACTGAATATTACACTGCACGAAGAGCAGGTTCATCCATCATAGAACCTGTCGGACATCTTCATGTGCTCAGCTTCCCCCAATTTGTAAAAAATGGATCTCACAAGAATGTTTGAGTGGACACGGTTTACACAGTTTACATACCTAAGATTTGTCTGACAAATCAAAAGCTTGGGCCGGGAAAGACAAAAGTTATATAAGACAAGAAACTGAACGCCAAATTATACCTCTCCATGCTACCAGTGTTCACTGTCTTCCATATTTATAACTTTGCATTATCTTTGACTTTTCTCTCTCCCCTGTACTTTTTTGTTTTGTTTTGTTTTGGTGAGGCAATTGGGGTTAAGTGACTTGCCCAGGGTCACACAGCTAGTAAGTGTCAAGTGTCTAAGGCTGGATTTGAACTCAGGTCCTCCTGAATCCAGGACTAGTACTCTATCCACTGCGTCACCTAGTTGCCCCTCTCCCCTGTACTTATTAAAGCCAATCAGTGACAAAGTCCTGTTCATTCTGTCTCTGTAAGGATGCCAGCCAATTTCTGTTCCCAATACTAGAATCCTAGGAGAGGCCACCCATATGGATCATTCAAATAGTTTCGTGGCAGGTTTTTCTGCCTCTCCTCTCTCTACTCTCTAATCCATCCTTCATACCAACATTTCCTGTTATTATACTAATCTTCCTTTTGCATAGCTCTAGTCATGTCCATCCTTTACTCAAAAGTCTTCTTTGGTTCTCTATTGCCTATGAGTAAAGTTTAAACTCTTCTGCCTGGTATTCAAGGTCCTCACCATCTGACACCACTCTACCTTTTCAACCTTTTCTTATGTGACTACCCTCTACATATACTCTACTACATGCAGAGGGGTAATTTTATATTCCCTGAGCAAACTAAACTGTTACCACTATGCCTTTTCTTAGGCTGTTTTCTCTGTCTCAAATTCCCTGTCTGGCCCTTCTCTTTGTTTCTTGAAATCATCCTTTGAAACCTCACCGAAATGCCGCTGCCTTCTCCATGAAGCCTTCTCTGATTTGCCTTTCTGGTGAAATGACCTTCCTTTTCTGTACTCATATAAAACATTTTTAAATGTTTAATGCATTTTGGGGTCCAGACTTAGGATTTCATTGCTGTAGGGAAGTCTTGTTAAAGAAACTCCCTCTACCAATAGAAATTGGAAACCACTCTGCAGCTGTTAATCTATACCACTGAGGGATGACTTGTGTGGGTTTGCACAGTCAGTTTGTTTCAGTGGCAGCATTTGACCCAAGGTCTTTCTGACTCTAAGACTTTCTTTTTATCTACTACTTTCATGCTGTAGCTCTCATATAATTATCATGCAGTATTGTGCATTATGCCTAACTAATTTCTCAATCCTCTATTAGAATGTAAGGTCTGTGAAAGGAAATTTCTTGTCTTATATACATTTACATGTCCCTCAGGACAACCACACCACTCTTCATTATTATTATTACATTAGATACCAATACTTTGACTACAGAGTTCCCTATTCACATTTTTTGTTTCTGTGATACTTTATGCAGAAATTTCTATAGAAAATAATTCCTTTCAGTGATAATGATAAAATATTGTTTTCTGCATGTAGAGAACATTGGGTTTATGGGGCTAGGAGGGACTTAGAAATGCTCTTATAGGGGGCAGCTAGGTGGCGCAGTGGATAAAGTACCAGCCCTGGATTCAGGAGGACTTGAGTTCAAATCCAGCCTTAGACACTTGACACTTACTAGCTGTGTGACCTTGGGAAAGTCATTTAACCCTCATTGCCCCACAAAATAAAAGGAAAAAAAAGAGAAATGCTCTTATCCAAAACCCTCACTTTTCAAATGAGAAAACTGAGGTCAAGAGATTAAGTAACTTGCTCAGGTTGACACTGGCACTTATACTCATCTCCTCTGACTCCAAATTAGTATTCTTTGCCCTATACCATGAGCCCTCTCTGGTAAAACTAGCACCAAAGGGTGATTTCAACTCAATAGTAAAAGCCTTGGGAGATAATGTGTTCTCATCACCAACAAAGGATAGATGAGCAATTATTGAGGATGTTTTCTCTCCCTTCCCCCCCCCTCCTGTATTTCTATCTATCATCTATCTATCATCTATCTATCTTTCTATCTATGAATTTTTTTTTGCTCATGTGTGACTAAGACAATTTCTGGGATTCTTTCTAGTTCCATGATCCTAGGTTGCTTCTGACCCATTCTGAGCAGGTCCATTCACCTGATTGCCATTTTAAACAACAGTATATCTTTGTTAAAAAAAAAAATGTCTGTATAGGATCAATCAGTGCAGTCTGTGCCCCTAAGCCTAAAGAGAAATCAACTGTCCTATTTGGGTACTGAATGAATGTACAGAGCTGGCCTCATTAGCCGCTGTGATTCAAATTTGACTGAACCAACTGGGCACAGAGAGTAATTTTTCATATGAAACCAGCTTAGCATTATGCCTTAGGAAAAATAACTTCTAAACATACTAAACAATGTCCCTAATTTAGTACAAAACACCTATGTCGGTCTACATGCTTTCTTCACTAAAACATTGCTAAATGAAATGAAGATTTCATATTTTACAACCCTCTTGCTTCCTCTGTTGTTTTTGGTTCCATTATTTTCAGTCTGTATAGACGAAAATTTCATTCCTATTGATTGTTTAGTGTGGGCGGGCTGGGTGGGAGGACGTTTTTATTGACTAAATGAAAGATATGCTTCTATGAAAGAGTTGTCATCTGTTATCCCGAAATAGCAATCCCACATTATCCAGGTAGCAGAAAGGCAAAATCACATTTTCTCTAGACAGCTGTGGAAGAATACGCTCTCTGTAGTGACTCAAACTGCTTTGGTTTGAGCAGCCTCTTTATAGAACACAGATGTATACACATATGTAAACACAGGCACTGTGTGCACTCTGCTCCACGTGAATTATTGATGGCTAAGCCAGGCAGTTGTTTGCATAAAAGCAACTACACTGATGGTAACTACTTATGGTGGTAAAACCGTCTAGAGACGGTGCCTTTAGAACCTATGGACAAAAGATGATGGATGACTCTACCTTGACGGACCTGGTAGCACCAAGGAAATTAAATCTTTTCCCCAAGAACCTACAGAGTGCACAGGGCCACGTCAATCGCATTGAATCACAATAAAGGGCCCTGACAAAATGGTCTTGAATTTCAAAGGAATAGAGAGACTCCAATTGGGGGGAGGGGAAGAAGTATGCTGTTTTAAGTAGGCTTTTTCAAGGAAATACTGAGTAATCAAATTCTAGGTTTAAGAAATGTTCATTACAAGCAAGGCAGTCTTATTTCCTTTAGAAGAAAATTAAATTGTTTTGTTTATTCCTTTTTTACTAATGGACATAAATATGGTTGAAATCACATAAAGATTAGAGTAGGTGGTATCTTCATGGAGCCAAAACAGTTGCTTGCACTGACATGGTGTGTGTGTGTGTGTGTGTGTGTGTGTGTGTGTGTGTGTGTTTGCAACTGATTAGAAAACCATTTTATGTCTTCATATTTTATTAGTTGTTATTTTGGGGCTAAATACAATATTGTCCAAGGGAGCCATGTATTTTGTCTTAGCTTTAATAATCAATATGGGTTTTTATGAATTTGTTAAAGGTGTCTAGACTTAGCTATTCAATTGATGCAGTCAAATTATACCAATAGCATTTCTGTTAAACATCTTTACTAAACATAATTATATTAAGGAGCCAGAAAAATGGAGTGGGTACTTGGATATAGAGCTATTTTGTCACAAAACATCTGGTCTCTGAATTCTCCAATTCTGTTCTTTACCAAGTAGTTTGCTGCTGCAAAAATGGCTAACCCTGTCTGCAACATTTAATGGGGCACAGCTTCATATCCCCTTTCATACAGCAACATGGAGGATTGTTCAGTTAACACCAAAGTTAAGGAGACAGATATTAATAATAAGAGCCAGCATTTATATAGCACTTTAAGATTTGCAAAGTGCTTTAAACATATTCTCTCATTTTATCTTCATTATTACATTAGGTGCTATTACCTAATAACCTCAGGAATTAGGTATTATTATTCTCTCTCTTTTTTTAACAGATGAGGAAACTGAGACAGCAGGGGTTAAATGACATGCTTATAGGCTCACACAGCTTGGAAATGTTTGAGGCTGGATTTGAACTCAAATGTTCTTGACTTCATGTCCAGTGTTCTATCCACTGTACCAACTAGCTGCCAAATAAACAACTTGAGGTTGGTGCATTCGTCTAATTCAGGACAGAACAAAAAGTCTCTGTCCATCCTTTACTCTTCCCATCCCACATTGACTTCTGACTTTGGGTCTTAATTTATTCAATTGTGACTCTAAAAAAAAACTGTTTCAGTACTGGGTTAACTTCAGGGGAATCTTAGAAAATCAAGATTTTAGTCTTTAGTTTGGATTTATTCTGTCCTACTCTGAGAAGAGTTTGCAAGGAATCCAGTTTGATCTTGCTTTGTAATAATTATCAGTGCACCTGAGGGTCCAAGTCAGAATCAGAATACTTGTAGGGGGAATTCTTTAAACTAGACCAAAATCAGTGTTTTTGAGGTGGAAGAGATTCCAGTAACCATTTAAAAATATACAAAAAAAATGTTTCCACAATAACATGCTCAGTGAGTGGTTAGCCAACCTTAATTTTATTTCTCTTAATGAGGGTGAATCTAAGAGCCCCAGAGCCATCCTATTCCATTTGTGGGAGGGAGTTCCACCTCCCCCTCTTCCTCCCCCTCCTAACATCAATCATAACATTTTTTTCCTTTGTCCTCAGAGGCCAAAGAGAATGAGTCTAATCTATTTGAAGACAGCAATCAGAAGAGTCCTCTCTTTTCCAGGTGAAATATCCCCAGTTCCTTCAGCCATTTCTCACATGGCATCACTTGAGTCCCTTCACCATCTTAGCCATCTTTCTCTGTATACTTTCAAACTTATCAGTATCTTTCTTTATTATGTTTCCCAGAATTAAAAATTATATTCCAGATTTGGTGTGATTAGGGCATCTCCTTATTCCTGGAAGGTTTGTTTCTCAGTGCTTCTCGATGTTTCTCAAAATTCCTCTGAGTTTTCATTAGATTTTTGTTTAGCTGACAAGTCACCCTGTTGAGCTAATCATCTACCTTTTTTTGTTTGTTTTTGTTTTTATTTTTTGCAGGACAGTGAGGGTTAAGTGACTTGTCCAAGGTCACACAGCTAGTAAGTGTCAAGTGTCTGAGGCCATACTTTTTTTTTGCTTCTAGAATTCTAGGGCAATTTTCCCTAAGAATATCTTGGAAGATGATGTCTAAGCTCTTTCCTTGATCATAGTTTTCAGGTAGACCAATAATTTTCAAATTATCTCTCCTGGACCTATTTTCCAGGTCAGCAGTTTTTACCAGAAGATATTTCACATTGCCCTCTATTTTTTATTCATTTGGATTTGCTTTATTGTGTCTTGGTTTCTCATAAAGTCACTGGCTTCCATTTGTTCAATCCTAATTCTTAGGCAATTATTTTCAACAGAGAGCTTTTCCATTTGCCTTTTCAAACTGTTAACTTTTTTCTCATGTCTTTCCTGCATAGCCCTCATTTCTCTTTCCATTTTTTCCTCTACCTCTCTAACTTTATCTTCAAAGTCCTTTTTGAGCACTTCTATGGCCTGAGACCAATTAATATTTTTCTTGGAAGCTTTAGATATAGGGACCCTAACGTTGACATCTTCCTCTGAGGCTGCACCTCCATCTTCCTTGTCATTGAAGAAACTTTCTATGGTCCTCATCTTTCTCTGTCTGCTCATCTTGCCTTTCTTTTACTTGACTTTTAGCTCCTTAAAGTGGGGCACTGTTTCCAGGCTGCAGTATCCCAAGCTTAAGAAGTCCCAGGTGGTATGATTTAAGGAGGATCAGGTTCTTCACTCACCTGGCCTGTTCCCTGGTCCATAGATGACCCCAGGCCAACTTGCTAATCAACCAGCTTTGTGTGTTGTGGTTGTCAGTTCTGATGAGCCTGTGCCCCTCCCCAACCTAGGCCACTGCTACTCAAGCCTACCTCCTGGTTCCCAGAAGGGGTGAAAAACCCAAGTTCTGCCTCAGCACCAGCATAGAACCCTGTAATCTCCCCCCTGCCAAGGGCTCAGGCCTGTCACCAGACTGTGAGCTCAGTTCCAGAGGACACTGGTACTTCAACTGATTCAGAGGATCTGGGGGTCTGCTTCTCTGGTAAGGCCTTCCTGGGACTGGATCTATGTCAGGGTGACTGTGAGGTTGGGCTTCACTCCTGTCTCAGCACAGCAGCTCCCTCCTTCTGACCTTCCGAGCTGTTTTTGGTTAGAAGATGATTTCAGCACATTCTTCTGTGGGTTTTGCTGTTCCAGGCATTGTCCTATGTCATTATTTTAATGTTTTTTGGAGTGATCATTGTGTCATGAGTTCAAGAGTTCACTGCCTTTCCTACGGCTGTACCTTTTTCCAAAAAAACAAATTGCCGGGGCAGCTAGGAGGTGCAGTGGATAGAGTACCAGCCCTGGATTCAGGAGGACCTGAGTTCAAATCTGGCCTCAGACACTTGACAATTACTAGCTTTGTGACCCTTGGCAAGTCACTTAACCCCAATTGCCTCACCAAAAAAAAAAAACAAACTGCCATGTAAGCATGCCTTCCTCACCTCATATTTGTGAAGCCAATTTTTGAACCCATTTTAAGACCTCATCTTTATCCTTATTACATTTAATCTTAGAAGATTAACTCAAAAGTTGTCATGGTCATGGTGTTTCTGAATTTTAACCATTGTCCTATATGTTATCGGTCTTTCCAGCTTTGTGTCATCTTCAAATTTCATAAGGATGATATCTGTCCAAGTTCTTGTTAAAAATGTACATAGAAAATGTAAAGCAGAGATCCTGACATAGTCCACTGGAGACCTTCCAAGTTGCCATGAAATCATGAAAGATTACTATTTTTTATCATAAAAATATTTTATTATTTTCCAGTTACATGCAAAGATAATTTTCAACATTTGTTTTCATGGGATTTTGAATTCCAAATTTTTTCTCCCTCCCTCCCTTCCCTCCCCTCTCCCCAAGATAGAAAGTAATCTGATATAGGTTAGATATGTACAAATCACACCAAACATACTTCTGCATTAGTCATGCTGTGAAAGAAGAATCAGAACACAAGGGAAAAACCTCAAAAAAGAAAAAAAAACAGACCAAAAGTAGAAACAGTATGGTTCAATCTGCATTTAGAATCCATAGGTTTTTTTTTTTTTTCTGGATATGGAGAACATTTTCCACCATGAATTCTTTGGAATTGTCTTGGATCATTGCACTCCTGATAAGACCCAAGTCTATCACAGTTGATCATCACACAATGTTGCTGTTACTATGTACAATGTGCTTCTGGTTCTGCACACTTCACTCAGCATCAGTCCACTTAAGTCTTTCGAGGTTTTTCTGAAATCCACCTGCCCATTATTTCTTCTTCTTCTTCTTCTTTTTTTTTTTTTTTTGGTGAGGCAATTGGGGTTAAGTGACTTGCCTAGAGTCACACAGCTAGTAATTGTTAAGTGTCTGAGGTCAGATTTGAACTCAGGTCCTCCTGAATCCAAGTCCAGTGCTCTATCCACTGCACCACTTAGCTGCCCCTGCCCATTATTTCTTATAGCACAATAGTATTTCATTGCATTCATATACCACAACTTGTTCAGCCATTCCCCAGTTGATGGACATTCCCTCAGTTTCTAATTCTTTGCTACCAGAAAGAGAGCTGCTATAAATATTTAGTACATGTGGGTCCTTTTCCCTTTTCTATGATCTCTTTGGGGTACAGACCTAGTAGTGATGTTACTGGATCAAAGGGTATGCACATTCCCATAGCCTTTTGGGCATAGTTCCAAATTGCTCTCCATAATGGTTGGATCAGTTCATGATTCCACCAACCATGCATTAATGTTCCAATTTTTCCACAGCTTCTCCAACATTTATTATTTTCCTTTTTGGTCATATTAGCCAATCTGATAGGTGTGAGGTAGTACCTCAGAGTCGTTTTAATTTGCATTTCTCCAATCAATAGTGATTTAGAGCATTTTTAAAAATATGGTGATAGCTTTGATTTCTTCATCTGAAAACTGCCCGTTCATGTCCCTTGACCATTTCTCAACTGGGGAATGACTTGAATACTTATAAATTTGATTTAGTTCCCTATATATTTTGGATATGAGGCCTTTATATGAAACACTGGCTGTAAAAATTCTTTCCCAGATTTCTGCTTCCCTTTTAATTTTGGCTACATTGCTTCTGTTTATACAAAACCTTTTTAATTCAATGTAATCAAATCACCCATTTTGCATTTCATAATATTCTCTATCTCTTGTTTAGTCTTCATATATCTGAGAGGTAAAGTATTCCTTCCTCTTCTAATTTACCTATGGTATCCTTTATGTCTAAATCATGTACCCATTTTGACCTTATTTTGGTATATGGTGTAAGATTTTGGTCTATGCCTAGTTTCTGCCATACTATCTTCCAGTTTTCCCAGCAGTTTTTGTCAAATACTGAGTTCCTATCCCAGAAGCTGGAGATTTGGGGTTTAGAAAGATTACTATTTAAATCTGAACATTTAACCATTTTTGAATCTGTTTGTACTGTCATCTAGCCCATTGGGCCATGAAACTGTACATAATGTCTGAGTTATGATCAGATGTTAACATTGTCTATGTCCTATTGTGTTTTTATTTATTTCTTTAAATATTTCCAAATTACACTTTAATTCAATTCAGCTACACTGAGGAACATTGGAGGTGCTTATTTGTACCACTAATCTAGCCCCAGCTTTCTGTCTTTTCCACAAGAACAGCATCAGGTACTTTGTTGAATGTTTTGCTAGAATCTATACAAACTATGTCTAGTATAACATCCCTATCAACTACCAATTTAATAATCCTAACAAAAAGAGGAAATAAGATTAGAATTTCATTCTAGAACTCCATCCCTTCCCCATGATTTGAAGTCAAATCAACTAATTAATATACAGTGTACAGACTTTAGTCTCCTCTTTTTTAGCCTTTTCTAGTTTTGTGGTATTTCTCCCATTTTCCATGATATTTCAAATATCACAGACATTTGGATCAGCAATTCTTTTGGTATCCAACAATTTAGTTCATGTAGGTGAGGTGACTTTAATTCATCGAGAACTACTTTGTTGTTAATTTTCTATTGTATATGACTCTTCATGACCTCATTGGAGTTTTCTTGGCAAAGATATTGGACTGGCTTGCCATTGCTTCTCCAGTTCATTTTACAGATGAGGCAATTGAGGAAAACAAGGTTAAGTGACATTCCCAGGGTCATACAACTACTAAATGTCTGATCCAGATTTGAATTCAAGAAGATGAGTCTTCCTGACTCCAGCCCTGATATTCTATCCAAAGTGCCACCTAGTTGCCCTAAAGATAATAAAATGGTTTGTCAATTTCTTCTCCAGTGGATTAAGGCAAACAGAGTTTAAGTGACTTGCCCAGGGTCACACTAGTAAGTGTGTAGTCAACTAGTGTGTGAGGCTGTATTTGAACTCACATCTTTCAGACTGTAGGTTCAGGGCTCTGTTAAGGGCTAAAATTCTAGCTAAACAGTCTAAAATATCTAATGAGTGGTCGCCAATAAATTATAAGCTTTAGCAAGAGTTAGACTTTTAAGCATTTATTAAGGAGAATAAGAATTTGGTAAAGAGAGAGAGAAAGACCTACATTCATCTACCTATTAAAGGGAGAGCACATTTCTAGCTCTGCTCTCCACCAGAGTCCAAAAGGAAAGAGAGCAAGTCAGAGCACCCAGCTCTTCCTTCTTCCTCCCACTAGCAAATGTCACCTCCTGACGCCAAAGAAAAGACTCCTGGTCTTGCCCTCAAAGACCTTCATTTCATCGCGGAGCTTTTCTACAGTAAGTCTCCAGCAGGTGGCATCATTCCAATCGTTACAGCTCTAACCACTTAGCCATGTAGTTGCTTCATTTTCTCTTCTAGATTTTACCTTCTTGTTTGTGTTGTGTCAGCCGATTTAGTTCTTTTATCTCTAGTCCAAAGATAATTTTCCTTGGCCGAGAAAACAGTAGAAATAAGATTTGAGAACCTCTATCTTCTCTCTGTTGTTATTATCATCCCACCCACTCCTGTTAGTAATCCTGTCCTTTCTTTGATCTGCCTCTTTTCCTCAGTAAAAAACAAAAAAGAAACAAAAACAACAACAAAAAACCTCAAGACCATTTTCTTGCCCTCAACTTTCCATGCCAACCTTGGCTAATTCAGAGTTTTTTCATTCTTAATGCTACTGAAGTCAAATTCATTCTCATTCATTCTCTCTCTCTCTCTGGTGGGGCAATGACTAAGTTAAGTGACTTGCCCAGGGTCACACAGCTAGTAAGTGTCAAATGTCTAAGGCCAGATTTCAATCTCTGTCCAATGTTCTGCTTCATCTAATCTAATTCCTAATTCTAATAATTACAAAATTATATAAATATTTACATGTATAATTATAAAATGTAAATATAAAATATTTGAAAAGATTATAATAATTGATGTGCCAATCTTTCCCTATTTTTAAAACCTTTAATTCATTTCGATAAGCACTCTTTGCATGATTAACTATATGGCAAGAACCTTCTGTTAACTGATACCTTCCCTCCCCCAACTCCTTTATTGATTCTGAAGGCCTGGAATGGAGTATGTATTTATGGAAGGCACTTTGTCTATACACTAAGATAGTTTTCCTCAAAGCTGTCCTCAGTTCACTTCTCTTCTTTCTCTTCTGCTCAGTTCTACTCAGTTGACTTCCAAGTCTATACATCCAACCTTAATATCTCCCTTAAATTTCAGTCCAGATTCTGCCTTTTGGGCAAAACAATATGCAAGCTTGGCTAACATATTAACCTTCATTATGTCCCAAACTGAATACATTATCTTTCCTTTCTAAACCTGTACTTTTCCCCAGCTATCCAGTTTTGTTAGTGGCACTTGTGTTTTTCCAATGAGACTAAGGATCAAAACTTTCAAGTCATCCATGATTTTGCCTTGTCCATTACCTCTTTCTACCCGATTCCATATTTAATCAGTCTCCATTCCCCCCTCCCCGTCCCTCAATTCCTCAAGATTTTTCTTCTCTTCACATGGATACTTCATGGTTCAGGCACTTCATCACTTACCTCCTATATTATTATAATGCTTCCTAACTGTCCTCTCTGCTTCCAGACTCTCAATTTTCTAATCCATTATTTATATAATAATTAAAATAATTTTCCTAAGAAATGTCTGGCCATGTTACTCCTTTCCTCAAAAGACTTTAGTAACTTCCTATTCCTTCTCAAATAATATATAAAGTCCTCAGTCTCATAGTTTAGGGCTTCTACCATATGGCTCCACCTTATCTCTTTGGCTTTATTTTGCATTAGTCTTTATATGCTCTATGTATCAGTGAGGACATCTGTTCGAGTGTGCTCTCTCCCTCTGTCTCTCTGTCTCTCTGTCTCTGTCTCTCTCATTCTCCTTCCTCCTCCTCGCCCTTTCTTCTCTCACCAAAAGCAAAGCAGTTAATAATTTCTTGATTTGCCTCATTGATGTGGAGAGGCCAACATGAAAATATTCTATTCTGGATCTGAT
This sequence comes from Dromiciops gliroides, assembly GCF_019393635.1. NCBI lineage: Eukaryota > Metazoa > Chordata > Mammalia > Microbiotheria > Microbiotheriidae > Dromiciops > Dromiciops gliroides. The sequence continues at coordinate 232,526,470 of NC_057861.1, forward strand.
TCCCATGAAGAGAAAACAACTGGTTTCTGGGGTAGAAATGATAAGAACTTTGGAGGGGAGAGATAATTTCCTACCAGATAGGAAATAGAGATAGAGATGGAAAGGAAATCTATACACAGTTTGACATGAATTCTAGATTATGGGAAACCAGATTTCAAAGACTTTAGAGGAAAGAGAGGTAAATTTCTATCAAGTAAGATGCTTCAGGGGAAATTAGTCTAGAAAGGATAGGAGATACACAAGAATGAAGTTTTGAAGACCAAAAAATGTAAACAATTCTATTGAGTAGGAAAAATAGAATTTGTTTACATTTGTCTAAATATGTCAAAGTAGAGCACAGTGAAGCCATCTTAGCCATCTGGAAAAAGAAATATACAGAAACTGAAAGTAAGGCCAGAAACAGAGAATGACTATGCCTATGGCCCAGTCCTGCAAAAAGTTGTGAGGAATGCTAAAGTTCAGAATGATCTGAAGCTAAATAGAAAGGGTAAGGACAGCTATAAAAATGATTATTTTTTTTTTTTGAGGAAAATGAGGATCAAAGAAAAGGGATAGGTCCTTTGGAGTCAATGGGACAATATTAAATAAGAATAGAGTAAAGACAAACTTCTTCAGACCCTTGCAGTGGGAATGACCAAGCAAAAATGGCTAACAGATTTAATAGCTAATATATGTTAAGACATAGTAAGAGGGTACCTAGCTGGCCTTGATAAATTCAAGTCAGCTGGTGCAGATGAACTACAGATTCAGGCCCCAAAAGAACTTGGTGGTGTTTTCTGAATCATTGTTAGAAGTATTTAGAAGATCATCAGAAACAGAAGAGATATGACTAGATCACAAAAGGGCAAATGTCACACCTCCATACCCCAACCTTTTTATTTTTATTTTTTTAAAGGGAAGAGAGCAGAGTATGCCAACCATGGACCAGAGAGTTTTATTTGTGTTCCTGGGAACCTTCTAGAATGGATCATTAAAGAGATGGTGAATGGAAAGGAAAAATAAAAAAGGTTGCAAAAAAGTCCACATGGACTCAATAAGAGGTCACATCACACTAACCTCATTTCCTTTTTTGACAGGATTACTAAAATAGATGAAGGGAGCACTGTGGATATGCTTTACTTAGATTTTAGCAAGTTTTTGAATAAATTATCTCATTCTATCCTAGTAGGAAAAGTGGGTAAGTTTGGTTTAGATGACAGGAGTTTAACACACAGCAACCAATGCATCAGAATATAGGCCAGACCAGATTAAAATGTAATTGAGAAATATTTAACAAAAATAAATAAAAATATAATAAAACATAGATAATGTTAATATGTGGTTTTCTAAGTCAATATGTGGTTCCTAATGAATGACTTAGTTGTCCCATTTCTAGTAGAGTTTGACCCCACTGGTTTAGGTGATGACAAAATCAGGTGAACTCAGAGTTCATTGGATAGCTAGATTCACAGAGTAGCTGTCAATGGGGCAAGGTCAACAAGGCAGGAGGTATTAAGTGGAGAAGCACAAGAATCTGTGCTTGGCCTCCTGTTGCTTAACGTTTTCATTAATGATGTTGGTCAATGTGTAGATGGTAGGATCATTAAATTTGCAGATGATGAAAAGCTGGCAGGAATAGCTTCTGCTATATAATGAATGAGAGAGTCAGTGTCCAACAGACTGATGGATTAGGCTAAATCCGATATGGGAAAATTCAAAATGTAACTATAGCAAAAGCAGGGTCTTGTACTTGGTTACAGAAATCAGTCATAGATGCAAAATGGGGGAGTCAAGGTCTGATAGCAGTTCTGAAAAATTCCTGAGTTTTATGTGGACTAAAAAGCCAGTCAAACAACAATAACAACAACAAAACTACCCTAATTCAATCTTGGGCAGTAGCAAGAGGAGCCCAGCTTCCAGGAGAAAGGAAGAGGGCTGTATCAGCCCTCAACTTGAGTACTTCATATGATTCTGGGCACAACTGTTTAAGAAGGACATTATCAAGACTGGGCTCCTTCCTACCCCCTAAATAGCATCACTGGTTTCTTTTCCCCTGTATAACAGATCCTTAGAATTCTGAGTTTTCAACAGGCATTGACCATTTACCACTGGCAAATTACTGAACCAGATTTTTCTTATCTTCAGTACATTGCCTGGCATATAGGAAGTGAGTAATAAATGCTTATTGACTCAGTGGCTGTTCTATATAACAAATTTCCTTACTTTGGCAGGAGAAAAACAAGAGGGAATCATAGAAAAATTGTATATAAAATTCATGTTTTATCATTTTTAGAATAATTCTGGAATGGGCCTGATTAAATTACATATTTATTTTTAGATTAGCATTGTGTTGTAACACAATTGTCAATTGTCCTACCTAAAACATCACTAATTTAAGCCCTGTTTCTTCAATCTCTACCAAAACACTAATTATATGAGGGAGACCAAGAATTTTCTGTATGTGTTTAGTTAGCTTTGAGAGTTGGATAAGAAAGGGCATTTTTTGTTTGTTTGTTTGTTTTTTCTGGGACAATGAGGTTTGAGTGACGTGCCCGGGGTCACACAGCTATTAAGTGTCAAGTGTCTGAGGTTGGATTTGAATTCAGGTCCTCCTGAATCCAGGGCCAGTGCTTTATCCACTGCAGCACCTAGCTGCCCCCTGAAAGGGCATTTTTTTTAGGTGGGATCCATATTTGGTTTCAGCAGTCTTTCTAAAATCTTGGTATGAGTCTGAATTCTTCACCCATGGTAAAGATAACAGCTTTCCACATATTCCAGCATTCACTTTTTATAGTGTTTTTCCATTTTGACACAGTGAGATTTATCAAGAAGGTTGTATTTAGTTTCATTGTTAATTATTATTTTAAGGTTGGATAACAGATGCTAGCTCTGTCATGCCAAGGTTTTTGGCTGGATGACACTCCTGATACTAATTGGCATTATTAGTTCTAATGTGAGGCGTATCTTTGACTGGTTTGCACAGTTAGAGTGCTGAGCTAATGAGGCCAAGGGCACTGGTTCAGTGAGATTTCCATTGCTTCATGCCTACAGATTGTACTGTTACTTTGGACAGAGCTGTACCCAAAATGAACGTATAGTGAGAGTGAGAAAGAGAAGAGAGACAGAGACAGAGAAACAAAGACAGAGACAGAGAAAAAGAGACAGACACAAAGAAATAGATACACAGACAGAGAGAGGGAAAGAGAGAGAATAATGGGAATGATTTGCTATTCATCGATCAGCACTATTGGTAAAGCAACTCAAGTTATATACATTTTGATGGTAAGTAAGTCAGTAGTAACATCTTCATATATTAAGGATAATTTATTTCATTAATATGAGAGGGAGCTGGGAAATCGTACTATGTAGTATTCTGAAAAGAAAAGGGTAAAAGAAGACTGACTTGGACTCTAAGGTGGTAATGGGGACCTAAAGCTGTAGGAGACCTTTGTTCTTCAAAATTCAATTCAAATAAAAACAACTGAATTCAATTCAATTCAACAAACATTTTTAAAGCATCTGCAGTGAGCAGAGCACTGTGCTCAGCAGCAAATGGGAGGGAAAGATGAGATTTAACAGAGTTCTCACTCTTATGTAACTTATAATCTGGTAGAGAAGACATATCCACAAATAATTATAACAAAATAATACACAAACTATAACACAAAATAATACACAAATGTAATAAGGAGGTGAAGCAAGTACTGTGTGTGTATGTGTGGGGGGAAGTAGTTAATGACTGAAGGTATAAATAAAGGCTTTGTGAAGGAGATAACATGTAGATTGGGCTTTTAAAAGGGGGTAAAATTTCAAAAGTCAAGAGATATGCAGTAGAAGCTAGCATGATGCAGTGGAAAAGAATATTGGTTTTGGACTCAGAAAACCTGGACTTTTTATGGAAGCAGATAATTATATTGTTATCATTTACTACCTGTATATCCTTGGGAAAGCCACTAAACATCTCTGGGCCTCAGTTTCCTTATTTATAAAATGAAGCAGTTGGGGTAGATGACATCTGAGATCCCTTCCAATACTCAATTTGTGATTCTGCACAAGGAGGGCATTACAAGTACATGATTAATGGTTTACAAAGGGGTTTTAGGGCTAAATTGATTCTCATTAATAGCCAGTAATTCTAGGAATCTTTTAAACAAGTGGATGCTCTACTTGTCAGAGAAATAAGAGAGGAACCACAGGAGACAAAGGAGAGAAGCCAGTACCCAGCTGAATATTCTATACATTATTTCCTCTATTTTTTCTCTGGAATAGACACATTATGAACCTTCAGGGATATTCCATTTTCCCCATATTCTCTGTAGCTTATTCCTTAGATCTTCCTGAAGGTTGGAGGAAAAATAATACATCCTGCAACCCCAAATGTATGTCATATCTGAGGGTTGTTTTGGGGAGTGTTGCTTCTTTTTTTTTTTTTTTTTCTTGCGGGGCAATGGGGGTTAAGTGACTTGCCCAGGGTCACACAGCTAGTAAGTGTCAAGTGTCTGAGGCTGGATTTGAACTCAGGTCCTCCTGAATCCAGGGCCGGTGCTTTATCCACTGCGCCACCTAGCGGCCCCTGTGTTGCTTCTTTTTAAGGAAAAAGTCCTTACAAGAATTAAGGAGATCCTATCCTATTAGCAATAGGAAGTTGATTTCACATTCTAGTAACATGATTCATTTTTGCTATTTTCCCATAGACTGACTGTTGTCGGTAAAGCAAATAGAAAGTAAGGGAGACATTGTTATATTCCCCTTCCAAATAGCTAAGAAGTAATGAGGTGCTTATAAAGGTATATTAGGAAGTTCTCGACAATAGTGTTGACAGCTACAGAAAAATCAAGGATGATGAAAACCGAAAAAGGCTATTGAATAGGAGAAAGTTTTTTTCAATAGAATACTGAAGCTGATATCTAGATTATAAGAAGTTGATACAAGAATGGGTGATAAAAAAGTGTGTAGACAACTATTTTGAGAAAGAGAAGGGAGATGGAATGGTAGTTAAAGAGAATAGAATCAAGAGGATGCTGGAAAGAAGGAAGGAATTCAGCATTTATTAAGCACCTTCTTTGTGCCAGGCATTGTGTGAAGTGTTTAACAAATATTCTTTCATTTGATCCTCACAATAACCCTGGGAGGTAGGTGCTATTATCACACCCTTTTTATGGCTGAAGAAACTGAGGTAGACAGAGGCCAAGTGATTTGACCAGGGTTACATAGCTAGTAAATGTGGAATTTAAATGCAGGTTTTCATGACTCCAGGTTCAACACTCTATCTACTGTGCCACCTAGCTAAATGGGAAGGGATAAATATGTTTGTAAGCAAGTGAAGAAGGTAGTAGAGAAGTAGAGATTGAACATTCATTCAGTCAACAAACATGTTTCATTGGAAATAACCCTATATAAACCCCCCCCCCCAAAGATGTAAGATCTTAGGGTTTTTTACTTGTAAAATGAGGTGGTTGAGGTAGATGACTTCTAAATTCCCTTCCAAGTCTAGATCTATGATCCTTAAGTTCTTTGATGTCTTATCTTAGCAACCTTTATTGAACAAATATTTGTCTTACTGTGTTCAAGGGACTAATCTCGAAAACATGACACTGACCATGCCCCTAAGGAACTTTTATGTTCTAGTGGGTTTGAGCTCTGCCAAGGGCTAAAAAATATATTATTTCTTTCTGATCCTACCTTTATCATTTACTTTTTTTTTTAGTGGGGCAATGGGGGTTAAGTGACTTTCCCAGGGTCACACAGTAAGTATCAAGTGTCTGAGGTCAGATTTGAACTCAGGTCCTCCTGAATCCAGGGCTAATGCTTTATTCACTGCCCCAGCTAGCTGCCCCCTCTTTCATCATTTACTTTTCAGGCTTCAGAGTAACAGAGAGGAAACCTCTTTTAGTAATCCATTGATTTCACATAGCTCTTATTATCAGCAATGGGGAACAAACTTAGAGTTCATAAATTGAGTCTGAAGTTCTTCCTGGTTACAGCACCTTAGATTCATTAAGCTTCATTACTTTTCTCTGACATTGTCAGGTAGCTCTCCTAAATTGGTAAACTGGTCCTCTGAATTTCCTGCTCCTTTGAGTGCCAATCTTGGCTCTGAGACTTAGTAGGTGTGTGTGTGTGTGTGTGTGTGTGTGTGTGTGTGTGTGTGTGTGTGTGTGTGAGAGAGAGAGAGAGAGAGAGAGAGAGAGAGAGAGAGAGAGAGAGAGAGAGAGAGGGGTGGGGGGGAAACAGACAGACAGACAGACATTTGGGGTTGCATGATGTATTGTTTTGCTTCCAAGCTTCAGGAAGATTTGAGCAATAAGCTTTAGAGAACACAGAAAAATGGAATATACCCGAAGGTTCATAATGTGTCTAGTCCAGAGCAGGAATAGAGGAAAGAATGCAGGGAATATTCAGCTGGGAACTGATCTTTCTCTTTTGCCTTCTGTGGCTCCTCTCCCATTTTTTTGACAAGTAGAACAGCCACTTGCTTAAAAGATTTCTAGAATTACTGGCTGTTAATGGGAGTCAACTTAGCACTAAAATCCCTTCGTAAAGTAGCAGTCATCTACTTGTAATGTCGTTCCTATGGAAAATCATAAATGTATATATTTATGATATTTTATGATAATTAAAAAGCACTATTGGACTATCTGCCCTCTATGGCCCAGTCAAATTGACCTTCTTGCAGTTCCTCACAAAAGATACTTCATCTCTCCCCATCTTGCTTTTGTACTGGCTGTCCCCTATGCCTGAAATGCACTCCCCCCTTACCTCTGAGGTAAACTGTGTAATCTTTTAGCCTCGGATTACTATACTATCTCAATGTATTATCATTATTCACTAGGGTTTTACCCCTGGCAGAGCGTGCAAATCCTCCATCTCTAAACCTGGACCCTCCTTAACATAGAAAATGCTTAATTTGAGGAGTCTCACTTTGTAGAAAATGTCTTTCTAGCCCAGTTACTTAAAACATGCTGTGTTGGGGCAGCTAGGTGGCTCAGTGGATAGAGCACTGGCCCTGGATTTAGGAGGACCTGAGTTCAAATCTGGCCTCAGACACTTGACACTGTATGACCCTGGGCAAGTCACTTAACTCTAATTGCCTCACCAAAAAAACCAAAAACCAAAAACCATGCTGTGTTGCCATCATGGCCTGCTCTCCAGGACAGAAGGAGGAAGAAGAAATAAAGCTGCTAACAAGATGATAAATTGATCTCATAAAATAATTGCATTATGTTAGTAACCTAAGCCAGAGGAGTGACAGAAGGTGGAAAGGTAATTGTGAGGGGCTACTGCATGTTATCAAAGATTTGTTTTCACAGACAGTAAATCTGATAGTGGAACAAGCAAAGAGAAGGCTCTGATGACTAATGGATGCTGTCAGGAGTCTTTCAGTCCTTGTGGTGGTGAAGTGTGGGAGGGGATTGTCTCCCAAATAAGATACACCACCACTTAGAAGAACTTGAGTTATGACTGAGTAGCCTTTACTACTTACCGAGGATGAAGTAGAATTGAATTGAAGTAGGCCAAAATGAAGCTGAGGCAAGAAAAATTGTGTCTTTGGGAACTCAAGAGATAAAATAACTAGGATTTCTGAACAACCCAGTAAACAAAACTGACTCCATGTAATACCAAGGAAAATGAGTCTATACAAACTTAAAATAACAGCAAGTGGAAATTGAAATCACCTCGGCACTAGCAACTGCAAAGTGAACCACTATTTTAGAAAAATAACCAGGAGGACATTGCTTTTTTGAAAATGTGACGTGAAGGAAATGAACAGTTCATTAAGGATACCATGACAAATCAGAAATGCCTCCAAAGATAGCCTCTCTTAGTCAAAGGTTTGCTGTCTGCATTGCGTGTTATTATTCCATCTGGCTTTTAGGGGAAAAAAAAAGTGTTAAAAGTTCAGCAGTATAACCAATCAGAGTTTTCACCAGAGGTTAGCTGAAAAAGAAGCAAGAGAAGAAAACATGATGTCATTGAGGGGGTGATTAGCATCTTAATTGATTGAGGAAGCTAGAATTCACCCCAAACTAAATATATTCAGGTAGCTCTCCTATAGTAGGAGCTGTAGCACTGCTCTCCATATGGTATGGGTGAGGAGAAAGCTCCCTTGGGAAATTTAAACAATCCTCTGTGGACACATAACTCACGTTTCATGATGTTAGTTTTAGAGCTGTTCCAAAAAATTGGCACATAAAAGGAAAACTGTAGCATTTCGTCTAAGTTGAAGAAAAAAAATCACTTCCTTCAGATGAAATGAAGCAGTCCTAGATTCTGGGTAAAGTTGCATGTTCTAGATGAATTTGGGGACTTTAATGCCAAAAGGTTACTTTTTATAATTGGATGTGCTAAGTCTAACTCTTTCCAGTGAGATATCCTGGGTCAGTTTCATCATAGGATGGTAGATGGAGAGCTAGGAGAGACCCTTATTTTACAGATGAAAAGATGGAAACACAGAACATTTAAGTGACTTGTCTAAGATTGGAGCAATGAGGGTTAAATGACTTGCCCAGGGTCACACAGCTAGTAAGTTCAAGTATCAAGTGTCTGAGGTCACATTTGAACTCAGGTCCTCCTAAATCCAGGACCGGAGCTTTATCCACTGCGCCACCTAGCTGCCCCCAAGATGCTTTATTTCTAGCATCTATGCTTTTGCACTGGCTGTTCCCTATATCTGAAATGCACTCCCTCCTCATTTCCACATTTTAGAAGATCTTGTTTTCTTCAAGTCTCAGCTTAAGCACTACCCTTTACATGAAATCTTTCTTGATTTCTCCAGCTGCTGCTCCCCAAATTCTTTTGTATTTCTTCTGTACAGATTTTTGTCCAGATGTTTCCCCCAATAGAGTGTAAGCTCCTTGAAAACATGAACTTTTTTTATTCTTATCTCTATATGCCAAGAGTCTTCCAGTGTACCTTTACACAGAAGGAATTTCATAAATGCTCGTTGAATTTTTGACTGCCCATTTTTCACACACATGAAGAAAACTGGCAGCTAGCTACCCAAACCAAAAAATACTCTGATGTTATAGTTTTTCTCCTTGACTCTGTCTCTGCCCCCTTCATTTGTCAATCTAATTTTCCAGAGAAAAAGAACAGTTCCATTTTAAAATGGAGGAAAGAAATTTCCAATGTACTTGCTATTTGCTTCTACAATAGGCTAGATGCTTTCAAAATCTAAGAAACCTTGTGGTGTTTCCTATTTTACTTATTTCAGTTCTTCAAGGATATCTGAATTTCTTCAAAGGAGTATTCTCTCCATCAATTCAGTTCACATTTCCTTTGCACCTTAGTAGATGGCTTCATGCATTTTTATAGCCCAAAACATCATTGTCTTTCCTGACTCATCAGCCAGGTTACCTCTAAAACTCTATCCTGGGATTTCTTCTCTCTCTTTTTTTCTCCTGCAATCTTTCACTTGATGACCTCAGTAGCTCTCATGGGTTCAGTTAGAATCTCTATGCAGAAAATTTCTAAATCAATATATCCAGTCCTAGACTCTTTCCTTAGCATCCCTGCCATACCACCAACTATATGCTGGAGTTACAACTGGATATCTGCCCCCAGGCATTGTAGACTTGCACTGTCCAAGATAGATCCCAATGTCTTTTTCCCCAAACTCAATCCCTTTTTTGAACTTCCTTGTTTTTTGAGATCATCAGTATCTCTCCACTCTGCTCAGTTTTCATTGTTGCTTTCACCCTCGCCTCTTCACTCTCTCACCCCACATATTTAGTCATTTGCTAAATTTCATGGTTCCTATATCTATAACATCTCTCTCACATATGCCATTTTCTCTTTACTTACATAGCTCCACCTTAGTTCAGGTGCACATCACTTTGCCCCTGAATTATTGCAATAGCCTCTCATTTGGTTTCTGTGCTTTAAGTCTCTCTTCTGCATGTTCACCAAAGTGATTTTCTTTTTTTTAAAAAGTGATTTTCTTAAAAATGTACCAGCTTGGTCAATATTCACTGGTGCTTTGTTACCTCTGAAATAGAGCATAAACTCTTATGTTAGAATTTACCTTTCACAGCTTAGCTCAAACTTTCCTTCACAGTCTTCTTACAAATGACTCCCTATCATGCTTTCTATAATCTAGCCATACTGGCCTATAAATTATTCCTCGCACATCATGCCCTGGGCTCCTTGATGTTCCATGAACACAATAATCCATCTCAGGATACCAACAATTTCCTTCTTTTTAAAGTGATACTTTTATTTATTTGATGAAATATTTAACAATTGCATGTAAAACATTTCAACATTTATTTTTTGAAAATTTTGAGTTTTAAATTCTCTCCATTCCTTGTGCCCCATGTCACTTCTTGAGAAGGCAAACAATTTGATATCAATTATACATGTGACATCATGCAAGACATTTACACATTTGCCATGTTGCAAAAGAAAATGTAGACAAAAAACCAGGAAAAAATAAAGAAAGTAAAAAAAATATGAATCATTCTACATTCAGAGTTCATCAGTTATCTCTGTGGAGGTGGATAGCATTTTTTATCATGTATCCTTTGGAATTGTCACGGATCATTGTTGTGATCAGAATAGCTGTCTTTCACAGTTGATCATCCTTGCAATATTGCTGTTGTTGTGTTCCATATTCAACTGGTTCTACTTGATTCACTTTGCATGAGTCCATATAAACCTTACCAGGTTTTTCAAAACCATAATATTTGTCATTCCTTATAGCACAATAATATTCCACCACAATCATATGTGTTCAGCCATTCCCCAATTGATGAGCATTCCCTTGATTTGAGATTCTTTGTCATCACACACACACACAAACTGCTATAAATATTTTTTTGCACAAATATGTCCTTTTCCATTTTTTTGATCTCTTTAATTTTCTGTGATCTAGACATAGTAATGATTTGTCATTTCCTTCTCCAGGTCATTTTACAGATGAGGAAACTGAGGCAAACAGGATTAACTAACATTCATAGGGTCACACAGCTGGTAAGTGTCTGAGGCTAGATTTAAATTCAGGAAGAGGAATCTTCTTTACTCCAGGCCTAGAACTCTATCCGTTGTGCTACCTACTGCCTAAAATGTCCCAATTTTTCCACATCCCTCCTGCATTTGTCATTTCCCTTTTTCTGTCTTGTTAGCTAATCTGATAGGTATCTCAGAGTTGTTTTAATTTTCATTTCTTTATTCAGTAGTGATTTAGAGCATCTTTTCATGTGACTTTTGATAGCTTTGAAATAATTTTTATGAAAATTATGTGTTCATATCCTTTGACCATTTTTAACTGAGATATAGCTCTTAGATGTATACATTTGGTTCATTTCCCTATATATTTTAGAAATGAGGCCTTTATTAGAGAAACTTGCTATAAATTCATACCTCCAGTTTTCTGTTTTTCTTCTAATTTGGGCTGCTTTAGTTTTTTTATTTTATTTTATTTTATTATTTTTTTTTTGTGCGGTAATGGGGATTAAGTGACTTGCCCAGGGTCACACAGCTAGTAAGTGTCAAGTGTCTGAGGCCGGATTTGAATTCAGGTACTCCTGAATCCAGGGCCGGTGCTTTATCCACTGTGCCACCTAGCTGCCCCTAGTTTTTTTTTTTTTTTAACAAAAAACTTTTAATTTCATATAATCAAAATTATCCATTTTATTTCTTGTGATCCCCTCTATCTCTTGTTTGGTCATAAACTTTTCTCTTATCCATAGATCTGATGGGTACATTTTCCCATGCTTCATTAATTTTCTTATATTTCACCCTTTTTGTCTAAATTCATGTACCTATTTTGACCTTATCTTGGCATACAGTGTGAGATGTTGTTCTATATCTAGTTTGCCAAATTGCTTTCTTGTTTTCTCGACAATTTTTGTGAAATAGTGAGTTTTTGTTACAAAAGTTTGGATTTTGGGGTTTATTAAACCCTAGATTTCTATGGTCATTTACTACTGTGTAATGTATACCTAATCTGTTCCACTGATCCACCACTTTATTTCTTAGCCAGTACCAGATTGTTTTAATGAATACAGCTTTATAATATAGTTTGGAATATGGTATTGCTAGACCTCCTTCTTTCACATTTTTCATTGATTCCTTTGATATCCTTGACTTTTGGGTCTTCCAGATGAATTTTATTATTATTTTTCTAGCTCTATAAAATAAGCTTTTTAATAATCTGCTATGGCACTGAATAATTAAATTAACTCAGGAAGAGTTGTCATTTTCATTACATTATCTCAGCTTACTCATGAGCAATGCGTATTTATCTAATTGTTTAGATCTCTGTAAAGTGTTTTTTACTTTTGTTCATAGTCCCTGGGTTTGCCTTGGCAGTTAAACTCCCAAGTATTTTATATTATCTACAGTTATTGTTAAATGGAATTTCTCTTTCTATCTCTTTCTGCTGGGTTTTGTTGGTAATATATGGAAATTCTGATGATTTATGTGGGCTTGTATTATATGCTACACATTTGGCATAGCTATTAATTGTTTCATATAGTTTTTTGGTTGATTCTCTATCATCTACAAAGAATGATAGTTTTGTTTCTTCATTTCCTGTTTTTATTCCTTCAATTTCTTTTTCTTGTCTTATTTCTATAACTAGCATTTCTAGTACAATATTGAATAATTATGGTCATAATGGATATTTTTGCTTCACCCCTGTTCTCATTGGGAAGGCTTCAAGTTTATCCCTGTTACAAATAATGCTTGCCCTTGGTTTTAGATATTTACTATTTATCATTTAAAGAAAGTCTTCATTCAATCCCATGCTTTCTAGAGTTTTTAATAAGAATGGGTGATGTATTTTATCAAAGGCTTTTTCTGTATCTATTATATAATTATATGATTTTTGTTTTTGTTATTGATATGGTCAAATATGTTGATAGTTTTCTTGATATAGAACCAGCTCTGTATTTCTGGTATAAATCCCTCCTGGTCATAGTTTATTATCTTTATGATATATTGCTACAATCTCCATGCTAGTATTTTATTTAAATTTTTTGCATTGATAGTCATTATGGAAATTAGTTTTTTCTCTCTGTTTTTGCACTTCCTGTTTTAGGTAACAAATGCATATTTGTGTGGTAAAAATAATTTGTTAGGATGCCTTTACCTTTTTTTCTGTCAAACCATTTTGGGATTAATTGTTCCTTAAATATTTTTTAGAATTCAGATGTAAATCCATCCTGTACTGGGGATTTTTTCTTAGAGAGATCATTGATGGCTTGTTCAATTTCTTTTTCTAAGATAGGATTATTTAAGTATTTTATTTCCTCTTCTGTTAGTCTGGGTAGTTTATATTTTTGTAAATTCATGTACTTTGCTTATATTGTCACTTTTACTGGCATATAATTGGGCAAAATAACTCCTAATAATGACTTTAATTATATGTTGGTACATTTTATTTTTGATACTAGTAATTTGGTTTTCTTCTTTAGAACCAATGAACTAATAGTTTATCTATTATATTGTTTTCCCCCTTATAAAACCAGCTTTTGGTTTTATTTATTAGTTCATTTTTTTACTTTCAATTTTATTGATCTTTGATTTTTAGGATTTCCATTTTGATGTTTATTGGCAATTTTAAATGTCTTATTTTCTAGGGCTTTTTTTTAGTTGCATGCTCAATTTGTTGATCTACTCTTTCTTTTATTGGTGTAAATGTTTAGAGATGTAAATTTTCTCATAAGTGCTGCTATTTTTTTCCAATTTAAGATTTCTTTCAGGTGGTAATCAGCGGATTCATTCAATTTCTATTTCACCCTCCAGTTTAAGGATATTGGGACAATTTTTCCTGATACTTTATTGAAATATGATGTATAGGATCTTTCTGTGGTCATGGCTTTCAGGTATTCCAATAATTCTTAAATTTTCTCTTAATCTGTTTTTCAGGTCAGTTGTTTTTCTGATGAGGTACTTCATAGTTTCTTCTACTTTTTTCATCCTTTTGATTTTGTGTTATTGTTTCTTGGTGTCTCATAAAGTTATTAGCTTCTATTTGCTTAATCTCAATTTTTAAGATATTATTTTCTTCAGTTAGCTTTTTTACCTCTTTTCCCATTTGTCCAGAAAGGTGTTATTTTCTTCACTGTTTTTGTGTCTTTTTTTTTTAAACCAAGTTATTGATTGTCTATTTGTAATTTTATTCCTCATTTTCATTTTTTAACCTATTTTTCCTCTACCACTTTGATTTTTTAGTTCCAATAAATCTTGTTTGACTTGTGTCCAATTTACATTTTTCTTTGAGGTTTTGTTTGTAGCTTTGACTTGTTTCTATGTCTTTTCGAAACATTAATTAATTATTCATCTTTAATAATTAAAAATGTTGTTTCAAATTCCCTCCACCTCACTCCCTCTGCCACTCACTGAGAAGCCAAGCAATAGGATAATCAGTTATATGCGTGAAATCATGCAAAACATATTTACATATTAGCCATATTTTTAAAAAAATTAAGGAAGGTAAAAAGTAAGAAGATTGTATTAAATTTGCATATGAGTCAACACAGAGTCAATGCTAGAGTCAATGCATTCAAATTGTATTGCTGGAGAAGACTTTTGAGAATCCTTCAGACAGGAAGGGGATCAAATCAATCCTTAGAAATTAATTCAGGCTATTCAGTAGAAGGTCAAATACTGAAGCTAAAGCTTAAAATACTTTGGCCACACAATGAGAAATAATTCTCATTGGAAAATACCCTGATTTTGGTAAAGATTGAAGGCAAAAGGAGAAGGAGATGACAGGATGGAATGGATAGCTGATCTCATGGTAACAATGAACATGAACTTAGATAGATTTTGAAAGATAGTGGAATGATTAGTGAAAGATAGGGCTTGATATGCTGTGGTCCATGGGATCACAAAGAGTTGGACATTAATGAACCACAATAATCTGGAGACTGGGAAGTTTTTGTGCTTCAAAGTTGGTATGATTTGGTGAGAGGTGTGATTAGTACTCTGATTCTTACTCTGGAAGGGTCTTTGATCCTTTGGAACTGCTATTGTTACTGTTCCTTAGAAGTCTTGTTCCCTTGGACTGAAAAATATTCTTCCTTAGGATCTCTGATCCTTTATGATCAAAAGCAATCCTGTTCCTCAGGGCTTCCACTTCATCTTGACTGAAAAGTGCTTCTCTCTGCCCTTAAATTATGATCCAGAAGTGGGTAAAAGTGATGGATTTTCCAAGCAGTGTATGGTCCTGCATTCAGTGCTAGTACAGGGATCTCCTGTTATGTTTTTCTGACCAGGTGCCAGGTCCCCTTACCATCTCTGGTTTGAGAGCTCCCAAATCTGCTGCTGCTACCACCTAGTCCCACCACTGGTGTTTTATTCACCTGTCCTTGGGCTAACCTCCACCACTGTATTACATATCTCTCTGACTTCCTAAGTTTTCTTGGACTAGAAGAATGTCTCACTGACTTTTGTTCATTCTGCCTCTCCAGAAATCAATTTGAGGAATTATTTTAAAGTTGTTTAGAGGGGATGTCAAGAAAATTTGTTTGAGCCCTTCCTCAACTCTACCATTTTGGCTGGAAGTCCAACATCAAACATCTTCTTTGCTTTTCCTCTGTGCCTAGAATGCTTTCTCCTCTTCTCCACCTCCTTGTTTCCCTGGCTTCCTTCAAATCTCAGCTAATGTCCTACTTTCTCCAAGAAACCTTTCCCAGTCTTCTTTAATTCTAGTAACTTTTCTCTGAGATTATCCCCAATTTTCCTGTATATAGATTTGTACACAGTCATTTGAATGTTGTCTCCTACATTAGACTTTAAGCTGCTTGAGGGAAGAGAATTTTTCATTGTTTGTTTATTCTTCCTTTTTTGTATTCTCAGAGCTGATCACAATGCCTGACACATAGGTGGCTTATTTAATAGTTGCCTGATTGATAGATATTTTCTCCACTAGAATATAAGGTCCTTCTGGGCAGTTCTTAAGGGCAAGAATCATTTACCTTTTGTCTTTGTATCCCTAATTACTAGCCCAGTAATGTGCACATGCTCGGTATAAAATAAATGTTTACTTACTTGACTGATTAATGAATTGATCACCTGTTGACAAGATCCTGTGTGTTGTGAGAATATTCAGATGTCTAATAGAATAGCCAATGCATCACCTCACTGATACATGAAGGCCTGCCATAGCTTGGTCTCTTCTGACCTACCTAAACTTTGAGAATCTAAGCTTCCCTTTATACTGCAGTGAGGCATAAGAGAAATCTTTCTTATTTTGCAAAGGGAACCTAATTTTTATGACAATACTAGTTTCTGAATGAGAACTTTCACATTCTTAACTAATTAAAAATAACAATCAGTTATTAGTGTGAGAAAATGGAAAATGTCTCACTGGAAAAATATGTATCCACACTTGGCATTTACCAGGAGGGCTGTATAGTGGCATAATTAAAGTTATACCAAAATACACAATAAACTATCAGTTAAAAAGTTCTGATTTGTTTTGTTCCTGAAGCACTGGTAGATGATTAACAACTGACTCTCTTGAAAAAATATATTCATGATACACTGCATTATTAACATTTTTTCCATCACTTTCTAAAGTCTAGAAAATTAATAAAACATTAAGTCAAGTCTTGATCCATAGTGTTTGATGATTTTTGAGATTTAAGTATACACACTGAAAATTTAACAATCAGTTCTCCCCAAATGCCCCAACTGGCTCCAATATATCCCTAGGTATATGCCAACTCAGAGTTGTACAGTTTATCTCATAGTCTTCTGAAGTGATTTCCAGTATCAATGTAAAAGTAGTCTTAGTCAATGTACTTAACAATGAAGTTTTATGCTTTCATGAAATGTGAACTATTTGGGTTAACTCTGCTCTTGGAGCAGGAGAGTAGCAGTCTTATTTACCCTGAATTAAAATTTTAGGATTGGCTTGAAAGGTGACTTGTGAGAAACGACTTGCTTCATGTTGTTATGAAGTCAAACTCTGTGGGAGAGAACAGCTTAAACATAGCAGTGTGTCAGAGAGGAAGTGATTCAAACTACTATTTTTGACTTTGTGGTTGCAGAATGATTTTAGGAAATTCCTCTGATGGTAAATTTCAGTGAGACCCATCAGTCAGAGTCCAGCTATGCATTGTTTTTCCTATTGGAGGGGGGTCATATGATCATAGACTGAGAGTCAGAAGGAACTTCAGCTGTCATCTAGGCCAGTACTCTCATTTTTACTGATGAGGAAACTGAAGCTCAGGGAGGTTAAGTGATTTTCCAAGGTCACAAAGTAGTAAGTGGTAGTCAGGATTTGAACCCAGGTCCCTTGAATCCAAATCTTTGCCTTTTCCAGTGTATGATGATGCCTTCCTAGTCTGCAGTGGCACTGGTAGGAGTGGCCTTTTCAAGTCTCATTAGCACTCTATTTATTGATCAGTAATCAACCTATTGCTATAACTATTCTGCACTGTGTAGATAACACCTTAGTATAAGACCTGGAACTGATTCTCTTAAATAATTAATAACTTTTGAAGACAGTGAAATTCTATATTTTCAGGGTCATACCTTATATTTCTCCACACATTATTCTTTTTTGAATCTGCTGAATTTCCTGCTTTCTAAGATATAATACCAAATTCCTACATGCCAATAAAAACATATCTCCTCTAATTTTCACCTCTATATCCCTAAATCTGCTTTCCAGGGCCATTATAGTAGACTATTTTCATCACTTTCTGATTTGACGTATCTTCTTAAGGGCCCTTCATTAACTTCCTATAGCTCCTCACAATACCTAGTACCAATTGATTAATATCAGGAAACCCATGCCTTCCCACAAGACCAAAGACAATGATGATTGAAAGAGGAGCAGCAACAGCATCAGCTGCTAGAGCGACTCACACAAGGGACAGCAGGTCAAGGAAGAATTCTGGCTAAAGTTGAAGAAGTAAAGAGGCCTACATTCTAGATCTAGCCATCAGGTAGGTGATTTCCCCAATTTCTACTTTTCTACTCTTTGTTTTCTAGTCCTATCCTGGTTTCTAGGAAAATGTAATATAGATTAAAACAGGCAGAGAAAACTTGTATTTTCTATGCTATAGCTGAGCTTGCCTAGTGAACAGAATGCACTGTGTTGTCAGTTACATTTCATAGACAAAGAAATGGAAACATTGGCATCATATGGTCTTTTTTCCAAAGTGACAGAAGCCAGGTGTTGAGCCAGCATGAGAATTCAAGAATTGGAATCATGGCATTTTAGCAATGAAGAGACTATGGTTATCTAAACTTCCTTACCCCAATTTATAGATGGGGACACCAAGACTTCTTTACTTAACCTATTCAGGGTCACATATCTAATTACCAAGGCAGAGTACTATGCTCAGTTTTCTTTCCTCAATACCAATAAACCATAATTATATGTGTTACAAGAGTGATTTTTTAGTGGGGAACTTGTTGAGGGGGCTTTTCCTGAAGCCAATCTCAATCCATCTATAACTTTCTTAGTATATAAATCTCAAGGAATTACATGAGACACATAGTAATTAAATATTTTTTCCCCAGAATTTCAAAAATAGTAAGAATTGGAGGCAAGTTAGAATTAGATCTTGACTTTGGAAGGCAGTACAATATGGTAAATAGAGGGGCAAGAGAATCTGGTTCAAGTTCCAACTCTAAAACATACTGACTGTGTAACCCTGGTCAAGTCACTTAATTTTTCTGTGTTCAAGGTGACTATTTAAACAGAAATTAGATGTAACTATAGATCTCACCTTTGTTTTAGTCACTGAGAGCAGGAATTCTTAACATTTTTATGGCATATAGAGTCTTTTTCAGAATGCTTTAAAATGCATAAATAAAATACATAGGATTATAAAGGAAACCAATTGTATTAAAATAGTTATAAAAACATTTTTTAAAAAGTTCATGGAGCCTACATTAAGAAACACTCGAGGGGCAGCTGGGTGGCGCAGTGGATGGAGCACCGGCCCTGGAGTCGGGAGGACCTGAGTTCAAATCTGGCCTCAGACACTTAACACTTACTAGCTGTGTGACCCTGGGCAAGTCACTTGACCCCAATTGCCTCACTAAAAAAAAAAAAAAAAAGAAACACTCGAGAACTAGGAGCTGCAGAGAAGAAACTGCACAGCATTGGCAGATGGAATTTTACTACCTGGAAATTTCCTATGCCAATGAAATTACAGGTCTAGTCCCTGGTCCTGCCTTCTTGATCCAACCTCCATACTCCTCTGGTGATCAGCTCATATGTCCCATAAAATATGAAAGGATGAATACGGGTACACATCATCACATCACTGGAATTTTTACACCTATATTTTAAATAAAAACAACTTTTTATATTCTATTAAATTTTTTTTTTTTATTGTGCACTGTTGAAGGTTAGGGTTTAAAAACAAAAACACAACCCAACAACTACAAGCTCTCTAAAGAAAGCAGTCTATACTAGAGAAAGGAAGCATTTTGATTCTGACAATAAGGGTTACTAAGGGACAATTCTATGCAAATTGATAGGTAAACATCTAGCAGCCAGAGACTAGATTGGAAGGAATACTTGAAATAATAGGAGCTAGGAGGCTTCTTATAGTCATAAGATTTTTATGAAAAACAATGGTATCCTGCTGCAATTTTTTTTTCTCTTTTGCGAAAGAGGCTTTAAGGGAGAGAGGAAGGCTAGGCAGGCCCAGTCATTTTGGGACAAGGTGGCATAATGGAAAGTGTTCTGGATTTGAAG
Source organism: Dromiciops gliroides (assembly GCF_019393635.1). Classification (NCBI taxonomy): domain Eukaryota; kingdom Metazoa; phylum Chordata; class Mammalia; order Microbiotheria; family Microbiotheriidae; genus Dromiciops; species Dromiciops gliroides. The sequence continues at coordinate 232,546,124 of NC_057861.1, forward strand.
TTAGAGGAGGTGGGTTCAGATACCGATTTGGACACTTACAGTCTGTATGACCTTTGGCAAATCATTTTGTCCTTCTGGGACTCAGTTTCCTCATTTTAGAAAACAAACGCATTGGATTAAATGAGCGATTCTCAAAATTCCTGGCCTTGGGATCCCTTTATGCTCTTAAAAATTATTGAGTGCCTGTCCTGCAAAGAATTTTTGTTTAATGGAGCTATATCTATCAATTGTTGTTGTTCAGTCATGTCCAACTCTTCATGAACCCTTTTGGAGTCTTCTTGGCAGAGATACTGGAGTAGTTTGCTATTTCCTTTTCTAGATCATTTTGCAGATGAGGAAATGGAGGCAAAAAGGGTTAAGTGACTTGCCCAGGGTCATAAGCTAGTAAGTGTCTGAGGCTAGATTTAAACTCAGGTCTTTCTGACTCCAGGCCCAGCATTCTATCCACTGTGCTATCTAGCTGCTCTATATCTATCAATAATTATCATATTAGAAATGAAAACATCTTAGTATCATCATGAAAGTAGTTTTGACCTCATGGACCCCTTGATAGGTTCTTGGGGACTCCTAGGGGTTTCCAGACCACACTTTGAGAACTACTAAATTACCTGATTTCTAAGATCTTCTGCCCTCTATATCTATGAGTTTACCATTACAGGTATGTTACTAGAGAAATGATTGAAGATGAGGGTAGGGGGATGGGGGAACATGGGGGTGGGTGGGGGAGATTTGCCTACAAGGGTTTTTATTTATTTATTTATTTTTGGGGTTGAGGCTATTGAGATTAAGTGACTTGCCCAGGGTCACACAACTAGTGTCAAGTGTCTGAGGTGTAAAGAATTAAATGCCATTTGAGGTTTTTATGCCTCAGCGCACACTGGCCTGGGGCTCCGCAAACCTGCATGGTGCTCCACCCACTGGTTGTAGCCGTTGCCATGGCGCTGGCACCTCAGGTCATTATCACTCGCCAACGCCTACATCAGCCTGGCAAAATTATAATGATTGGAAGGCTAGTGAGAGCAGTCATGTGACTGTCAGAGCGGCCATCCCATTGGCTGGGACTGTGTGGGGTTTTTCTGGGATTGGGGAAGGAGAATTGGGCATTCTAGCTGGACGCTGGAAGGCGATAGGAGTTGTGCTGCGTGTTCTCAGCTGATTCCTGGGTGGTGATATTTTCTCAGGTTGTATAATTTCCCTTTCCCCATTTTATTTCCTTTCCCTTGATCCTACTGATCCTGTTTTTTTTTTTTTTATGTTCGTTCTTGTTAAAATAAATCCTGTTCTGTTTTGAGGGAGGCTGCCAGTCTCCTTCCTTGCCCCAATATTGTGGCAAGCAGCTTAGCTAACACTCCCCAATTAAAAATTGGTCCCCACATAGGTCACATTTGAACTCAGGTCCTCCTGAATCTAGGGCCAATGCTTTATCCATTGCGCCACCTAGCTGCCCCCTACAAGGGTTTTTAAATACAAACTTTACTTTAATCCATATATTTTAGTAAACTGCAACTGTGATACTTAGTTCTTTAGAATAAGAAATCATCAACATCTAGATATAAATAACAGATCCTGAATTGCTAGTCTTACAATCTCAAACTTATAAAAGAGATATTGGTGACCCATGGTGTACTTGAGAAGATGGCGTATCTGTCAATTGTTGTTTCTAATCCTCCCCCCAAGCCTTTACTCCCACTGCTTGTGAGAACTATGGATAGATCTCTGTTGTAAAAGTTGGTACAATGACATCCTCTACTTGTGAGAACTGGTCTATAAGACATGGCAGTACTCCTCCACTTATGTGCTTTCTTTACCACCTCACCCACCAGGGATAGTCAATGAGCACCCCCCTTTTAGTTGTTATACAGTGACTTCTCCCTTTACTACAATAAACACATGGCAGTACACTTTTTTTTGGTGTGAGGCAATTGGGGTTAAGTGACTTGCCCAGGGTCACACAGCTAGTAAGTGTTAAGTGTCTGAGGCCAGATTTGAACTCAGGTCCTCCTGAATGCAGGGCTGGTGCTCTATCCATTGTGCCACCTAGCTGCCCCAGGTAGTGCACTTTTGAAAGGTTTCCAGTCCCTCCAATTAAGTGGTGGTAAATGCCAAGCAACTAGGGTCTCTGAACCCTATTCATGTATTTTAAACTTGAGGTCCCAGAATTTAAAAAAAATGGTTAATTATATTTAAGTATGATTGATTTATTATGTTTTTTTTTTTTTTTGGTGAGGCAATTGGGGTTAAGTGACTTGCCCAGGGTAACACAGCTAGTAAATGTCAAGTGTCTGAGGTCATATTTGAACTCAGGTCCTCCTGAATACAAGGCCAATGCTTTATCTATTGAACCCCCTAGCTGCCCCTGATTTCTTATGTAATTCTAAGAATTAAAATCATGATTTTGAGAAAGCTTCCATAGGCTTTAACCAGGCTAACGAAGGGGTCCATAATTACAAAAACTTTAGAACCCCTTCTTATAGATAAAACAAAGGTGAGATTTGGTGATGATGTCCATTAAGTTATAAGTCTTTTCTTAAGGCCTTATGATTTGTATCCAGATGAACTGGATAGATCTGTAGGTACAAATGAAATCTCCCAGAATTCTAGGCTATTCGGTACAGATTGCTGCAAGATCTTAGTCAAGTTAGGTCATCTTTCCGAGTCTCATTTTGAAGGCAAAGCTTCCTTCCTGAGGCATAATGAAAAGTAAAATACTATGTAAATACATCACCCACTGATCATTTTTTTAGCAAGTTCATCGCTGTATATGGATTTAATGAAGAATAGGTTTTATTCAATATGACATTTAGTGGAAATCTAAAAATTAATTATTGCAGTCAAATCTGGTACATATAATGAAGAGGAAAAATTTCATTTATAAAATAGCTATTTGGGATTTTGCTGTGTCATTATGAGGTAATCCAGAACCATGAAGTTGGCTGTTGCAACAGTCTGTATTTCACAGAGAAGTTGATGGGACCAAACTGATTTCAATTGTATTTTATTTAAGGATCTTTATTGTGTTTCCTCCCCTAACACATTGCAATCTTTGAAGCTGACCAGAAAACATTTAATCAAACCATTTTTTATTATTTCTATGACATCTGTAGTGAATCATGATTTATAAAAACAAAAGGGAAAGTGAAGTTAAACAAGACATTAAAAACCCTTTAAAATCCTTTAGAAAATATCTGACAATAGTTATCAAATTCCTGGATGATGGAAATAAATGAGAGTAATTCTATGGATGTCATATTTATAGGTTATTGCTTTGAGACTTTTGGTCCAATTGTAGCAATGAATCTATACTGTACCATCAAGACATTTCATATATGTCCAGCTTCTCCTCCCTCCTCCCCTGCCCACCACTCACTTGATGACTAAAGGTATGGATTGCAGAAAAACAAGTCTCCTCTGCGACTAGAGAACAAATTCTCTCATTCTACCTTCCTCCCTTCTCCCCCAGTGTGAACTTATGGTGACGCAGACAGATGATATAGAAGATAGAATTTTAGGGTCAGTAAGACCTGAGTCCAGTGGTACTTCACACACTCATTGTTTGATCCTGGGAAAGTCACTTAATCTCACTCAGTCTCTGTTTATCTTTACAATGAGGATAACAACAGCAACTACCTCATAGGATTGCTATGAAGATCAAATTTGAATGCACAATATAAATGCTAGTTATCACCACCACCACCACCAACGACACTAATAATAACTACAACAGCACCATCATCATGATCATCAACAAACTGTGATTCTGACCATAAGCTTTAGCACAAAAACAGCCTCTTCAGTTAATAGACTCAAACACTATTCTGTTCATTCATGCAGTTATTCACCTTCACTTTTTTGTGCCATTAAGAACTAAATATTTGGTAGAGAAAAGGTATTGCTTCATAATGAAACATTGTGAAGACACAGCTCATGCACCATCTTCTACATGAAGTCTCTCATGATCTCCATAACTCTTTGTTAAAATTAAAAATTCTTCAAATTTTTACTCTTAAAATTCCTTGTAGTTTTCTTATTTTTTCTCAATTACATATAAAAATGTTTCAAGATTTGTTATTTTAAAATTTTGAGTTCCAAATTCTCTCTTTCCCTTCTCTCCTTGTCCTTCCTTAAGAGGGCAAGCAGTTTTATATTGATTATACATGTACAGCCATGTAAAACATATCCATATTAGCCATGTTGCAAAAGAAAATCAATAAAAACACCCCTGAGAAAAATAAAGTGTAAAAAGTATGCTTCGATTGGCATTCAGACTTCATCATATTTTCTCTGGAGGTGGGTAGTATTTTTCATCAGAATTCTTTCAGAATTGTTTAGATAGCACAATAATATTCCATCACCATCATATACTACAGCTTGTTTGGCCCTTCCCCAATTGATGGACATTTCTTCAACTTCCAATTCTTTGCCAACACCAAATGAATGGCTATAAATATTTTTTGTACATATAGGTCTTTTTTCTTTTCTCTCTTTGGGATGCAGATCTAGTAATGGTTTTGTCGAATCAAAGAGTGTGCACTTTATACTTATTTCTAAGTATTCTCTTTATATTCTGTATTACTTGTAGTTGTAGTCTATACCATTAGGATTAAAGCTTCATTTTGTCTTTTTTATCTCCAGCACCTAGTATAATGCCTGGCATAAAGTAAACATTTAGTAAATGCTTGTTGATAACAGTCGAGAAGGAATGTGATGCATCCTATTCTTCCTGGGATCTGTATTCCTCCCAGGTAGTATGTAATTTCCCAGATGTTTTGAGTTGGTTTGCTTTTTTTCCCAGAGTATATAACCGATTTTCCTAATGACCTAATAGTGATCAAAAGAGTTAATATTCCCAAAGCCCTAGTTTGCTACTGCATATGGAAGCAACTTTAGCCCAGAAGTTCACTGTCATTCTGCTCTACTAGAATGAATTCTTGAGAGAAGCCTGTAATATTTTTAAAAAGTCTTCCTTTTTGAATAATATGGGGGAGCTGGAGAGGTTCTTGAGTTCATTTTATATGAAGAATTTTTGAAGGAATTGGACATGTTTAGTCTGGAGAAGAAAATATTCAGTGGAAAATAAGTTTATTTATGTATTTGAAGGGCTATTACTTGGAAAAGGTATTGGCCTCCAGAGGCAGAACCAGGAGGAAAATGAAGCTTAGATGTCAGGAAAACCCTTTCTGACAGAACTATCTGTAAATGGAATGGGTTGCTTTGTGTGGTGGACAGTTCTGTCTTTTGGCACATATTCAAAGAGTAGCCATTTTTAGTTAAGGCATAGTGGAGATTCCTTTCTTTGGGCTGTTGACCTTGAGGGATACTAAGGTCCTTCCAAACTTTCACATTCTGTGATTTTTTTTTTATTCTGAATTAAGGTCATCTGAGTTCAAATCCTTAATCTGACTTATTCTGACTGTGTAACTTAAACTGTCAATGCCTCAGGAAGCTCTTTAAGATTATAGATTTGTATATTTTATATTAATATATGATTAATGAGGCAGCTGGGTAGCACAGTGGATAGAATTCCAGACCTGGAGTCGGGTAAACTCATCTTTGTGAGTTCAAATCTGGCCTCAGACACTTAGTAGCTGTATGACTCTGGGCAAGTCATTTAACCCTGTTTATTTCACTTTCCTCTTCTGTAAAAGAAACTGAATAAGGAAATGACAAACCACTTCAGTATATTTACCAAGAAAACTCCAAATGGGGTCACAAAGAGTTGGACACAACTGAAAAAGATTGATGAACAATATATACTTAATAATTGAATAAACTTTTAACAAAAATAAATATTATATTTAATTAATAACAAAGTGCATATATATGTGTATATAAATAAACACACACACATATGCACACATAAAGAAACAGAGAGAGAGAGAGAGAGAGAGAGACAGAGAAAGAGACAGACACAGAGAGAAACAGAGAGAGAAAAACGGAGAGCCTCTTAAGCTGTTTTTCAGTATTTTAAAATCCTCATGAAAGATATTTCACTTCAAAACTGAAAGGAAGAAGCCAAAGGTTTGTCTTATTTGAGCATTCTTGCACCAAGCTCCTCTGCTCAGTTTCCCAGTGAATAAGCCCAAGGCAATAACTGGAAGGTAACACCAAAAGGCGTATGCCACTGTTGAGATATCTCTCTGCCCTGGTCTAATCAAATATTTCAGTTGTTTTCAAGTAACTGGGATACCTTTAACCCCTAATTGGTCTTCTGGATCAGAAGAACCAATGCACAGGAGAAGAATAGAGACTGTCCTACTGATGATTTCATTGGTATAGGGAACTCCTAGGTAACAGACACATTCAAACAAGAGCCATTTTTAGTTAGAGCATAGTGGGGATTCCTTTCTCTTCCTTTCTTACAAATGACTTGCCAAGGTCATGTAGCCAGTTTGTGTCAGGTATGGCTTAGACCGAGGTTTTCTTAGCTTAGAGGCTGTCTCTGTTTCTACTACTGTCCTATACTCACTCTCAATCTAACATTCTTGAATAAAAATCCTTTCTTTAACATCTACAACAACATAAGAGATGGGAGGAAGCATGCGCTGGGCAATTTGGGCCACCAACACCACAACCTTGACCAATAACCACCCTCAGATTCTGATGAAGACAGTCTAGGACTCTGAACTCAAGAGTCTGGGTAATTTCAATGCGTCTGGCCTGGTGCGTTCAGACATCACCCTGGGAAGCAGTCCATGGGGAGATGCAGCATGATAACCAAGCCAGTAAGTTTTAGAGACAGATATTTTGAAGACCCCAAAAAGAAAGTTCCTGTCATCAACATCTTTGGTAGTGTCAAAGACAGTATCAGAAACTGACATTTTATCAGTGCAAATGATTCCAAAGAAGGAGCATGACCATCTGCTTTGTTACTGTACCCTAAGGACCATGGGACCTTTCCTTTTGATTGGCAGCAGAAACCATTGTCTTCCCCATTTGAATGTGAGCTTCTTCAGAGCAGGGACTGTCTTGCTTTTCTGTTTGTATTACTGGTACTTAGCAAGTGCTTTGCAAAAAATAAGCACTTAACATAGTGCTTTACTTTTTCGTTCATTCCTCCTGACATATGACCAGAGCTTACTGTCTTCTAGAGCAACCCATTCCACTCTTGCATAGCTCTTATTAATACAATTTTCCTTGTATCCAAGGCAGGTCTGCTTTGCTGCAATGTCTCCCCACTGAACAATCACTGATTCTTGCTCAGGACCTAGACAAATTACAATAAATTTTTTTTTCATCCCCCTGACAGTTATTATTCAGAAAAATTGGTGGCTCTTAGAAGGAAAGGATCTCAGGTAAGAATTTAGAGAGGTTTTATTGGAGTTATTTTATTAGGTTAAAGAAAAGTCTGCTAGTAAATGTGAAATCATATCAGTAAACAATTTACATTGGAGTAACTCTTGAGAGTGCTATTAGAATGGTGATCCTGTTTCTCCTGGGATATGCAGAGCAGCAAGCAGGCTTGCTGTAGGACCCCACCAGGACCTCTGAAGCATTCTTATGTGCTCAAAATTAGGGATGTTAGTTTGATGATGCCTGCTCACACAGACGACACATTCTGTGAGATGGCAATATTCAGGAGTACTATTTCTCTATTTTTGTCCTAATTTCCCAGCACCCTCTGCTTAGACCTAAAAAGGATGTAGACCAGCAATAAGATAGAGAGGTAGCATGGTAAAATGGACGGAGCACTAGATTTGGGGTCAGAGGACTTGGGTTTGGATCCTGAATCTTTTATGTCATTTTTTTTTTAGTTGTGTCCTACTCTTTGTGATCTCATTTGGGGTTTGTCGTTTCCTCCTCCAGCTTCTTTTACAGATGAAGAAAATGAGGCAAACAGGGTTAAGTGACTTGCCTAGGGCCACACAGCTAGTAAGTGTCTGAAGCTATATTTGAATTCAGGTTTTCCTTATTCCAGGCTCAGGACCCTATCCACTGTGACACCCAGCTGCCATATCTGTAACTTACAAGATGCATAATCTTAGGCAATTCACTTCCTTGCTCCTCAGTTTTGTTCTCCAGAAAATGAGGGGGCGAGATTAGACAGCCTCTAAGATCCCATCTAACTCTAGATTTATATTGTCAATAGCCTGTGCTATTTTAAAATAAAAAAGGTTCTTACCCAGACTGTAGGAAACAACTGTCTGCACAGAATTATGGACACAGATAGATCTGCATAGTGGGCCCTCATTATTGTCTTCAGCATCTTTCTCCCAGTGCTTTTGCATCATGGCTATAGAGGAACATTTTGTTCCAGTGTGGGAGACTGCTATTTTCAAAGCCAGTCTCAAAGTCCCAATAGCATAAAATATGGACACTTAATAAACTGGCACTTATATATGTGCCTTCCCCGCTCCACGCATTCACACTCATCCTGTTAAATGAGAAAATGAGTAGTATAGTTTAAGAAATATACTTTTCAGAAGTGCTTAGGAAATAATATCATGGATGTCTTAGAGCACATTTAAGTAAGCCTCCCTGCAACTTGGTGAATATTTTACCATAGCAACATTTTTTTTCACTTTACATGCTGCTTTTTTAAAAGTCAACAAGTCATAAAGTGAATTGCATGTAAGAGAAAAATTGCAGGTTTGAAGGCGACTGCCCCATCTCTTTTAGAAAAATCAAGAACATCTTATTTTCTGGTGATGTAACTCTATGTTCCTTTGTTGGTGTTTAATCTCATTTAATTCCTCTTTCTTTATCACTTTCTGGCAGTGTTAAAACCCCAGGAAAAAGCCCTAGTTTGGATGCCTTGGGGAGAAATGAGACTCCCAACTTTCATTAATCCAGAGTGCATTCTATCACCTCTCAACCCAAATTCACTGATACCATTAGGCCTTGGTCACCTTTCACTATTCTCCCAGGCCATCTTTTGGGGAATAATAGGACCATAGGGTTGTTGATCTAGAGCTGGATTCCAATCCCCTCATTTTATAGGTAAATAATTGAAGCTAAGAAAAATTAAGTGACTTGAAGGTGTCCCACACAGCTAACAGCCTGAGGCAGGATATGAATCTATGTCATCTTGATTCCAAATCTAGCATATTAGCCACTAGACCATGTTACTTTTCCTTTTGAACCAGACTTTACAGATGGATGCCACTCCTGGTTTTCTGTCCTCTAAATGCAATTTAGGAGATTCTCCCTTAAAAGCCAAGAAAACTAGCTTCCTTCGGGAGAGACCTATTCTCTCTGAGCCTTCCATAATGTAGCAGAAGATAGCCTAACTCTTATTGACACATTTGAAATGTTTTAGTACAACCACTTTTATGGCTTATATGGCATTTCATCCCATACAATGTAAGGTCCTTAAGGGTAGGGGCTTTTTCAGTTTGGATTTTGTATCCTCAGTACCTACCCTGATACTTGGTACCAAATCAATGCTTGTTGATTGGGAACCCAGCATTGTGCCATCTTGAACCTTGTGTTCTCCTCTGGGCTCGTTCACTCTGTATTACCGCATATCACTCATTCTGCAAACTGATGGTTCCAACTGTTCTCACCCAATTCTCCCTACCTGACCTTTGGTGAGGGATCTGGATCCTCTAGTCTGAAGTGATTGTAGGTTTTAGTGCCTTGCAGCTTGGCCTCAGTGTATTACGCTAGCTCTTGCTGTTTGACCTTAGATCATATCACAGTCATCATGTCATTTGTCTTGTCTCTACAGCAGCTGGGCAGCTTCTCATTAGAACAAGGTATTCCAGAATGTTGTTCTAACACCCTCCCCTCTTCCCCAACTCAACAACTGCCTTAAAGATGCATACTGATAAACATTTAGATAGCACTAACTATGTGTCAGGCACTGTGCTAAGCACTTTACCATTATTTTATTTGATCCTCACAACAACCTTGGGAGGTAGGTGCTATTATTATCCCCATTTTTACAGATGAGGAATGTGGGGTAAACAGAGGTTGTGACTTGACTAAGGTCATATAGGTTGTAAGTGCATGAGGTGGGATTTAAATTCAGGTTTTCCTGAATCCAGCAATATGTTAATTTATTTCTTCATACTTATATATTTATTTATGGGATAATTTTACTTATTTATATAAGCCACTTTCTCACCCAGCTGCCTCACTGTCAGAACCGTGGATAGGCAAGATTTTACCTGTCATTTTCTGACATCAAACCAGTCCTTTTAACTTAGAAGACCAGAATCTCTCTGCTTCTGATGTGATGAGGGGACTACTCCAAGATTTATCTCAGGAACTAGACTCGGGACAAAACAAATAAATATCAACCCAACCCAATAGAGGACTGGGACTTGCTACCATTTCATCTGTAATGGGCAGATATGTCAAGTAGAGTCAAAGCAAAGGACCCTCCATGGTCAGAGCACAGAAGAGAAAGTAGCTGGTAATAAAAACACATTTTTGTTTCTGATGCACATTTCTGGGTTGGCTAAGTTTGGGTTCCTATGGAATCCATTTTGTCATATGAATGTCTAAGGAAATCAGAAAATTCACAATGTCAGGATTACAGCTATACTCTCACTTTCCCCATAACAGGCATGTTTAAAGGAAGGAAGAGGGAGGGAACATGGATTTATTAAGCATCTATTATTTGCCAGGGCAGCTAGATGGTAAAATGACAAAATGTTGGGCCTAGAATCAGTAAAACTCATCTTCCTGAATTCAAATCTAGCCTCAGACACTTACTGGCTATGTGACCTTGGGCAAGTCACTTAACCCAGTTTGTCTAGCTTTCTCATTTGTAAAATGAGATGGAGAAGGAAATGGTAAACCACTGTAGCATTTTTGTCAAGAAAACCTCAAAGGGGTTCACAAAGTTAGACACAACTGAAATGACTGAATAATAACACTATTTACTAGCTGTTTTATAAATGTCATTTCATTTGATCCTCACAACTCTGTAAAGTTATTGTTATTATAATCCCATTTTTACAGTTGAGGAAACTGAGGCAGATAGAGGTTGAGTGACTTGCCCAGGGTCACATAGTTAGTTAGTATCTGAGGTCATTTGAACTCTTGGTTCTTGGTTCTCTTCCTACTTCTCTAACCCCTATTTCTCAGGCTCTTTTGTTCATTCTTTTTTTTTTTTTGAGTGAGGCAGTTGGGGTTAAGTGACTTGCCCAGGGTCACACAGCTAGTAAGTGTCAAGTGTCTGACGTTGGATTTTAACTCAGGTCCTCCTGAATCCAGGGCCAGTGCCCTATCCACTGTGCCACCTAGCTTCCCCTCTTTTGTTCATTCAACTTTTTTTTTGCCTACCCCCTAAGGGTGGTTGATGCCCAAGGCTCTCCAGCACACTTCTCTTCTTTTTCTACATTCTTTTTTTTTCAGTGAGCTCATGCTTTCATAACTGCAATTCTCATCTCTATGCAGATGATGCCCAAATCACTCATTCACTCACTCACTTAAGTTCTCTCTTTATCTTTCTTTCCCTCCATCATCCATCTACATTAAGTGTTAGTCTGTGTTTTTAGATCTAGTCTAGAATTACAAAATCTACTTCCTAAATACCAAGATACCTGGATGACATTTTATTTTATTTTGTTTATTTTTTAAAGTAATAAACATTTTTATAGTTTTGAGTTCCAATTTTTATCCCTCCTTCCCTTCTCCTCTCCCTGAGGCAGCAAACAATCAAATATGGGTTATACCTGTATGATCATGTAAAACATTACCATATTAGTCATTTTGTACAATCAAACATGGATAAAAGAAAAAAATGAAAGTGAAAAATCGCATGCTTCAGTCTGTGTTCCATCAATATAAGTTCTTTCTTTGGAGGTGGATAGGATGTTTCATCAGTAGTCCTTTGGGATTGTCTTGGATCATTGTATTGTTCAGAATAGTTAAGTCATTCACAGTTCTTCATCAAACAATATTGCTGTCTTTGTGCACAATATTCTCTTGGTTCTGCTTACTTCACTATAGTGTAGTTCATACAAGTCTTTTCAGGCCTTTCTGAAATCATCCTGCTTGTCATTTCTTATAGCACAATAACATTCCACTAGATGACATTTTTTTTTATTTTTTAATTTTTTTTTATTGAGGCAATTGGGGTTAAGTGACTTGCCCAGGGTCACACAGCTAGTAAGTGTTAAGTGTCTGAGGCCAGATTTGAACTCAGGTACTCCTGACTCCAGGGCCAGTGCTCTATACACTGCACCACCTAGCTGCCCCTAGATGACATTTTAAACTCAGTATGTTCATAACAGAAAAAAAAATAATTCCTCCTCAATCCTGCCCCCCCCCAAAGAAGCTTTCTCAATCTCCTAACTTCACCATTCCCTTTGGCAGTGCTATCTTCAACTTTGCCCAGATGAAAGGGTTAAAATTCATCTTTATATCCTTGTTCGTTGCCTTCACTTCCAATCAATGATCAAATCTTATCCATTCTAAACTTGATATTGTTTCTTGCGTCTGACTTTTGCTACCTGCTCAGAATGTAACTACTGTACTTATTTCCACTTGCTGGGCTATTATAACAGTCTCCTAAATTGTTTTCTTGCCTTATTATCTTACCCATCCATTCATCTTCCAGACAGCCGCAAAGCAAACTTTGCACATGTATGGTCATGTCACTGCCCTGCTCAAAGCTCTTCAGCAGCTCCTTATTACATAATAACAAAAGTACAGACTTCTCAGTTTGACCCTTAAGACCTTCCACAGTCTGACTCCTACCAAACTTTCCAGTCTTATTTTGTGTTCATCTGCTTCTCATCCTCTGTGTTCTAATACTACTTGATCCCCAATCTCATCTGATCATCCCCTGCCTCCATGCATTTACATAGGCCATGCCTATCCTACGGATTGAAATCTTTCTTCCATGTCTAAGTCATGTTCTATTTCTTCCAAAAATCCTTTTCTGGTCCCTGTGACTGAAAAGAACTTCTGTAATCTTTTTAGAACTTGTTGTTTGGTCCTCTTCTTTGTCCATATCACATTCTTCTTGTCTCATAACTCACAGTTCTATAGTACTTTGTGGAGCACTTTCCTCACAGCAACACTATGGGTAATATAAGTATTATTATCCCCATTTTAGAGATGAATAAACTGAGGTTCAAAATATTAAGTGACTTGGCCATGGTCAGCTTATAAAGGTTAGAGTCAGGACCCCAAGTCACATATTCTGATTCCAAATCCAATGCTCTTTTATAATATTTGTTTCTATATATGTCTTATTCCCTTCTATCAGATTTTAAGCTCACTGAAGTCTGTTACATATTTTCACCTTTATCTTCATAGTACCTAACATAAAGTCTGATGTATATTAGGTGCTTGATAAATGTTTATTGAATCAAATAAAATTTAAAGCACATTCCTATTAGCAGACAAATGAAAGCAAGGTCATAGAAATAATGTCTTTTTGCTATTAACAATACTACTTAGACTATACTATTAGTGCCTGCCTCTTTTGTTCTTTTAAAGGCTTTTTGTGTCTTGAACTATAGTTGGCCTGTAGAGTGGTTTAGACTATGCTATTTATTGCAATTAGGTTTTTGGCACAAGGCATGAATAAAACACTTTGTCTGGGAGTTTGTGGACCTGTACTTCTGCTATAATTGCCTATTGATATTTGTATGTCTGATGACTACTGTTAATTAGTTAATGTTTGTAAAGTGATTTTGAGACGCAAACCTAATTATCATTGTACTGTGGGAGGGTGCTATTGACTACTACTGAAGCTATCTAAAAGTGTGTGGCTGAGTTTGACTCAGATTTCATTCTACCACCAGTGAGATAAAGAGAGATCCTCTGAATAGTTTTGGTCTCGAGGTACCCCCATATCCACACAAGACCAATCACTGTATGTAAACAACTCTGTTAAGGTCATTCTCAGATTTTCCATATACTTTACAGTAGAGCTTGCTCTAATGCCAACTGATAAAACCTTGCTCCATTCCCTTCCCACCTCTAGTAAACAGAAACAAATTTCATAGTAAAGATTAGGAATAGTTAAAAAATTAAGCAAATGTACTTGGTGATAGTGTCATTGTTTCTTAGATCCAGAAATGATTTTAGCAAGCTAAGAGTAAAATTGACTTTAGTTATTTTTCTGTCTGAGTGTAGAATGAACAGAAGAGAAGAATTGGAAAGACTTGGGGTTTGGACCCTGCCTTTGAGAGTTACTAGCTGTGGGCAAGTCATGTATCTTCTCCAAGCCTCCGCTTCTTCAGTTTTAAAATGAGGGTTAGGGGGGCAGCTAGGTGGCACAGTGGATATAGCACCAACCCTGGAGTCAGGAGGACCGGAGTTCAAATCCGGCCTCAGACACTTGACATTTACTAGCTTTGTGACCCTGGGCAAGTCATTTAACCCTCATTGCCCTGCAAAAAAAAAAAAAAGACAATAAAATGAGGGTTAGACTAGATGGCTTTGGAAGTAACTTTTAATTTTAAATGTGTGATCTTTTGACCCTATGACCACGAATCAGAATAAGTATAAGTAGTGTTATAGGCCATTCTCAGAGACTGTAAATTACAGAGAAGTTGGTCATCTGTATTAGTAGAGGGAGTTTCATCATGAAAGAAAGCATAGCTCCACACGTCCCCACTCCCAATGTGTCTTAAAAAAATACAAGATGTATATTTCTAAAAGAATAAACAGGGGCCATTTGGGATAAGTAATATCACCTATTGCTATGCTAATCACATTCCGGTCTCAAGTTATACTTTTACATAAAGCCTTCTGTTATCTTCTGTGGCTATATCTCCTCCAAATTATATGTATTCATTATACACACATATCAAATCTTCCACATATTTATGGATATATTGCTTAATATATGTATGTATATTTACACATATGTATATATTTACAAATACACACACATATATATGTATATGTATATCTATATATATATATAGTTAATTTATATAAATGTTGTCTTCCATAAAAGAATGTAAGCTCCTTAAGACCATGGACTGTTTTTGTTTTTCTTTGTATACTAGGCACATAGTAGGTACTTAATAAATGTTACTGATTCACTGTTTTTGTTTTGTTTTTTGTTTTTTGTTTTTGCAGGGCAATGAGGGTTAAGTGACTTGCCCAGGGTCACACAGCTAGTAAGTGTCAAGTGTCTGAGGCCGGATTTGAACTCAGGTACTCCTGAATCCAGGGCCGGTGCTTTACCACTGCGCTATCTAGCTGCCCACTGATTCACTGTTAATATGTTTTCTTAGAACTCTAATGTACCTATCATATTTTAATATGTATTTAGGTTATTTTCCTACTATGATGTTGTGATGAAATAATAGGATTTAGCAGATACTCAAAGACCCACCTGGAGATCAATCTATACTGATTGAATCAAGTGAGAGTGATTGACTGCTGATTAAGCCTACTTCAAGTTAATTGGATTGTAATCACAGCTGGCTATCCCTTAAGAAGGTATTGTTCTCAGAAGCTAGACTGTGAACTCAATTTGAGAATACCTTCAAAACCAATGGATTTGGATGACACCAACCAATCAGCTTGAAGCAGTGTTTAAGGACTGCCTCTGTTCCAGACCTATAAAAAGCTTCCACAATCAGCTTGCTGGAGAGTTCCTGATTAAAGCAGGCTCCTGGAGGAGGACTTGAGGAAGAACCCAACCAGGCTGGAACTCTAGGCTAGATAGACCTTTTCTTAACTTTCTGAACTCCATGTTAATACTTGTATGTTTTGTTTTGGGTTTTTTTTTTTTTTTTTAGGCAACGGGGGTTAAATGACTTGCCCAGGGTCACACAGCTAGTAAATGTCAAGTGTCTGAGGCCGGATTTGAACTCAGGTACTCCTGAGTCCAGGACCGGTGCTTTAACCACTGCGCCATCTAGCTGCCCCAATACTTGTATGTTTTAGTAAATGTTTAATGCCCAGAGACTGGTGCTGAAGCTTCTAATTTAAGGCGATCACACAATATAGATTTTAAACATCACAATGTCCTCTCTTAATAGGTTATAAACTCCTTGAAGACAGGGACACTCCTCCCCCCTTTTCCTTTGGATCTCCTTGAACACCTAGAACAGTACATATAAAATATGTCCATGAGATATTTGTCAAAATAAATTTGGATTATATAGAGTATTTATAATAACCACAGTTATTACTTTTACATTAAAGCTATTGAAGTCCCGAGGGGGCATTTACAGTGTCAATATGTAAAAAACAATATGTTTTTCGTGCTGAAAATAATATTGAAATGATTGACTGTTAATGTCAACTATGCAGTACGCATTTATTAAGCACCACTATGCATAGAGCTGACAGACTGGGACTTGAATCGAAGTCTATTTCCTCCAAATTCAAAATTTCTTCCCTTGTGCCAAACTACTAACTCTCTTTGTTTCTGTAAACCTTTTCCTGTTCATCTAATCACACTACATAGAATTTCCTCAAGATGGGCAGTTCATCATTCTGGGATTCCTTTGGTGGGTATTGTATTAATAGCCCAGTCCTGCAGGGGGCAGTGCTATCCAATAAGACACACCACTACTTCAGTACCTTGCCTAGATCAAAGCTTCTTAAACTTTTTCCAGTTGTGACCCCTTTTCACCAGATAAATTTTTGCATGACCCCGCATATACATACACACACGTACATACATATACACATAGACACATATACACACATATATATGCATGTATATAAAATATGTATACACACATATATAGCTATGTATGTATCTGTGTGTATGTATATTTATGTTTATAAAATAGCTATACATAACCTTTTTCTGTTGCCAAATTTTTCACAACCCCAACATTCAGTTATGTGACCTCTTATGGGGTCACAACTCACAGTTTAAGCAACTAGGGCCTAGATTCCCTCAAAGAGATTGAAAATATACACAGGCACTAACTCTGTAAAGTCCTAGGAATCTTAGGACTTGGAACAGTTTGAGATATCAGACTGAGATACCAGAATTTTCTCTGTTACAGGAAGCCATTTCTTGTTTTGATTAAAGAAAAGTTCGAATTTATGCCTTGGCTTATTCAAGTTTTAAATTAATTGGGTTAAAGTCCTTACAAACTGAGTAACTTTGGACACCATTAAAAAGCATTAAAGTATTGTTATTATTATTAATCATGTTTGTGCCACTCCCTGCTCCTGAGGAATATGCTATATCATTGTTATGGAAATTTTGAAGCCTTTAATGGTAAATTAGAAAAGATCCCAAGAACTTAAGAGCTGGGCTAGACACTAACACAGAGAGCAATTGGGAATTTGCTTATTGCTCTTTGGGTTTCCTGAAAAATTTCCCTGGTAGCCTGGCAACACATACATTTGCCCAGAGAGGCAACATGCCTGAGTGGATAGGACAATGGGTTTGGAGTCAAGAAGACTAGCACTTAGTGAATGAACCATGGCCAAGGCCCTTAAATTCTGAATCTCTATCAAAAGTTTTTTCTGCCTCTATTGAAATAATCATATGAAGGATTTTTAGCTTTTGTTATTGATATAATCAATTATGTTAATAGTTTCCCTCATGTTAAACATCCCTGCATTCCTAGTATAAATCTCACTTTATCATGTTGTATAATTTTTGTAATATATTGTTGTAATCTTTTAGCTAGTATTTTATTTAAGATTTTTGCATTTATATTTATTAATAAAATTGGCCTATAATTTTTTTCTCTGTTTTCACTCTTACCATTTTTAGAAGCTCTCTTTGCAGTGGCAAAGAACTAGAAATTGCAGGGATACCCATCAAATAAGGAATGAAGGAACAAGTTGTGGTATATGATTGTGATGGAATACTATTATGCTATAAGCAGTGATGAGCTCAATGATCTTAGAAAGACATGGAAAGACTTGCATGAAATAATGAAGAATGAAATGAGCAGAACCAAGAGAACATTGTATACAGTAACAGCAATATTGTTTTAAGAATGACTTTGAGTGAAAAAGTAATTTTGAATGTAATAACTACACAATTAATTATAAGGGACATATGCAGAAAGATACTACCTGTTTTCAGAGAAAGAACTGATCAATCAAAGTATGTGTAGAATAAATTCACACACACATATATAAAAACTATTTGTGTCTAATGGTAGGGATCTCTAGAATAGAGGGGAAGGGAATAAAAAAAGGCAAACTGAAATTTACAGGATAACTTTGTTGTATATTTAAAAGGAATAGCAAGTTATACATAGTAGATTTGCAGTTTCATGTGCAATCATCTTTTTTATTGTACTATGTTATGGAGATACTTGCTTTATTCCATAAATTTAAAACAAAATAATCCTCTGCCTCTTACTTTTCTTATCTGGGGAATATCTGTAGTATCTACCTTGTAGGATTCTTAGGAAACCCAAATAAATGAATGGATGTAATGCATTTTTACAAGCTTTAATGCATGATAATAATGTTGGTTTTTATTATTCCAAAAAAGTTCAAATGCATTGAGGGCATTTAGTCCAGGACTTCACTGAGGAATGGGTGACAAAAGAAATGAGAAGATCATAGATTTACAGCTAGAGATCGTAGAGATTATCTAATACAGCTTCCTCATTTTGCAAATGAGAAAACAAACACAGAGAAGTCAAATGACTTGGACAGATTTGGGATTCAAATTTAGATCCTTTCCCATTCTTTCCATAGTATTTCTCACTTCTATTCCCTTCTCTCCACTCGCCCACAATCTCCTGAGTTAAGATAATATGGCTTCTTACCTATTCTATAATGAAAGCCTTTGAACTGGTCTCCCTTCATCCAGCTTCTCCAATTCCTCCTCCAAAATTTGAGTGGCTTTGTACTGTCTCTAGGATCAAATACAAACTCTTCTGTTAGACATTTAATGCCCTTAACAATTTGACTCTAATTTATCTTTCCAGGCTGACTAAATATCAGTTCCTCTAATATATCCTGAGATTCAGCCAAACTGGCTTCCTAGTTTCTCCCCATACATGACAATCCATGTTCTCATTTCCCTTAACTTAATTTCCTTCCTGGAATCCTATCCTTTCTCATCTCCATCCCTTGGAACTCATGGCTCCCTTCAAGGCTCAAGTCAAATATTACCTCCTCTAAACAACCTCACAGTTGTTTGTGTCCTCCTCCTCCCTGGGATTATATTGCATATATTTTGCATTTACTTCTGTGTACATAATGTATCCCCGTCTGTTGTTGAGTTGTTTCAATCATATCCAGCTCTGTGATTCCATTTGGGGTTTTCTTGGCAAAGATACTGGAATAGTTTGATGTTTTCACCTCTAACTCATTTTACAGATGGGGAAACTGAGGCAAACAGGGTTAAGTGGTTTGTTCAGGGTCACACGGCTAGTGTTTGAGACTGGATTTCAACCCAGGTCTCCCTGACTCCAGGCTCTATCCACTGAGCCACCCAGCTTCTCTGTAATGTATCCCCATTAGGGATGTAACTCTTAAGGGAAGAGATTTTCTCATTTTTGTATCTCTTGCCCCTAGTATGTTGTTGGTGTTTAATAAATATATTTAGGTACATTAACATGCACTAGGTAATTAATGAATGCTTGCTCAATTGAATTTAATATACCACACTGAATCATAAAACTTGCTTTGAAAATGTTTGTAATGGACTGGACTGATATTTTATATTAGAGTCATGCCAGGCAGGTACTTTTGAAAGGAATTAAAAAGCACGAGGAGAATTTTCACTCATCTGCAATTGATGTAATTTCTTAAGTTGAAGAGAACATAATTCTTTATCACTTCATCAAAAGACCTTCCTATTTGCTTTGTTTCTCTTCGAAAGCTAACCTAGCTAGGGAAATAAGGGTTCAGAGTTCATTTGTTAGCTTTTATATTATAAGGTCTAGATGAATCTGAATTGATGCATCAGGAAATTTGTTGTTTAAGAGAACTCTTCACAACAATTATGTATCCTGAAGGATTTTTCGTGCTAGATGTGGATATAGGTATTGGTACTTGTGTGATATTTAGAAACCAACTAAGTAGGGCTAATGATATTTTTTTCTTTTTACTATGACAACTTTAACATCACATTCTATTTATGTTACTTGTGATTTTCTGAGACACCAATAAGACTTTTAAATGAATGTGTTTCGCATTTTACTAAAAATAACTGTTTCCTTTGCTTGTCTTTATTTATAATTATTGCAAAGTTTTAAAAGGAAACAGGAACAGGGAAGATGAAATACGTAGGTGAAGTATATTATAGTACTTTCCGGTCTTGTATGACGTTAAGAGGAAGAGTTGTAAGGGCATATTCATAAAAGCCTTAGGATTTTCATTTTTTTTCTTAGGTGGCCAAGGGATATGAGAATTTCAGAGACCTAATATGACTGCTTTGGGTTTTAATTAAATATCTATATAAAATGTCTCTTATTTTACTTGATCTTCCTTTTAAAAAAATCCAGAATTTTTTGAGACTTTAATATTAAAGAAAGACTTAAGATTTCTTGAGACTTTTAATGATTATTAATCACTTTATATTTAGGGAAGGGGAGGAAAAGGCATAAACATTAATCTAGCATTTACTATGTGTCAGGAACTATGCTAAGCACTTTACAAATTTTACTTCATTTGATTTTCACAACAACCCTGGGAGGTAAATGCTATTATTACCCCTGCTTTACAGTTAAGGAAATCAAAGTTGAAATGACTTGCTCAGGATCACACAGCTAGTGTCTGAAGCCAGATTTGAACTCAGGTGTCCCTGACTCCAGACCCAGCTCTAAAATTGCCATGTAGTTGCCTCATTTGTCCTTTCATTCTTTCCTTTATTAATTTGAAACTTCTTTATTGATTGTTACAGAACAGAGGTGGGTGCTAGGATACTGAACAGGAGATAGGGACTGGATCTATAAATTAATTGGTGTAGGCAACTCCAGGGTAAGGAAACTGCAACCAATGTAGGTCAGCATCTACTCTGTAATTTATAGTCTTTAGAGAGCTAATTAAACTGCAAAGGTGTCTCAGAACTCCAGAGTGCTTCCTAAAACAGATTAAAGTGTAATTGAGACATGGTTAGCAAAATAAAGACAAATACAACATAGATAATGTTAATTTATGATTTTTAAAGTATTATATAGCCTGTAAGGATCCATTTCTAGTTGAATTTGACACTACTGGCTTAAAGCACTAAAATGTTAGGTGACTTGTTCAGTTACATTGTATACGGCAGACAGGACTTGAATCCAAGTCTTCTGGTTTTGAGTCATACTCTTAATGCAGTATGACACAGATGTATGAAAATAAGTGTAGCACAAGGAAGATTCATGAGAGGAAGATTCATAGTGAGATTAATGAATATTAATAATATTTAATAAGGAATTGGGGTGCGTGTTTCTGGGAAGGCTTCAGGAAAGAGGCTGCAACTCAGCTAAGTCCTGAAGGATTCTAAGACACTCAAAGGAGGAGGAAGTGCATTCTTGACAGGAGGAACACCCTGTGTAAATTCAATGAGAAGAGAAATGGAATGTTAGATAACAGGTTGTCCAGTTTGGTTGAAATATAAAGTTTCTGAAGTAAGTTTGGAGAAATATATGGGGGATCCAAGAGAGGCCCTTAACCCCAGACTAGGTATTTAGAGTTTGTCTTATTTTTGGTGAGGAGCTTTCATCAGGGAAATGACATGGCTTGGCCTGCCCCTTAGAAGAAATATATTGGAAGCCATATGAAGGATGGATTGGAAAAGGAAGTGCCTGAAAGAAGAGAGACAAATTAGGACAGGGGTCATACAATTTGTAATGAATCTCCCAGGGGTTGTTTACCTTTTGTCAAAGGGTTTAAGTTACTCAATTTTTTTGGAGAGCTTCCATTCTTTTAGAGCATTGATTTTTCCCTTTGTATGATAGGATGATTCTTAATATTCTTTCTGCCATTTGACATTCATGAATCAAGAAGAATTTATGAAGGTTTTATTGTTTCCTATGCAGCACACTAAGCATTGGGAATAAAAATAAAAAGTGAAAGAAAAGTCCTTGCTCTCAAGAATTTATATACTAATTGGAGAGCAAACATGGATATAAGTAGACAAATACTGAAGATGTTGGGTCATTTCTGACTCTTTGTGACCCCATTTGGGGTTTTCTTGGCAAAGATACTGGAATGGTTTGCCATTTCCTTCTCCAGTTTATTTTACAGATGAGGAAAATGAGGCAAACAGGGTTAAGTGACTTGCTCAGGGTCACACAGCTAGGAAGTGTCTAAGGCCAGATTTGAACTCATGAATGTCAGTGTTCTGACTCCAGGCACAGCACTCTTATCTAAACTGGGTATATACAGAGTGGTTAAAAAGTAATTTTAGAAGTGATAACATTAGCAGGTGAGGGGCCTGAGAAAGTCCTCTTGCATAATATGCTTGAGGTAAGTCTTAAAGAAAGCCAGGGATTCTTAGAGGTAGAGGCAAGCAGAGAAAGCATTCCAAGTGTGGAGAAGTAACCATTTCAAAGGTATGGAAAAGGAAGATGGAGTACCACATGTAAGGAGTGAACACTAAGGAGGCCTGTACAACTAACCTGTGAAGAGGAAGTTTGATGTAGTGGATAGAAAGCTGGATTCAGAGTCAGGGGACTTGGATTTGAATCCCACCTCAGATTCTTGCTAAGTATGTGAATATGAACAACTTACATAAAATCTCAGGGCCTCAGTCTCCTCATTTGTAAAAAGAAAAAATGGGTGTGGGCATAATAAAACGTATACTGCCTACTTTGCAAGGTTGGTATGAGGAAAGTGTTTTCCTAGCCCTCACTTATTATATGAAGTTATTACTATTACCATTATTTAATGGTATAACTATTATCATTAATAGTAATAATTGCACTATTGAAAAGATAAAGCTAAGAGATGTTAAATTTGAACTATTTCTAATTCAGCGGAGTTACAAAAAAAAAGGTATAATGGAAAAAACTATGAAGTCACTCCACAATTAAGTCTGTTTAAGCTGGGACAGGAAATTTGTCTCCCTGTTTTAATTTTCTCATAATTAGAATGAGGATGTGGGACTAGGTGATTCCCAAGGTCTTTCAGAGTTTTTTTTTTTTTTTTAAGGGGCAATGGGGTTAAGTGACTTGCCCAGGGTCACACAGCTAGTAAGTGTCAAGTGTCTGAGGCCGGATTTGAACTCAGGAACTCCTGAATCCAGGGCTGGTGCTCTATCCACTGCGCCACCTAGCTGCCCCGGTCTTTCAGAGTTTTAACATCTTGATAATGGGTGTCATGTTACCTACTTGAATATGAGTCACCATTTTTTGTTCCTGTGTATCTGGATTTGGATGTCTAGGACCCCTTATGATGCACAACCTCTCATTAATTCATCATTGCCAAGTATTATCAATATTCTGATAGTGTATACTGTATTTGTAAAGCGAATAACAAAAGATTGGCTTCCCATCCACCTATTTACAATTATACTCTGAGTTCAATGTGAGCCCTGGGGCAGGAAGTCATTGTATTGATCTATTATTGTAGTTCATTCATAGCCCATGTTATTTTTCAATAGTTATGTAAGGATTTAAGATAATGATGAATATTTTGAAGAGAAATACCATGACTTCAAAGTGTTGCTTAATTGGGAGATTTGAGCTCATTTAATATAATTAGAAGGAAGAAGATGAAATTCTCTATTTTACAAAACCTGCTAATGCTTTAAAAAATGTCAAACTGATAAGATCCAAATAATTAGAATGTAATTGTTTAATTAAAATGAAGAATCTGAGCTGAGAAATATGGTGGTGATAGGTTTCTCAGAAAGGTGTCAGGCTCCTTTGATCAGATGAAACATTTCACTTGAATTTTTATAAACAACTAAGTTGCAGAATGAGAAGGGAATAAAAAGAGAAGGAGATCATGACTCAGATAAGAACAAGAAAAATTAATTAGGAGCTGAAAAGATTTATTTAATAGGAGATATTATAAGTAGCAAATTTAGTTGACAGGTTTCTGAATGGTTCCTATGTCCATATAGAAAAGAAATTACATTTAGTTATTGATCGCAAAAATAATCTGGTAACAAGCAATCTAGGTGATGTGGAAATTTCCCACCACATGACAAGTTAATACATAGAACTGAATGAAGGTGCTATTTTCTCATTTTAATCAAATGAATATATT
The DNA here is from genome assembly GCF_019393635.1 of Dromiciops gliroides. Taxonomy (NCBI): domain Eukaryota; kingdom Metazoa; phylum Chordata; class Mammalia; order Microbiotheria; family Microbiotheriidae; genus Dromiciops; species Dromiciops gliroides. The sequence goes on from NC_057861.1 coordinate 232,570,133, forward strand.
CCGTTAAACTGAATCCTATTTTTTCATTGCAGCATGATATGATAGAAATAACATTAACCTGGAAATTTTAGTCTCAGTTCTGACACTACCATAGCTGTTTGGCTCCTGGTATGCACTTGACCTTTCCTATTTCAGAACTTTTACTTTTCAGGAAATCCTATTATCATTCTTGGGTAACTAGGTAGTAGAGGTATACTTGCAGTCAGGAAGACCTGAGTTCACTTACTATTTCAGACAACTTACTTAGGTGTATGACTCTGAGTAAGTTACTTAGCCTCTCTCATCCTTGGTTTTCTTATCTGTAAAATAGGTATAATAATAGCCCCTTCCTTACAGGATCAAATGAAATAATACATGTAAAGCATTTTGCTAACCTTACTTTGCTTATAGCTATTATCATCATCATCACTGGGTGGGTGAGCTGAGAGTAGTATTGGGAGCAGGGCTGAAGTCTTAAGCTATTAAAATGAAAGGAAAATGAAGGGCTATAGTTTCAACTCACTTCTTATTAAGAATGTTATGACACTAATGCATTGTTGGTGGAACTGTGAACTGATCCAACCATTCTGGAGAGCAGTTTGGAACTATGCCCAAAGGGCTATAAAACTGTGCATACCCTTTGACCCAGCAATACCAATATTGGGTCTTTGTCCCAGCTGCTCTTTTTGTGGTGGCAAGGAATTGGAAATTGAGGGGATGCCCATCAGTTGGGGAATGGCTGAACAAGGTGTGGTATATGAATTAATGGAATACTATTGTGCTGTAAGAAACGATGAGCAGGTGAATTTCAGAGAAACCTGGAAAGACATGAACTAATGCTGAGTGAGATGAGCAGAAGTAGGAGAACATTGTACACAGTATCAACAACATTGTGTGTTGATCAACTGTGATAGACGACTCTTCTCAGCAATACAATGGTCCAAGATAGTTCCAAAGGACTCATGACGGAAAATGTTCTCCAAATCCAGAAAAAAGAACTGTGGCATCTAGATGCAGCTCGAACCATACTATTTCTACTTTTTTTTGTTTTTCTGTTTTTCCCTTTTGTTCTGATTCTTCTTTCATGGCATGACTAATGCAGAAATATGTTTAATGTGACTGTACAAAAAAACCTGTATCAGATTGCTTGCTGTCTTGGGGAGGGGGAAGGAAGGAGAAACATTTGGAACTAGAAATCTTATAAAACCAAATGTTGAAAACTGTCTCAACATGTAACTAGAAAATAATAAAATACTTTTATGATAAAAAAGAATGTTCTGATAAGATCTGGAGATATATGTATATATATCATTGTCATTGTCATCATCATGATGATAATTTATACCAAGGCACATCCACACATATACCACTCCACACATATATACACACGTATACATACACCATGCATATATATACATATATATGCATAGTTCTGTGTATGTATGTATACAAAGTGCTCTCCATATGTTCAGATGCATACATACCTGTTCAGTCAACCAACAAGAATTTATTGCATCTACTGTGTGGTAGGTGATATGCTGAATGCTGGGACTAATCAGCATTAAAACAGTTCCTGATTTTACAAGCTTACAATCTAACTGAAGGAGACAATATGTCTATATTAAGACATATGCACTGTTGTTGTTTGTCCTTCATTTTTGAAGAGAACTAATGATGTCACTGGGGTGATGTCTTGACCTGCACATAAATTGGATTTAAGTGAGGCAGAGCTGTACAAGGCCTTCAGCCTCACTTATTCTTCTAGAGTCATCAGAGACCAGTGGCAAGACATTGCCCAGGGTGTAGCACATGATTGGCATCTTTCATGTCTGATCAAGTTCTAAGGGTTCCACAGTGCCTGCTTCAGTCGCCTTTATGGGTTTTGGAACAAATTGTTCTAATCCGTCCATTCCACTGGGGGAAGTCTTCACAAGATGAGGGTAGACACATCCCATATTCACTGATGGGTATGAGACCTGTTAATTACCTTCAAACTGGTTTAGTCTGTCTTCTGAAATGGTTTTACTGGAGTTCAGCTGATTAGCAAGCTACAGGAGGCCCAGGTGAGAGTTGGGTGATAGAGAGACATCAAAGATGGATAAGCAGCCCTGGAAAGGGCTGGGAAAATTCTCACACCAGAGGTGCTAGTCCTCACTGCACACCTCATACACTCCAGTTTTTTAGTTTATCCTTGAAGGAAAATCGGGATTCTAAGAGTCAAGAGTGAGGGGTGGGGAGTATTCTAAACATGGGAGATAACCAGTGCAAAGACTTAGAGATGGGAAATATGCCAACATTTATGAGGCTACTCTATCTATTTATGAGGCCAAACTCTATCTATCTATCTATCTATCTATCTATCTATCTATCTATCTATCTATCTATCTATCTATCTATCTATCTATCCACACATATATGTGTGTATATATGTGTATGTATGTATATGTATATGTATGTGTGTGTGTATATGTATATATACATATACATATATAGATAGATATAGATAGATAGTATATGAAGTAATGTGTAATATGACTGGAAAAGTAGGATGGAACCAGATTTTAAATTTCAAACACAGGCAATAAGGAACCATTGGAATTTACTGAGGATAGGAATATTCTAATGTAACCCAAATGATTAAGAGAAAGACAGATGACAGTATTATGCTTTTCTTTATGTATGAGCAACAAAGACAGTCTTCCACTTATTGAGAGTTGGTACAGATGATCACAAAAGTTCACAGAATCTCAGATTGAGTTGGAAGGAACTTTAGACACTGTCTAGTTCTAACCATATGGTGGTCAGGGACATTGAGATGTCCTTGATGAGATTACATCATTCTCCCTCCATTTCAAGAGTGAACCTTCCTGTCTCATACTTCATTGAAAAATAATGGAACCCATCTATTCAGAATGTCTTGTTCTCCCTGGTTCTAGACTTCAAATCATTTCAACTTCATCCCCCACTCTCCTCTCCTTTGCTTTAGTTTTAGAGACTAAGATTGCTTTTCTTGAAAATGGCAATGTATCAGGGCAGCTAGGCGGCACAATGGATAGAGCACAGGCTGGATTCAGGAGGACCTGAGTGCAAATCCAGCCTCAGACATGACACTTCCTAGCTGTGTGACCCTTGGCAAATCACTTAATCCCAATTGCCTCACCAAAAAAAAAAAAAAAAAAAAAGAAAGAAAGAAAGAGAAGGAAGGAAGAAAGAGAAAATGGCAATGTATCTACTGGTCTCCTTGATTCTATAATATTCCATTTCTTCTAGAAATTTGCCCCTTTGATCATTCCCTCTTTCTCCTAAATTTTTAATTTCTACTTATTCGTTGACTCATTGATTATTGTTTACACAGGCCCAAATCTCCCCATTTTATTTATTATTATTTTTTATTTTAGTGAGGCAATTGGGGTTAAGTGACTCGCCCAGGGTCACATGGCTAGTAAGTGTTAAGTGTCTGAGGCCGGATTTGAATTCAGGTACTCCTGACTCCAGGGCCAGTGCTCTATCCACTGCGCCACCTAGCTGCCCCAATCTCCCCATTTTAAAAAACAAAACCTTAACCTTATCCTACCATCCTCCCAAACTATCATTCTACGTTTTTCCTTCATTTAATAGGAAAACTTACAGAAAAATTTATCTGTTCTTAATGCTTTCATTTATAAAACATCTCCCATTCACTTCTTTTTTTTTTTTGGTGAGGCAATTGGGGTTATGTGACTTGCCCAGGGTGTTTCCCCATTCACTTCTTAATGCCTTGTAATCTGGCTTCCAATATCATGAAACAACTGAAACCACTCTTTTCAATGACATCAATGATTTCTTTTTTAATTTAAAACTATTAATAACTTTTATTTTTATATCACTTTGGTTTCCCAATATATTCCTCTTTCCAGAGAACCATACTTTGCAACAATGAAAAAAAAAAGAGAGAAAAAAATCAGTTCAGCAAAATCGACCAACAAGTCAGTCATGTCTAACAATAGATGCAATATTTCAAACCCATTCTACACATAAAAGGGAGAGAGGTACATTTTCATATTTCTACTCTAGAGCCGGGCTTCTTAAACTTTTTCTACTCATGACCCTTTTTCTCCCAAGAAATTTTTATGTGGCTTCGGGTATATAGGTATATAAAATAGATATACATAACCTTTTACTGTTGACAATTTTTTTTGTGATTCCCCACATTCAGTTACACAACCTTGTGTGGGGTCATGACCCACAGTTTAAGGAGCTATGCTCTCTACTAAAGATAGTCCATTATACTTGAATTGCTTCAAATTTAATTTATTTTTGTTTTTCACATTTAAATGATAACAATTTGGTAAATTATTTTGCTGATTTTTCTCATTTTACAATGCATTAGTTCATATAAATCATTCCATGCTTCTCAGAATTTTTCATATTTATCAATTCTTATATAAATGCTATATTGTATGCACATGCCACCATTTGTTTAGTCAGTCTCTAATCATTGGGCATCTACGTTGTTTCCAATTCTTTGCTACTATAATAGTGCTACTAAAATATTTTTATATCTTTTATAAAATATTTTATAAAATATTTATAAAAATTAAAAAAATATTTATAAAATATTTTTATATCTTTGATTTCCTTATAGGCATATGCCTAGGAATGGGAACTCTGGACCAAAGGGTGTGGACATTTAATCACATTCTTATCATAATTCTAAATTATTTTCTAGAATTTTTTGAGCAACCCTAATACGAATATTGTAGTCCCTTCCTTCAATATCTACTATTTCTATTCTTTTTCATCAACGATTTTTGTGGTTGTGAGGTGAAATTTCAGAGTTTATGTATATGTATATCTATATATCTAAACATATACACACACACGAATATATGTGTATATATAATTAGTGATTCATAGCAATATTTTTGGTTGTCAATATTTTGCAATTCTTATTTAGAGAAGTATTTAATTAATATCCTTTGAAACTTGATATTTTATGTTTAACTTCCTCTATATCTTGAGGTAATTAATGCAAAAAAAATTCCCTCAATGAAGACCTTCCCTTCTAATGTTAGTTACATTGATTTTATTTGTAGGAAAACTTTTTAAATTTCACTTAATCAAAATTATTTATTTTATCTTTTGTGATCACCTCCTTGGCTTATTTGCTTTAGAAGAGGGATGGTCAGACTAAGATCTGAGGACCAGATCTGGGCCACCACCATTTTTGTATGGCTGGGTATCTGATAGATGTCTGATAAATATTTGTTAAATTGAAATTGCATTCTATATTAGGATAAAGATGGATTAAAGGTCTTCTAAAGATATTTTCAAATCTGATTTCTAAAATGTATTTTTTTCCTTCCAAATAATCATTTCCTGAACAGCAGCCTCTCTTTTCATTACTTTGAATCTTTTGAGCTACATAAGGGACTGGTGTGAAGAATAGATCGTTATTGATGATGGAGAGTTAGAGTGTTTTTTTTTCCTCTTAGATGATAATGTGAGCCTAGAGATGGAAAATGGTATAGTAGCTGTCTTTTCAAAAGGCTAACAATGGTGTTAAGGTGATCTTTAGTACCGGTCCCAAAGAAGAGCTAGCACTAGAGTCCCCAGACTCTTGGAGTGAATGTTGATGAAAAACAAACTATGTGTCAGGCAAGCACCTCTCTGACTACCTGGGTTATTGGTTATGATTGACCACTTTAAAAATTTTATTTGAAATGATTCCACAAGAACATATATTCATGAGTAATAAAAATCTTTTATATTAAAATATCAATTTGTCTACATTTTCAAAATGTTCTTCCTAATGGTTTTAATGACATTAAGATTTTATAGGAAGGTATTGTTGAATATTAAATATAGTTTTCATCCCCATCCTCCAACAAAATAATAAACAGGTCAGAGACATCAATAATATCTCCTACAATTTGTTCACCCAGATCAGAGAAGGATATTTCTTCCTTTCTTACCAGAAGTAGGTACCTCACAGAAACTAGATCAGGGAATGGATAGGAAAAACATAATAATAGTTTATTTTTTTGTCCCAAGAAGAAATATAGCATGATCATGCTGGAGGACCCCCTCCTCAGAAGGAAGCTCAGAGACTGCCCATTTCTGAGGGTATATAAGATTTTTTGTCCACTAATTAAAGGACATTGTCAGTTTCAATAGTATGATATAAAAAATCAACCCAGAAGCAAAAAGCAGTTTAACAATTTCAGTTATAACAAGTATGGAGGAAATACTGAAACATCATGATATGATTACAAAATTTCAAAAAAGGGTTTGACAAGGATGAGGACGCCAGATGTCACCATAAGATAGGGACTTACTATCCTGAGGGAAAAGAAGTCACTAGGTAGGGTCTCTTATTTCCTATCTATCTGGGTTCAGTTTGGAGTTCAGTTGAAGGACATTTTGTTCCTATTAATCCAGGGTTTCATAACAATACTTTTGGATAAGAAAGCACCTCCATCAAATCCACATGATTCATATATTCATGTTAACAGTATCTTCTGCCTAATTCCTGTTCAGTAAAGGAGGGTAAAGAAGGAGGCAAACCCAAGGTCTTTTCCTCCTGAGTCCCCTGTGAGGCTACTAAAATGATTCTTTTTGAGAACATAAACATTTTACAAAACCAAGCAGGTGTAACAAATTGAGAAGTAAACTATGTATTTCTGCATTGCCCTTATCTCTTTGTGCACATACAATTTGGCTAATCAAATTTTGTTTCATGGATTCATAGGATCAGAGATTAGAGCTGAAAGGGACCTCTAGGTCCCTTAGTCCAATGAACCTTGATTTGAACAATGAATAAATTAAGACCCTGAGAGGTTAAACAACTTTCTCAAAGCAACACAGTTGCAAGTGGCTGAGCCAGGTTTTTCTAGCCAGATCTTCTAATACTAAAGCCAGTGTAACTTCTGCTTCCCCAGGCTTCCAGGCATCTACAAAGCTTTGATTGCCAGAATCAAGAAAAACAAATTTTTTTCAATAATTTAAATGTATATGATCATGTTGTTATGGGGAAAGCACGTGGGTCCTTAGGATTCTTCTGTAAAGAATTACACTCTCATGCACGTCCTAGTTAGGAATAAAAGAACAGTTTTATTTGATTCAAGGGAAACTGGCTGGGAGGAAAGTTTTACACTCTTTCCTCCCTGACTAGACTGTGGAGCGCCCTTTTATAGGGCCAAGATGGCATGACCACCCAAGTAAGGGTGAAAGGTCCCTTATTGGGTAGTGGGTTGGAAGCAGTCTGGTGATGGGAGGTTGTTCTGCCCCCTCCTGGTTCAGCCATGCCTAACAGGATTACCTCATCTAGGGGGTAACAGAGATTGGAATTGTAAAGAATTAATTGTTATTTGAGGTTTTTATGACCCCATCTTTTGGCTAGAATTTAAAACAAAAACAACCTTGGCTTACACACTGGCCTCCAGGGCTCCGCAAACTGCAAGGTGCTCCACGCACTGGTTGTAGCCGTTGCCATGGCGCTGGCACCTCACTTCACCACCACTCGCCAACGCCTATGTGAGCCTGGCAAAATTATAATGATTGGAGGCCTAGTGAGGGCAGTCATGTGACTATCAGAACGGCCAGCTAATTGGCTGGGGGCTGCTGGGGTTTGCTGGGAGGGGAGAGGAGAATTCGCCATTCTAGCTGGAAGCTGGAAGGCAACAGGAGCGGAGCTGTGTATTCTCAGTTTATTTATTTATTTTTAGTTTTTATTTATTTATTTAATTAATTAATTAATTTATTTTTATTATTTATTTTTTCAGGTTGTATAATTTCCCTTTCCCCATTTTATTTCCTTTCCCTTGATCCTACTGATCCTATTTGTGTTTTTGTTTTTTATAAGTTTGTTCTTGTTAAAATAAATCCTGTTCTGTTTTGAGGGAGGCTGCTGGTCTCCTTCCTTGCCCCAATATTGTGGTGAGCCACTTAGCTAACACTCCCAGTTAAAAATTGGTTCCCACAGAATGAAGGGTAGTGGTCCTGGAGTTATCTCAGTCCAGATCCAGTGCTGCTTATCTCTCTAGGTGTGTCTGTCCTTTGGTTTAGTATCAAGGAGAATGTTCCTCGATCTCCAGGGAAAACTCCTGGGGTTTCAAGGAGAAGATTCCTTGACCTCCCCAGACAACTTCTGGGGTAACCGAGGCCCATACTATTTCCATAACAATGTAATTTAATCTCACGAACATGCAAGTATTGGTGGGAGTGGTAGTTACTATGAAAAATGAAGATTTCTCTCTTGTATTTAATAAGTAATTATTGTATTATGACCAAGGTTTTTCCCATTTCTGCTTCCTCATCCAGAAATCAACTGGTCTGGGGAATTCCTCTTAAAGATCTACCTAGGCTAAGATCTAATCGGACAGTAAAAGAAATTCTAAGTTTGGGATTAATGGGTGAAGTCCTGTTCATTGTGTTTGCTCAGATAGGTCTGAGAAAATGTTGATTTCCCTTTTGTCAAGACAGGTGATGTGAATTTTGATGTCTCTTTGGTCAAGATGTGAATGAGCCATCACATACACCAAGACCCTCATTTTACTATAGCCCACCTCTCATTGTGTTAACCAATCAGAGTTGATTGGTATCCCCCAGGAACACCTACTCTTTGAAAGGCACATAATTATGAGCCCACCGCCATGAGGGGTCTTTGGTTTAAGAGACAGCCAAATGACTTTCTTTTTATTAATACATTTTTTTGCCTTATTAATTAAATGGTTAAATTACTCAGAAATTATGTCTCTTGGAATTTTTTAATCATCATTTTGTAAATCTCCATTGATCCTGCTGGTTTCCAATCTTTTTGACTAAAACTTCCTAGTCGTGTAGCACTAATATAGATGTAGAGAATGCGATTTGAAAAGTTAGTTCATCTTGCCCAAAGAAACTAGAAAGAAGGAACAATAAGGGTCCTATTTTGGAGACAGAGGAATTGAGACAGAGAACAAGCAATGGTCTTGATTGCCTAGTGTTGTTGATTCAGACACACAAAGACTTGTCAGAAATTACTGTAATCAGTAAAGCATGCTTTTAAAAAATTTCACACTAGAAGCAATGGAAATGAGTCTCTGGTGAACTTGAGGAAGGGGGAGCACTTCTCAGAAGAAGATGAACTCTTTCAAGGTGCTAAGTGGCTAGTTGCCCAATTTATTGTCATGGGGTTTAGCTAAAGTGTGTTTGCAAATTGAAATCTCATTTTCCCTATGGAAATCATCTTCTTTTAAATGGCTCAAGAGCAGCCATAAAATTCTCTGCCATCTGGTGCCCTGGGAGAGAACATTGGCATGATCAGCACTGACAGTTGGCTTCTAAGCAGGTGTTTTCATTGTTTGTATTCACTCTTTATGTTGCAACACCAGTCCCAAGGTCTGTTTTACACTGGCAATTTGACTTTGAAAGTAGTATTACCTTGACTGAGTGCTTGTGGGGTGACTCCTATATGATTTCTTTCTGTTGCCCCTACCCATAGAATTACATCGTCAAAGCATTTTAAAGCTGGAAGGGAGCCTAATACAATCATCTATTGTTGCATGGCAGCAGAAATAATAATACCTCAAGTCAGGATTGCTGAGTTTGAATCTCCACTCTGCCATCAAAGATAAGTGACATAGTTTAAAGCTGTTTTCAAAGCATTTGATATATCTCATCAAAAGTTGGATATCTTGACCATAGAAACATAAATAGGGTCAGAGGTTTAGTTGGTATTCAAATCTAAGCCCCTCCTAATTTCAAATTCTACACTCATTCCACTCCCTGTGTGACTTCAAGCAAGTCACTTCCCCCTTCAAATCCTTTTAAAAAAGAGTATTTACTAAGGTGACAGTAAGAGTAATTGGTTCAAAACATTCCCCTCCTACTCATCTATGACATACTCTCCCTCAAATACATACAAAGTCCAGGGAAACGTGGACTCAATTTGTGGAAGAACAAACTGTAAGGAGTTAACTCATGGCTCTTGGTGGCTAGAAATTCTTTTCTCCCATTTGAGGGATGCTCAAGAAGTTCCCCATAGGCATGCCATATTTTCTTTGCTGGTCTACTTGCAGAACCATCAGTTCAGTCTTTCCTTGTCTCTTGATAATTAGATATTGCCATCAACTGATCCTAGGACACCATTTAGGATAACAATGAGAAAAGATAGTGTTGTCCTAGTGTTGTCCCAATGGTTTGCAAATGCTTTGCAAGGTCATAGATGGAAAGATGGCAGACGCAATACAATCCTCCTCCAGTCAAAGGGGAATGGGAGCAGATCTGGCCAAGGCGGAAGCCAAGAACTCTCCTTTCCCACATATATTTTCTTCTCAGGGAGGTTCAGGTAGATGTTCACACTCACTACAGCAATATCTGGAATTTTCTCTCCTGTCATGGTAATTTAGAGATGATTTTTAGAGCATTGTCAACTTTTCTTATCCTATCAAAATCATTTTCATACAATAGTAACCAAGTTTTTTTTTTTACATTTAGTATAAAACCTATTCATGATTGATTAATTGAAATATGTTCTCATCTAGTTAAACTTTCAAGGCCAAAATGGTTTTGATATTGTTTCAATCCTAGATCTACTAGCATCTTCTTATTTCTCTTCTATCAGTCTTGGTTAGCATATTCTGCTGATATTCCATTTTGATTGTGTTTTTGTTGTTGTTTCCAGTAAAATTGTTATTATCTATATATTGTTTTCCTTGTTTTGCTTACTTCTCTTAGAACATGAAAAGTCTTCTCATGCAGTCTGAATTTATTATATTCACCATTTTTTCAGAACAGTCATATATCATTACATTCATGTACCTCATTTTGTTTAGCCATTCTCCAATCTATGAGCAGCCTTTTGTTTTTCAGTGCTTTGTAGCAAAAAAGGAGCTTTTATAAATATTTTGGTGCAAATAAGGCCTTTTTCTTTTCATTGACCTGTTTTGGGGCTATATGCTTTGTAGTGGATTTTCTGGGTCAAAAGACATGCACATTTTAGTCATGCGTTGCATATACCAAATTACTTTCCAGAATTATTGGCCAAATTCACAACTTCAATAGCAACTCAGTTGTGGTCCTGTTGAGAGAAAAGTCTATATTTGGACTCTTCTCAGAGCCCTAGGGGTAGAGAGTGAGTCTGGTTTCAGGCCCTTCTGTTTTGTTGCCCAAGCCTCCCAGTAGGGGGCTGCTTGGCACATGAGGCTGTGAGGAGCCAAGGCTCCCTGGGCCTTAGGCCTAAGCAGGGTCTGGAATGAGGCCTGTGTTTTGTGGGAGCCGAGCTAAGCTGGGAGTTCAACTTGAGGTGCCCAAAGTGATGCCCACATGACCCCGATATACAAACCCTGACTTAAGTTTTGTTTCTTGACAAGTTATGTATGGTTATGTGTGTTAAGACAGCACTGTTCTAGTGAGGAATGGGGACATTCTTGCCCAGAATAAGGCAAAGTCAATCTGCTTGATTGTCTGGTGCAATCTGATTGGTTGTTAATGGGGCAGTCTGATTGGCTGACTGATACTATCTGATTGGCCTTACAGTAACCATATATGGGAGGTTGGTACTATATGCTGTGATTGGTTGTTTTTGTAATGCTTTATGCAAATAGGAACTGTAATGTGATTGGTCCAGAGGGACCCTTGAGGGGTATAAATAGAGGTGAGGGACCTCATTTCAGTGCACTCTCTAGCACGTTCAGAAGAGCGTCCATCTTCCTCGAAGATGAATAAAGAAGCCTTCACCCACTGCCTTCTTGGATTCTTTGAATGGCAACTTACTAGCAACACTAGATCTGCTAACACTCCTGCTGCAACACTAGGGCTACTCACACTAGAGCTGTGCAACACTATTTGAGTGCTTAGCTGCATTTCTAACACTTTGTATATCCGTAGTCCCTCTGAAGTTGACTTCATGGCTCTTGTTAACTTTGCATATATTTTATTAGTGCTTTTTAAACATTCTTATTAATTGCCAATGATTGCCCCCACCCCTTTCCAGTCTCTCTTATAACAAAGAATAACAGTTAAGAAAGACATAATGACACATTTGCCATGTCTGACAATGTATGCCCTATTTGGCCCATACAGGGTATATGCCTTGTAGGTATACCACTGGTCAAAGCTAAATTCACTTTATTGATGGTTTTTTTAAAAAATTACTGACTTTTCAAGAACAATTCCAATTTTGTTTTTCCAGAATGTCAAGGCCACTTAACAACTCAACCAAATATGCATTAGTATATGTCTTTCCAAAGCCTTCCAACCTTCACCATTTTTGTCATCTTTATCAAGCTGTTTCACCAATTAATTCAAGCAGACTATTTCATTTTTCTCTTTGTATTCCCAAAGTTCAATTTGTATTTCTTTTACTATTAGTGCCCATGTTTATTTCCTTAGTTTCTTTTAAAATTCCTATTGTTGGGGACAGCTAGGTGGCACAGTGGATAGAGAACCGGCCCTGGATTCAGGAGGACCTGAGTTCAAATCTGGCCTCAGACCCTTGACACTTACTAGCTGTGTGACCCTGGGCAAGTCACTTAACCCCAATTGTCTCACCAAAAAAAAAATTCCTATTGTCAGCATTTCTAGGACAAAAGAAATAATAGTTGTCACAAAGGTTATCCTTGCTTTTCTCTGGAACTTATTAAAAAGTTTGCATTGTATTATATTTAATTTCTCCCTTATAAATTATGCAAACTCTTGGTTGTAACATAGCTTGTGTATTACTAAGGAAATTATTTTTTAAAAGTTTGATTTAATATGATTATAAGTCCATCTGTGTCCAGAGATTCTTTTGGGAGTTCATTTATGGCTTATTCATTTTATGAATTAGGATTGTTGAGAGTCCCTATTCCTTCCTCATTTAATTTTTAAAATAAATAGTCATACATTTTGTTTAAATTTCTACTTTTGTTGGAATATAATTAGGTACTTTTTATAGTTTCCTTTATTTTCTTTTCATCTTTTATCTTGGCTATTTGATTTTCCTTTGTCAATCAAGTTGGGTAATAGCTTGTTTATTTGAATGGTTTCTTCCCTAAAGAACTCTTAGTTTTATTTATCATTTCAGTAGTTTTTTCACTTTCATATCTCTTCTTTGGGGGCGGCTAGGTGGCAAAGTGGATAAGCACCGGCCCTGGATTCAGGAGTACCTGAGTTCAAATCCAGCCTCAGACACTTGACACTTACTAGCTGTGTGACCCTGGGCAAGTCACTTAACCCCCATTTCCCTGCCAAAAACAAAAACAAAAAAACAAACAAAACATATCTCTTCTTTGATTTGTTTAGATTTTCTGTTTATTGTGTTTATTTGGGAAATACAAATTTATCGTGCTTCTGTTTTTTAAGTTGAGCACTTAATTTATCTCTCTTTTTCTAAAGTATTTAAAAATGTACATTTTACTCCCAGGACTAAAACAATCATTTCCCCAACATTTTGTTATATTTTTCTTTTATGCTATAATGTTTTTCATGTAATTATCTAATGTTTCTATAATTGGTTATTTGATCCACTCATTCTTTATAATTTCATGTCCTTTATTTTCATAATAATTCTCTTACTGATATAATTTTCATTGTACTGTGTTCAGTAAATGATGCATGTATTTCTTCTTTCCTTCATTATGTGTTATTTATGCACTATTAAATGACACAAGGAAACATGCAAAGCTGAAAGAATATGCATATGTCTTGTTATTGCCAATCAGCTTATTGATAAAGGCTTATCATTTCTATTTTTCTAATATTCTATTCAAATCCTTAATTTGTCCATTTTTCAGTTAGATTTGTCTAAAAAAGGTTTTATGCAGGTCCCGATTTCTCTCAGTAGTTAGCTTTTCCTTTAAGTACCTAGATACTGTGCCAGTTTGTTTGTCTTTCTGTCTATCTCTCTATCATTGATCTGCCTAACATCTATCTAATATACATGTAATTTTGATATTGTTTTGTTATATATTTTTTAAAAATATGATTTCTCTACCTCCAGTTTTTACTATTACCTTGATTATCTCCTTTACTTTCTTGGATTTAACTGAGAAACAATAGCTTCTATTTTAATCCTTCATTTTAATTCTGTATGAATATTTACATTTTAAAATTGTTGCCTGTAAAGTATAAATTGTTGGATTTTGTTTCCTGATTCATTCCTCCACCTTTCTCCACTTATCTTTCCATTTCAGTTCCATTTATAATTATGTTTATAAGATTTGTCCTTTTAGTCTATCATATTGTATTGTTATGTTTATTCTCTTTTCCTTATTTCCTTCCCCCACTGCAAAATGGAAAAGAAAGGAGGAAAAGTAATGAAATTGTTACCACTTAGTTGTAGTTGGAATGGTCCATTTCTAATCTTTTTTTTTTTTTTGCTATACTTAAGCCAGATCAGACTCAGATCACATCTTTACTTTCTCCTTTTTGCCTTTCTAAATCAGTCCTGCCTAATTGAAATTTGTTTTGCTTGTTTCTCTTCGTAACTCTACATACTCTCTCAAATTTTTGTTTCCCATTCACCTTATTGAAAGTAAAGATGTGAATGGGTTGGTCCAGAAAAGCTAGGTGATTTTGACTTCTTTGTGGATCTGGCTCAGATTGGAGTAGCCATTATTTGGAATAATACTGGGTCATAGATCTAGAGCCAGAAGGAACCTCAGACTCCAACTATTCTAGTTCCTATGTTCTATAGGTGAATAAACTGAGGTCAAACAACATGAAATGATTTAACTAAAGTAATACATTTAGCTAAATGATTTATAAATCAGTAATAAATCTACAAAAAATTATTGAGTGCCTCTTATGTGCCAAGACCGAGCTAAGAGCTTGGAGATACAACTACAAAGAATGAACCACTATCTACCTTCAAGGATTTTCCATTCCTTTGAAAAAATGGATTGTGCTTATATAAGCATATGTAAAATAAATATATACAGAATAATACAAAACAAATATAAGGTAGTTAGGGAGAGAAGGTGCTAGTAGCTAAGGAATATTGGAAAAGGCTTACTGTAGAAAATACTTCGGCTGCACCTTGAAGGTAGAGAGGGACTCTATGAAGTGTAGATGAGGAGGGCGTATGTTTTAGGAATGGGAATGGCCAACACAAAAGCAGAATCATAAGAGATGGAGTGCCATGTGTGAATAACAGACAGAAGACAAGTTTAGTGGGATTGTAGCATATGGCATGGGAAGTTGGAGAGACAAGCTGGCATTAGGTTGTGAAAAGTTAGAGTTTCTATTTGATCCTAGAGGGCCACTCAATTTTATGAAGTAAGGGAGTGATCTGGATGGATGGATACTTAAGGAAATAACTTTGACAGCTCTATGGAGGATAGATGGAGGGAATCACAATACAGGGAGACCAATTTGGAGGCCATTGTAATAGCCTAGGCCAGTAGATGTTAAAATGTTTTGATTTTGCATGTAAATTAGTAAATATTTTAAAATATGCTTTCAAAAATGTATATTTTAATTATAAATCATATATCTGTTACCAACATAATAATTATATACATTATAAAACTGAAAAAATAGAAATTAAAAAATATACATATCACATGGCATTTGATTCTAGAGCTTTTGGGTAGTCACTTGAGTTGATTGAATAGGGAAGTGACATGGTCAGATCTGAGAATTAGAAAAATAATTTTGACAACTGTTTGGAGGATGGATTAGAGTGGAGTGAGACTAAGGGAAAAAAGATAATTTAGTCACCTATTGTAAAAGTCCAGACTGGGCTGCTAGGTGGTTCAATAGATAGAACACTGGCCCTGAAATTGGGAGGACCTGAGTCCAAATCTCACCTCAGACACATACTAGCTATGTGAACTTGGGCAAGTCACTTAATTCCAATTACCTTAAAACATCCAGGGCCATCTCCAGTTGTCCTGATATATATCTTGTCACTGGACCCAGATGGCTCTAGAGGAGAGAGTGAGGTTGGTGACCTTGCACAGGCCTCCCTCACTTAAATCCAAGTCACTACAAGTCGTGATGATGTGGAAAAATCGTCTTTTGCAACCTCTTTCTGAAACTGTTAAAGCAAGGCTTACCTCAGATTCTGAAACGGCTTCCTGTGACTGCTTAAGTAAGGCTCCCAAAACTGCTTAGGCAAGTCCAATAGGCTTGCCCCAGACCCTGTCCAGAACCCCAGAAACTGCTTAGCCAAGTACAAACCCACTAATGCAATCTATGCTAGAAAACCCCATCAAGAGGTATAAATTTACAACACATCCTTGATTCAGGGCCTAGACCCTTTGAGAGACACTCTTCTCTGGGCCCGCGTGTTGATAAAATCACTCTTCCTTATTCCTGAGTGCCCTTTGAGATTCTCTGCTGAATTTTTCCATAACAATGACATCACCCCAATGTTATAGTTCTCTTAGAAAATGAAGGACAAACAACAAAAATAGTCCAGGTCTGAGGTAATTAATGCCTAAAATATAATAGTGGCTGTATGAGTAGAGAAGATGTAAGGGATGTTGTAGAGTAAGAAATATCAAAATTTGTTAACTGATAGGGTGTAGGGTTAGTTAGAGTAACACATTCAGTATAATAACAATAAAGAAAACCTGATTGGCTAGAAGGATGGGGGTTCTCAATAGTAATAATACAGTTTATAATGGGGTTGGATTGAGGGCAAAGATAGTATAATGAGATCTGTGATATAGATGGCAAAATATGGAAAACAGATTGCAAAGGGTTGAGTAGTGAGTGAAAGCACAGGAATTCTTCTGGGAGTCTGGCTGAAAAAAGTGAACAAGTAGGATTATCACTTGAGTGAATGACAGGGTCTAGTGAAGGTTTTTTAAGAAGATTTTTTTAAGGGGCCACATTCCATCATAGGAAATATATAAAAAGATCAAAAGAGCAAACTAATGTAAGTCTGAAGCAGCTCATACTGAGCTGGCCTTGCATCACAAGCAGAATTAAAAGTGTCATCAGAACAAAGTGGGGAGGAAACAAACAAGAATTCTGAACAAGAAAACAGGTTGCAGGCGCTGGGGAATTTTCTTATTCCTTCTGAATCTGTCACTTACATTTTTTTTTTCTTTTTAACTCCAGGGTCCTTAGAAGCCTTCTGGTCCAATCTTCTTATTTTATAGATGAGGAAACATATTCATAAAGGTTACATGACTTGTTGTTGTTGTGTCGCTGTGTCCTTCACATCCAACCCTCTGTGACCCCTTTTGGGGTTTTCTTGGCAAAGATACTGGAATGGTTTGCCGTTTCCTTCTCCAGCTCATTTTATAGATGAGGAACTGATAACACTGTCCCACAAACCAAGTTGTCTTTACTGATGTGGTCCATCTCCTATCAAGATGGGGTTTGGTTCATCTGCCATGACCCAGTCCCTGTGATATGTTTTGTGATTTAGGTACTGTGGTTTCATGAAATAAGAATATGACTTTCCAAAAATCTGCCATTTAGTGAGGAGACTGAGCTCCTGCTGTTGTTTCAAAGGCAGCTAATTGTGTTTTATGCCTCTCAAAGATCAGAACAAAACAAACTGCTAATGAGGGCTCTGCTTTTTGTTGTATGTATATGAGCTGGGCAACCTGGGACACTTGGGCTGTATGTAGAAAGAACTCAAAATGCTTTTGAACGCACTATCCAGGGACAGGAAGAGGCAAAGTTGTGAGGAAGAGATACTTCATCTTTGATACCTACTGACATCCATTTCTCTACCAACTACCTTTCTTCTCTCCTGGAATAGCTCCTTCAACTCATATCGTGTCCTATGTCCTAGTCTGGCTTTTAACTGATTTTCAACTAGTCCTGGCTCAGGTAGATGTTATTTTTTGTTTGTTTGTTTTATTTTTTTTTGTTTGTTTTTGTGAGGCAATGAGGATTAAGTGACTTGCCCAGGGTCACACAGCTACTAAGTGTCAAGTGTCTGAGGCTGGATTTGTACTCAGGTCCTCTTGAATCCAGGGTTGTTGCTTTATCCACTGTACCACCTAGCTGCCTCCTAGATGTTATTTTAACATATTTAAACCCTTGTCCTCAATGCCAATGGATATTTGCTTTTACAAGGGTACTGTTAAGGATTCAATTAAGTAATAGAATAAGCATGTATTAAGTACCTACTATAATGGAGGTAGTGGGAATACAAATATTAAAGCACAATAGTCCTTGCCCTCAAGGAGCTTATGGTCTAGTAAAAAATCTTAATGATTGGAAGAATTGAAGTTATGATGAAATGACAGGTGGCAGGGTTGATATTTTGGGGTAGGAAGGTACCTATTTGTAAAGATACCCCTGGCATGGCAATCAAGCTCAAGGACAGAGGCCGTTTACTATGTGAATTAGGAATGTCAAGAGGGCTTTGTGTAGAATGAAACTGTCTGCCCCTTTACTTCCTCTCATCCTAGGGTCTATTCTATTCAATCAATCAATAAACATTTATTAAATGTCAGGCACCATGCCAAGTGCTGGGGATATAAAAAGAAGCAAAAAAATAGTCCCTTCCCTCAAGGACCTTACAACCCAATGGGGATGACAACATGCAAGAAAATATATACAAAACAAACTATATATCTACTGCTGGAAATGTAATGAATTTTGAGAGGCCCCTGACTGAACTTCTGCCAACAACACCCCAGGCCTATCGATGTAATTGTGGCTAGAAGAGAAGAAAAGAGATCCCATGGGAGATTAAACTGCTAAAGACTGGGAATGGTTTCTCTGAATGGTGATTTATTCTAATACAGATAGCGTCTTCATCTTCAACTTGATTTAATCCTTTCCTTCTTTGAGCTTAGATATCATCTGGAATATCTTCACCCCCATTTCTACCTGTTGTTATCCTTCGTCTTTCAGCATACAGATTCCTTCAGTAGTATAGTGACTAGAATACTCAAATGCCGTTTTAGACACAGTGGCTATGTAACCCTAGACAAATCACTCAAAAACTGACTCAGTTTCCTCGTTCTAAAATGAATGGATTGGACCTCTAATACTGCTTCCAGCTCTAAATCTATAATCCTATGAACATCTTGCTAGGGCTTCTTTGGTCACTCTTCAGTTTTCCTAACAAAATGCTGATGAAGTCTGAACAGGGTAGAATACAGGGGGACTGCCACTTGGCACTGTCTGTACCTACCCTTTCTCGAAAAGTAGACTAAGATTGTTTTAGCTTTTCTCAGTGTAATACTTAACTGTTTTCTGATATTGAGCTTGTAGTATGTAAAAACACTCAAATCATTTTCATAAAAAAATAGTTATTTAGCCATATCTTTTTCATCTTGTCCCTGTAAAAGGAATATATATGGGGGCAGCTAGGTGGCCCAGTGGATAGAGCACGGGCCCTGGAGTCAGGAGTACCTGAGTTCAAATCCGGCCTCAGACACTTAACACTTACTAGCTTTGTGACCTTGGGCAAGTCACTTAACCCCAATTGCCTCACTAAAAAAAAAAAAAGGAATATATATGTATATATGAATATATGTATATATTTTACTAATTTTGAAATTCAATCTTGGAGCCAGTTCCAAACCCACCTAACTACTATCATCTCCTTCTTTCCCGAAAGGATAGTATGGGAGTCTTTTGTAAATGCTTTGCTGAAATCCAGTTATGCTGTCCATAGTATTTCTCTGATCTACCAAGGTAGTATTGCTATAAAAAGAAAGAAAGACGCAAAGAAGGACAGCAAGCAGAAAGAAATGAAACAAGGTTAGTCCGATAAGACCTTTTTGCTAATGAAGCCCTTCTAGTTCTTAATTATTAATTCCTCTCTTTCTAAAGTCTCACAAACTGTTGTTTTAATAAAAGGATTTACGATTTTGTCAGAAATTCTAGTCAAGCTCATTAGGGTGTGATCTGAAGATACCTTTCTTAAAAAAAAATCTGGACACATATTCTTCTTAAGGGCTGTGACATTTCTTCTGTTCTCCAAAATCTTTTAAATATTAATCATTCAATCAACCAGTAAACATTTATTAAATTTCTACTATGTGCCATTCACTGTGCTAAGCTCTGGGACAAAAAAGAGGCAAAAGACATCAAGAGTACTGCTGTAATCATAGTCAACAAGTTATTTTGGCACATTGGCATGCAATTCATGTGCGTATGGGATGACTCAGCTAGGTCTTACTGGGGATCAGCTAGATCTTCACTTATTCTTTCTAGATGCTAAACATTTTCTCATTTATCTTTGGTTTTGACACGCTTTTGAACATCCCTTTTCATTTAGTTTTATTTTTTATTTTATCTTGTTTAGTCTGATCATGTCTTATAGGTATAAACATAGGTGGCAATGTACATTTACTTTCATTCTGAACCTGTTTGGGAAGTGCTTGTTAAATTATTGTTCCATCGATGTGGTTTTATTTTACTTTCTAAATCAGAAAGAAGTGATAGCAATAATTCAATTGCTGGAATTTAATTAGTGCAAACCATAAAAATCAGAAAATGTTAGAACTGGAAGAATATATGTATAAATGCCTGTCATGATTTGACATTATATGCTTTAGTAGTATGATTATTACATATAATATTTTCTTATTTAAGAGCTTTTTTCCATGAAAGAAATTGAATAATTCTCTAGATAATCACTCTTCTTTAAGGTTTAAAAAACACTTCTTTCCAACAGTGTTGTGAGGAAGATAATTTGAAGTAGTAAATGACATAAAAATAGAGAGGTTACATTCTTTGCCTACAATCTCAGATTATTAGAGTGAGCTCCATTAGATTGTAAACTTTGGGAGCAGGGATATCTTTTGGCTCTTTTCATTTCCCCAGTACTTAGGACAATACCTGAAACATAGTAGGTACTTAATAAATGTTGATTGATTAATTGAATCCATATCCAGTTCTCCTGACTCAAAGTTCAGTCCTTTTCCCAGGATTCAGCCTTGCCTTGCATCAGCAAGGAGATTCAAGTGCAATTTTGCCCAATAGTGCCCAGAAGGAAGGACTGAAAAAGAAAATCTTGATAAAATTCTAATGCTGCCAGATTTTGTTATTTTACTTTATAAAACCATGCTGAGGGCAACAAAATTATTTAGAAGCTTCTTTTTCTTCCTCTCTTTTTTTAAAAAAAAGTGACTGATGAGCTAAAATAGAAAGTTGCTCTAGGCTTTAAACACATTTTCTTTCCTTGTGAGCTATAGCCTGCTCTTTCCCACTTTTTGTATTTTAAAAGTTTTTGGGTTACACGTTTCAGACCTACATAACACTGTAAGAATACATTTGGAATGTCTTAATGAATATTATGCTCCTGGTTCAAAACTTAAGAAAAGAAAACTGGATATATCACTTTGGCCTTGCCTAGTCTGCTTGGCTCATTCTGAAACATGAGCTGCATTTAATAAGCTTCAGTTACCAACATTTCCATGCTGAATTTTATGGTTATTACTACTACTGTTATTCCTATTCCTATTATTATTCCTATTTAAGAATAAGAGGATATGAGAAAAAAGGATGAGATTAAAAATGTTCTCATACCTCTTCAAAGAGCTCTGTTGTAATTGACTGTAGGCAATTTTTTTTCTTTGAATTTTCTTGTATGGGCTGCTTCTTAGAATACCATTTAAATTTATAAATAAAACATATAGGATCATAAAGGAAACCAATTAGATTGTGTTCCGTCAAGGAAACATTTTGTTTCTTGAGGAACAACAGGGGGGACTGTAACGATTGGAATAACGCCACCTGCTGGATACTAACTGTAGAAGAGTTCTGGCCATGAAGGGAAGGTCTTTGAGGGCAAGACCAGGAGTCAGGAAGTGACGCGGGCTAGTGGGAGGAGGAAGGAAGAGACTGGCGCTGACTCTGGGGCTCTTTTCCTCTGGACTCTGGTGGAGAAGGGAGCTAGAAATGTGCTCTCCCTTTAATAGATAGAAATCTAGGCCTTTTTCTCTCTCTTTACCAAATTCTTATTCTCCTTAATAAATGCTTAAAAGTCTAACTCTTGCTAAAGCTTATAATTTATTGGCGACCACTCATTAGATATTTTAGACAGTTTAGCTAGAATTTTAGCCCTTAACAATTGAAATAAACAAAAAATTTTTAAAAAGCTCATGGATGGAAAAAAGACAGTGAGCTCCCGAACTCATGACATGATCACTTCAAAAAACATCCAAATAACATCATAGGAAAATGCTCAGAGCAGCAAAACTCACAGAAGAATGTGCTGAAATCATCTTCTAACCAAGAATGGCTTGGAAGGTCAGAAGGAGGGAGCTGCTGTGCTGAGACAGGAGTTGGGCCCAACCCCACAGTCACCCTGACACAGATCCAGTCCTAGGAAGGCCTCACCAGAGAGGCAGACCCCCAGAGCCTTTGAATCAGCTGAAGTGCCAGTGTCGTCTGGAACTAAGCTCACAGTCTGGTGAGTGGGCTGAGCCCTGGGCAGGGGGGAGACTACAGGGGTCTATACTGGTGCTAAGGCAGAACTTGGATTTTACACCCCTACTGAGAACCAGGAGGTAGGCTCCAGTAGTGGTGGCCCAGGTAAGGGAGGGGCACAGACTTATCAGAGCTAATAACTACAACACACAAAGCTGGTTGATTAGAAAGTTGGTCTGGGGTCATCTATGGACCAGGGAACAGGCTGGGTGAGTGAAGAAACTGATTCTCCTTAAATCATACCACCTGGGACTTCTTAAGCTTGGGATACTGCAGCCTGGAAACAGTGCCCCACTTTAAGGAGCTAAAAGTCAGGTAAAAGAAAGGCAATATGAGCCGACAGAGAAAGGTGAGGACCATAGAAAGTTTCTTCAGTAACAAGGAAGACCAAGGGGCACCCTCGGAGGAAGATGTCAGCATCAGGGCCCCTATGTCTAAAGCTCTCAAGAAAAATACAAATTGGTCTCAGGCCATAGAGGTGCTCAAAAAAGGACTTTGAAGATAAAGTTAGAGAGGTAGAGGAAAAAATGGAAAGAGAAATGAGGGTGATGCAGGAAAGACATGAGAAAAAAGTCAACAGCTTGAAAAGTCAAATTGGTCAAATAGAAAAGGAAGTACAAAAGCTCTCTGATGAAAATAATTGCCTAAGAATTAGGATTGAAAAAATGGGAGCCAGTGACTTTATGAGAAACCAAGACACAATAAAGCAAATCCAAATGAATAAAAAAATAGAGGGCAATGTGAAATATCTTCTGGGAAAAACTGCTGACCTGGAAAATAGGTCCAGGAGAGATAATTTGAAAATTATTGGTCTACCTGAAAACCATGATCAAGGAAAGAGCTTAGACAACATCTTCAAAGATATTCTCAGGGAAAATTGTCATAATCTTCTAGAAGCAGAAGCTAAAATAGAAATTGAAAGAATCCACTGATCACCTCCAGAAAGAGATCACAAAAGGAAAACCCCTAGGAATATTATAGCCAAATTCCAGAGCTCTCAGGTCAAGGAGAAAATATTGCAAGTTGCCAAAAAGAAAGAATTCAAATACTGTGGAGCCCCAGTCAGGATAGCACAAGATCTAGCAGCTTCTACATTAAAGGACTGGAGGACATGGAATATGATATTTCAAAGGGCAAAGGAAATGGGATTACAACCAAGAATTATCTACCCAGTAAAACTCAGCATAATTTTTCAGCGGAAAAAAATGGGACTTTAATGAAAAAGAAGACTTTCAGGTATTTGTGATGAAAAGACCTAAACTGAATGGCAAATTTGACTTTCAAATACAAGACCCTAGAGAACCATAAAAAATTGGAGCTGCAGGACATACCTGGGGTCATACAGTGAGCAACTGTCTTGTGTCTGAGGCCAGGTTTTGGCTGAGATCCCCCTGGGTCCAGGGGTGATGCTTTTTCCACTGTGTCACTTAGCTAGGTGATGACATCTTTAGGGTTAAATTGATGGATGAATGGAATTCACTGGGGGAGGGGGAAGGGCAGAGGTGAAATCCTACATGAAAGAAACAGGAAAAGGCTTATGGAGTGGGGGAAGAGATGGGAGAGGAGCACTCATCAGAAAAGGCTCAAAGACCTTAAACTCATCAGAGCTGCCTCAAGGAGGGACTATCAGACACACCCAACTGGGTGGAGTAATCTATTTAATCTTGGCAGTAAATGAGCCTAAAACTCATTAGAATTGGCTCAAAGACCTCAATCTCATTAGAATTGGCTCAAGGAGGGACTAATGTACATACTCAATTGGGTGAAGTAATCTCTCTAACCCTGCAGGAAAATAGGAGGGGAAGGGGATAAAGAGAAAGAGGCAAAAGAAGGAAGGGCAGAGTGGAGGAGGGGATAGACAGAAGCAAATCCCTTTTAAAGAGTGATAGGATGAAAGAAGATGGATAATAGAATAACCATCATGGGGAAGGGAATAGGATGGAAGGGAAACAGTTAACAATAGTAATCATGAAAAAGAGAAAAGGGGGAAAAATTGTACAAAAAATATTTATAGCAACTCTTGGTGGAGGATAAGAATTTAGAATCAAGGGAATGTCTATCAATTGAGGAATGATGGAAAAAGCTATGTTATATGATTGTAGTGGAATGGTCTTGTGCTACAGGAAATGACAAACAGGATGATCCCCGAAAAACCTGGAAAGACTAATGAACATCGATGTATAGTAAAGTGAGCAGAGCTGGGAGGACGTTGTGTGTAGTGACAGCAGTATTGTTCAATGAGCAATTTTGAATGACTTAACTACTCTCAGCAGTGGAATGGTCCAAGACAATCCCAAGGAACTAATGAGGAAGCTTACTATGTACCCCTATAGAAAGAACTGATAAAAAGAACACTTGTGGATTGTACATATATGACCTGGTTGCAATCTTCTGGAGGGGAGAAGAAAGGGAGGGAGGGAGGGAGAAAAATTTGGAACTCTAAATCTTATGAAAATGAATGTTGAAAACTACCCTTACATGTAACTGGAAAATAAAATAAATGTTTATTGCTTAAAAAAAAAAAAGCTCATGGACCCCATGTTAAGAACACCTATCCTAAACTGTCTTCCTCTATATAATACCAAAATGAATTAAAATATACGAATTTCAGTCTAACTGGTTATTTGGTGTGATTTGTAAGACTATCAAAAAAAATCAGTGTTGCTGAGGTCAACTCTCTTGAAGGAATCAGCTTTGGTTTGCACAATAATCTTTTTTTTTTGATGGGGCAATGAGGGTTAAGTGACTTGCCCAGGGTCACACAGCTAGTAAGTGTTAAGTGTCTGAGGCTGGATTTAAACTCAGGTCCTCTTGAATCCAGGGCCACACCATGTCACCTAGCTGCCCTTGCACATAATTTTTTTTTTTTGGTGAGGCAATTGGGGTTACGTGACTTGCCCAGGGTCACACAGCTAGTAAGTGTGTAAAGTATCTGAGGCCGGATTTGAACTCAGGTCCTCCTGAATTCAGGGCCGGTGCTCTATCCACTGTGCTACTTAGCTGCCCCGTTGCACATAATCTTAATAAAAATAAGTGCCTGACTTTTGGTCTCTCTTTCTTGCTAGCTAGAAGGCTATAATTTCTAGTCTGTTCTTCCCTATGTTCCAAATGATATATCAATCTGATGTAATAATAATAATAATACAATTATACTGCCAGTCAGGAGGTCTGCATCCTAGTCTCAGTTCCGCCATTAGGGAAAGGGAATGGAACAAGCATTTATAAAGTGCCTACTATGTCTCATTTGATCCTTAAAGCAATATTATTATTATTATTATTAAATAATTCCATTTTACAGTTGAGGCAGATGGTGGTTAAGTGACTTGCCCATGGTAACTCAAGTAGGAACTTTCTGAGACTGGATTTGAACTCCAGTCTTCCTGACTCTAGGTCCACAGGTCTATTCACTTTACCACCTAACTGCCTTTAGGAGATATAGAGGAAACATTTCTAACCATTGCTGTTAATGCTGAAATACCATCCAAATATGAATAATTGTAATAATTGCAATGATCTTTCAAGCTCCAACCCATGATAGAACATTGTAGGAGCCAGCACACATTTCTACCCAAAGCTTCCTTGGAGGATTTATTTCACTGAGATGAAGTAGTAGCATTTAGCTCTACTTCAACCTTAAATTTCACACATGATGGCATTAATGAGGATACAAAAACATTCAGAAGCATTTTCCTATAGCTATGCTGAATGAATTAAACTGAAAACCACTTATCTTGAGTTATACTTGCTTTGAACGGTGTTAATAAAGACAACAACATGGGGGGGGGAGTACTCTAAACAATGAACTGCACCAAGGTCAATTTCCTTTCAGTCTAATTATAATAAACTGGTGTGTCAAGGTAGAACTAGATCTGTAACAGATGAAGACTTTAGTGTCTTTTTGATAAGGGTTGACCTTTTCTTGTATAAGGGAAAATCATTTTATTTGTTCATCAGAAAATGTATTTTTGGCACCTATTACTTTTAAGATTTCATGGGAAATGTTCAACTATTTCTTCCTTCTCTTGTCATTTCCTCACAAAAATCATGCCTTAGTATCTATTTTTTTTTTAAATTTGAGACATAATGGCATAGTGAATAGAGAGGCAGCCTTGGAATAAGGAAAATCTGGGTTCAAATCCTGCTTCAGACACACCCTGGCTGTATGACCTTGGACAAGTTACTTTACCCTTCAGTGTTCTAGGCAACTT
Source organism: Dromiciops gliroides (assembly GCF_019393635.1). Classification (NCBI taxonomy): domain Eukaryota; kingdom Metazoa; phylum Chordata; class Mammalia; order Microbiotheria; family Microbiotheriidae; genus Dromiciops; species Dromiciops gliroides. The sequence continues at coordinate 232,596,622 of NC_057861.1, forward strand.
TCTAAGACAAAAAGTTTGAGAAATCCCTGGGGGTAAAAATAAATGAAAGGTTGGAGGCAATGGGTTCTCCCATAGGTATGTTTCAATTTGGCTAACTGAAGCTAACCAGGTAGGTCCTAGACTTTCACTCGTAATATGGGTTATATGGACTATATATGTCTGAGGTGAAGAGGTGACACTCTAGCAATCTTGAGTGCTTTCCTCTTGGGTTACACCCCAAGATAATGCTATGAATATGAATATTAGTCTCTTAATAAAGAGAGGTCTGCCAGAAAGAAGAGGTGGTTTTTCACCCTTTATGGGCTTAAATAGACATAATTTTCATTTCTACATGTCTGTGTGGAAATTGAGGGTCCTTTTCCTTTTAATGTAAATCTCTGGACTGAACCAAGTATTGATGGCTCAAGAAGAAATTCCGTGTGAGGGTAATGTGAGCTAAATTCTTGATTTTTTTAGAACAAACTCTGAATGGAAAGGTGGAAGATAGGTAAAAGATTGAATCTAGTCCTTATAAACTCAGAGCTTTAGTTTCAGACTTTGGCTTGCACAAATTTATAGTTTCTGCCCTCAAGGAGCTTATAGTCTACTGGGGGAGAGGTATATAGGGTACTGTGTGATGGAGTAAAAGTTAAAATCTAGTAAAAGTTGTCTAGTACTATTTGATGAGGGGTGAAATATTTTACAATTTTCTACTGAGTATTGAAGAATCTTGAAAAGTAGAGGAAGGATTTTTTAAATGTATTTTTATTAGCAAATACTGCCTTTTCCATCTTTGATTCTAAATGAAGATAATCTGGTAGATAACTGGCATTCAATATCACTATTGAGTGCCACACAAATGCTATCTTCCTACACTTTATGGGTATAATCTTTTACCAAGACAATTCCACCATCACTTCTCTTCCCATGTGGATTTGCTGGACTCTCTTTTGTTTTTTGAGGCTGGGGAAGAGGGTAGCAGATGAAGTCTGGAATTAATTTATGCATTTTTAAAACCAATGACCTTCCGTGATTAGGACAGTGCTTGGCACACCAGAAGTCCTTAATAAATCCTTGTAAACTAACTCATTGCTCCTATTTGACTGACTGATTATGTACTATAAAGGACACCAAGTCTGACCAAGTAAAGACAGAGAAAGGAACCCATTATTAATTACCTATTGCTTTTAGTAATTGGAAAGATTTCATTTTACTTGTTTGTGAGTATAGGACTATCGAAGTCAGCCTTCCTGCAGGCAATGCTGAATAACAGCTCACTGAATGTCTGGATTTTTTTCTTATAAGCCACCTGAAGCAAGTGTAAATCTAGAATTAGCTGTTCACAATTCTACTTTAGGTTTTTATGTGGCCTTGTTATAATGTTTCAGATCTATGATAAACATTTACTTCAGTTATGGACAATATCATTTAAGAATGGCATTAATAAACTAGAGAGGATCTAAAGGAAGGCAAACAGGGTCATGAAGGGTCTGGAGTATATGTCATATGAGTACCAGCTGAAGGAAATGGATGTGTTTAGCTTGCTGAAGATTCAATGGAAACATGATTACTGAGTTCAAGTATTGGAAGATCTGTTACATGGAAGAAGGATTCAACTTGTTCTGTTTGGCACTTCAGAACAGAACCAGATGGGCAGCTAGGTGGTACAGTGGATAGAGCCCTGGCCCTGGATTCAGGAGGACCTGAGTTCAAATCCAGCCTCAAACACTTGACACTTACTAGCTGTGTGACCCTGGGCAAGTCACTTAACCCTCGTAGCCTCACAAAAAAAATAAATTAAAACAATAAGAACAGAACCAGGAGCAATGGGTAGAAATTACCAAGGGGCAAATTTAGGCTCAATGTCAGTAAAAAATCAAGCAACAAACCAACCAAACAACTTCTTACCAACTAGAAATGCCCCAAAGTAGAACTGGTTGTCTTAAAATATGGTGAGTTTTGGGCAGCTAGGTGGTGCAGTGGATAAAGCACCAGCCCTGGATTCAGAAGGACCTGAGTTCAAATCTGGCCTCAGACACTTGACACTTACTAGCTGTATGACCCTGGGCAAGTCACTTTAACCCTCAATGCTCTGCAAAAAAATAAATATGATGAGTTTTTCCTCATTGGAGGTCTTCAAGATGAGCCTGGTTGCCCCCTTGTCAGATATGTCATGGTGATGATTCTTTTCATGTATAAGTTAGAGTAGCACCTTCTGATGTTCCTTATAACTTTTATATTCTGTAATCTTAATTAACAGCTCTGTGAAAGAATCCAATTGTGTATATGGAGAAAAACAAGCTCTTTTCAATGGGACTCCACCCCTCCCCTTAAAATAAAAGAACTGAATATTTATATTTGACTAACAAAAGAAGTGTGTTTTAGAGGGATTCAGGGAGAGATGAGTATAAGATTGACAAGACAGAAAGAGAAGATATTTTAAATAATTACATTTAGAAAAATGCATTTTAGAAGAAATCTTTAAAATTCTATTAGAATCTCCCTTGATTCATTTCATTTCAAATAACCCATTTTATAAAACTCACTCTTAGGAAGTAAAATTCATTTTCTTGCCTTATTCCCTTATTCCCTGAATATTGTCTTGACTTTTTTCTTTTCAATCTTTGGAAGAATTGCTTGAAATAAAAACTGACACTGAGGCATTTGTCTATAAGCAATATACAAAATGCATTTTTCTCTTTCTATTAAATCTCTTCCCAAAGGACATTCCACATTTGGGTGTTTCTAGACATCAAGATCATGTTTGAAGATTTTATAAAAAAAGATACTAATTATAGGAGTGAAAGATGATTTAAGAAGAGAACACAAGTAAATGAAGTTGCCATCAAATTTCTATTATACTTTTACTGTGCATTTTCCCTTTTTTACAATGAAAGAGAATTAAAGAAAATTTGGGATTGAATATCTAGATGTTTATATTATCAAGACTCAGAAAGAAACCTGGTATTTAATCGTGAAATCTCCTAGATCCTTCTTAAGCAATTATGTCTCAGTTTCTACATCTTTTGGATGGAGAGAAGAGTCTGATTATTGGAATGAATTATGACTTAATTCATCAAAAGATCTCTTCATGTTCCAAAGTTTACAAACCATGGCAAATATATTAGCAGTAACATTACTTAGCATTCATTCATGGCCCCAAGTGTACAAGAGCTAAATAATATAAAGGAATGTAATTAAAGTCATAAATTTATTCTCCCGGCATGACAGTTAAATACATAGCTTTACATAAAAAACAATATTTTGTTAGTATTTAAAATGTTTGTTATTATTTTCATTAACATAAATTAATATTAATCCATATGTATACACACACACACACATATACTATGTACGTATGTATGTTCAGATGACTTTGGCCTACAAAGGATTGTCTTATGTAGGCAAGGCAATGCACATTTATTAAGCACTTGCTACATAGCAAGCAATTTGATATAAACATATATATATATATATATATGTATGTATGTATGTGTATATATATATATCCACAGTGTTTATCAAATTTATTTCTTTTCAGAGTCATTGGAGTCCGATGGGAAGACAAAAGGCAAGATGACTGGTAATTGTCAAGGATGCAGCAGATGGCGTTGGCATCTTCAATATCTGACCAGGCTCTAAGCACTCCACAGCACCTACTTCAGCTGTCTTCATGGCTATTGGAATAAATTGTTCTCATTCACATGTATGGCTTCATGGAGTAGGCATCCCCCTAACTCACTGATGCATTTGATGCCTTTTGGTTACCCTCAACATGGTTTAGCTTGGCCAAGATGGTTTTACTGAGGTGTGGCTGCTATGCATGCTACAGCTTCTTGGAGTCACAGATGAGAACTGCTAGCATTTACATTGCACTTTAAGGTTTGCAAAGATGTTAAGAAATATGTGTGTATTTATATACACACATATACGTACATGTATATTTTACTATTCCCATTCCAAATACACCACTAGTTTTTCACATTTAACCTCTTACACATATATCATGTTTATTTGTGTACATTTCTCACAATCTAATAGAAGAGGAAGGGAGGACTTTTTTGAGATCAGAGATCATGTCTCATTTCATATTTGCATTTTTAGAACATATGAAATACACATACATACATACATAGGTATATCTGTATATACACACATATATCTAAAATACTTATACATGTATATTTTAAATTGAACTAAATTGTGGCCATGCAAATGTTAGTTGGCCTAGATGAAAAAGAATTTATGGTGGGATGGGGTCCTCAACTTTTTGAATTATCACAACATCCTTGCAAGGCAGTCAAGTGAAAAGAATTATTTCCTTGTCTGCCTCTTTTGTACTCTCCAAGAGAACCAGAATAAAACTGAGAGCCATACATTTCAATTGACCTGTTCTGCATGAGAGAATGGTGATTCAAAAACAGACTGAATTTGCTATAGCTTCCCTGATTTTCACATCCTCTGAGTCTTTAATCTTTTGTTATTAGAATTTCTGACAACTTTTGTGACTCTTCTTTTTGTTTCTTTGTTTTCTTTTTTAAAGGGGATTATATACATATATATCTATGCATATATGTATAATCACTTCATAACCAGACCATCTTTTATTTTCATGCTATTTCCCCTTCTTCACCTGTAAAAGCTTCTATTCTTTTCTAAACATGAAAATCTTCCTTTCTTCATTTTCTTAGCCTTTACTCTTCTTCTCACACATATCTTATTAAATGGCTTTATCTCTTCATTTTCTAGCTTCATTGCTGGCTCTGAGTATCTTCGAATGAATCTTGTGCTCTTCCTGGAATGTGCCCCAATGTACTTACATTGCTTTAACCACTGGGTCCTAATTCATCACCCACCAATTATTCACTGAGGAGTTCGAAAGATTACTTTATATATAAGCTTTTCCCAATAGTTCCTGTAAATTCATCAAAGAGAAAATTTTTATCTGAAATTTTATTGTTTAAGGACTTCCTTTTGTTTGATGAGACATTTTAATTTTGATTTGTCAGGAAAACTATGATCTGTTTTCCATCAGACTGAATTCATCAGAGTCTCTGTTCCTTATTATAGCTTTGTGATTACATTGTGATTAAATCTCAATCTGGGTTGTCTAATTGATGGAATGAGCTAACGTGCACATTTTGACTGGGTTCTCTGCATATGAACAGAAGGGTAGCTGGTTAAAATGGCATAGAAAGGGGGGCAGCTAGATGGTGCAGTGGATAGAGCACCAGCCCTGGATTCAGGAGGACCTGAGTTCAAATCCAGCCTCAGACACTTAACACTTACTAGCTGTGTGACCCTGGGCAAGTCACTTAACCCCAACTGCCTCACAAAAAAAACAAAAAACAAACAAACAAACAAAAATGGCATAGAAAGAGCACTGGCCTTGAAATCAGAAGACATAACATCACAATCAAGTTCAGAGAACATTTATTAAGTGCTTACCATGTGCAAGACGTTAAAGTTGGTGACACACAATGTTCTCGTTGTTGGTTCATTTTTCAGTTGTGTCCAATTCTCTGTGACCCCATTTGGAGTTTTCTTAGCTGAGATGCTGGAATGATTTGCCATTTCCTTCTCTAGCTCATTTTACCAATGAGAAACTGAAACAAACAGGGTTAGGTGACTTACCCAGGGTTACACAGAGAGTAAATATCTGAAGCTGGATTTGAACTCATGAAGATGTCTTCCTGATCCACTGTACCACCCAACTGCATCAGACAGATAATACAAAAGTAAAAAATGACATAGTTGATGTCCTTAATTGCAGAGTAATGAATGGAGAGCAGGATGGAGATAATGTGTGTATTAATAGGCATTACATCATGGGCAAAGGAGGTAATCTATGTAAAATGTGAGGATTGAAATATGACATTAAAAAATTGGAATGGTTTTACAGAGGAGTTGGTATGTGATCTGGGCTTTAAAGGAAAAGACGTATTTTGCATTCCAGGCATGGGAGGGATCACTTGTGTGAATGTAATGGGACTGGAGATTTATAGGATAACATGAAAGAAGTCAAGGAACAGCTAGAGCTTAGTTCTATTTGACTGGAATCTAGAATATATTTGTAGCATCTGGGGCTATCCCCTGGCTTAAGCAAGTCTCCCAGATATAGCTACCCCAAGTTCCAGGTACTATATGGGCATGAATCTAATTGAAAATCAAAGTTTACTGTTCCCCACCAACCCATTTCCTTTTATAAGTCTGCAAGAAGACAGAATGAATTCAAAGGAAAGGCATTTAATGAAGTAGAATGGAAAAAAAATTCCAATAAGTTTTCTATAATACACGAAGGACATTCTCAGAAATGTACATATTATCAGGGGGTGGAGCCAAGATGGCAGAGGAAAGGCAGTAACTTCTCAGAGCTCCCCATACGATAACAAAAAAGCCCTCCAAATAATGCCATAAGACAAATGTACATATTATCAAGGAAAAAGAACACACACAAAAGTAGGGGAAATTTTAGAGAAGAGCAGCCAGGACATGGACAGTCTGCACTGGATTCTGCTAAGCTTTCTCTGTCAGGAATAGCCTCACTAGGGCATGTGACTGTGAAACTTCTTTTGCTTCTAGTTTCTGGATTCTTCTAAAGTCCTTCCCTAGAATGTTATTTTTCACTAATGAGAAAAAAGGACCTTGCCATATTTTTGTTGTTGTTGTTCAAAATTTCAAGGTAGTTCTCATAGCATTTTTAGAAAGGCATCATCCCTCCTCTTAGCCACAGCAGCAGCAAAAGTCCTCCCTAAGTTTTGTATGTGGAGAGAGAGAAGGCAAAAAGTTTCTTGGATTTTTGTCTTTCAAGCAATAGATTATCTGTTAGTTTCCAGACTATTGCCTAAAAGGCCTTCCGTAAGAAAATTTTTTGCTCCATGCTCATAGGGTTTTAATCAAAATTCAAAGTAGCTATTGCCTTCAAATTTAAATCTTTTCTTTGAAATAAACTGACTGGTCTGAGGTTTAGAGCTTTCTATGAGAGACCTCATTCTAGGTTATTATAGTGAACTGAATTTTGTTATCTTTGTTGTTTCTCCTGTTTCTCCTGTTTCTCATCTCTGAATGCTTCACTATGCCTAGTCATTGCTTCATTATGCTCAGGCATCACCTATTCAGGGGCTAATCACATAACAACTTTGAGATTTCCCAGTTACTCAGTTCCACAAAAATGAAACAAAACTTAAAACACCATACTCTCACACAGGTTTGTATGTGTATGTGTGTCTGTGTGTGTATTTTTCCTCCCCAGATCTTCACAACAATATATCTCTGTTAGGACATATACCCAAAGCCTAAAGATGCTTTGAGTTCACCTTTACACATCAAAGAAGAGTAATATGAAATAAGTTATATTTGAATTATATTATGGGGGTCTTTGAGTTTGAGCTTTCCCATCAACTAACTGTGTAAACTAGAGCCATGGTAAATTTTCTCACTAATAAAAAGAGGATTATATTGCATGTATGATTTATCACACCAGGGAGATAATGTTGTGAAGATGTGGAGAGAAAAAATATTTAAAAGTATTTTGTAACTACAAGGTTCTACATAAATATAATCTCTTATTTTCAGGTATCAGAGTTAGGGGTATAAGCTTGGCTGCTTACCAAGGTGATTTGGGTCTTGGAACAAAGTCAGTGCAGTAATAGTCAGAGAGGGGAAGTTTTGCAGTTCTGATGAAGCAGCAAATGTAAGCCTCTAGTTTCACCACATACCCCTCAAATTGACAAAGATCATAAAAGATGGATATTTCAGTCAGTATTGAAAAGACTCTGGAAATAGAGGCAAATAAAATACTATTGGTGGAGGTGAATTAATATAAACATTCTGGAAGACAATGTTGAATTATACAAGAAAATCACCAACTTTTTATAAATTTTGAACTTGCAAGTCCTACTATTGGGCATATACCGCAAGGGGTTCAAAGACAGAAAGAGAGGCCTCATGTGTGCCAACATTCATAGTAACATTTTTTTTGTAATTCCAAAAAAGGTGTGTGTGTGTGTGTGTGTGTGTGTGTGTGTGTTTGTTTGTGTAGAAGTAAAGGCTTCCCATTGATTGGGGAATGAATGTCTGAAAAAAATTGTGAGACATGAATATATCGAAATACTATTGTGCCAGAAGAAAAGAAGAATATGAGGCATTTAGAAAATAATTGGAAGACTAGAATGAAGTGATGCAAAGGGAAGGAAGTAGAAACAAGAGATATACAATATACAATAATATAAACTAAAACAACAATAAAAGGTAAACAAATTCAGGTTAAATGAATTGATCTTAGCTCTGGAGGCAAATATTTTAGTAGAGAAGTGAGGAACTATAAGTTGAGAATGCTACCTATGGAGTTCTTTTTTGGCTACGTTTGTTTATTCATTTTTCTTTGTTATAAGAGAATTCATAGCAACAGGCTATGGGGAGTATATTGAGAACTCACTCTAGTTAAAAACAAAAACAGGTTTTTATCAGGTTTTTTTTTAAAGCAAACTGGAAAATGTGATGCCCATCATCAGGCCCGTTCAATCTATTGTATCAGTTATTTGACCATTCCCCCCCCCCCCATAAAATACAAAAATAGTTGCCTCACTGAAAGTGATATTCTTTTGCTTATATATTGAAGCATTGATTGCAATGTTTTTTTGACATTTGGTTTTTGATACACTTCAGGATTTGATGCTTTTCTTCAGATTACCATACCTTGTGTGCTGTAAATACAAGGTCTGCCCTGTGGTTTGGTTCCCTTTTCATTAATATCAGGAAATATAGATGATGTACTTCTTTTTAAGTATCTCTTAGGGATAAGCTTGTTTATTCATAAGATGAAAACGGATCATTATGGCAAAGTACCAACTTATGATGCTGGGATGCTGATTGTGGAACTATCAGAGCTATTCTCTTCAGATCTAAACCTGACTCATCTGTTATCAAATAATCAGCAATCGATCATCTGTTTCAATCAAGAAGCTTTTGGGAAGATGACTAGATATGAATAATTTAGCTATTTTAATGAGTATTTCCTTCATATTTATTCCATGATTTATTTTGTCAGGTGACAGTGGCTCTTCTCTCAGTTATAGGCTCTAACTCTAAATCTCAAGCTCCTACAGAATTATTACACAACGATTCCTATAAATAATCCCACATCTGTCCGTGGGAAGACATTGGAAATATGAAAAATAAGATTCAGATGACTAGATTGATTGATCTAATCCTGTTTTTTCTTTGAAATTATTTAAATTGCTCCAACTTTACACAGCACAATAATTAATTTGGGATTAACTTTAGATGATTGGGGAGAAATGAATATTTTAAATTGACTGTAAAAGGACTAATGAGTGAGGGAGGTTTTTTACTGTGATCAGAAACTCAGCACATAACCCAGCAGCTTTGTTCCTATAGCTGATTACTGACATCAATAATGATAATCAGATTTACCAAGTGTTTTTTTTTATAAAAAAAGAAATTAAAGAAAAATAGAGAAACAGATATCACATAGGAATTGTAAACACAAAAGAACAAATAAGCTATTAACCTTATCCAACAGAAAATCAATAAAAGAGCTGCTTTTCAGGTCAGTGGTCTATCAATTATAAGGGTACCAATCACAAGGAATCATCAGTCAGTCAGGCACAGAAACAGTAAATTGTATTATATTTTTCTATTGCTCTTTTCAAAAACTTGATTTTTCTGTCAGAGACAAGTTGTCCAATCGAAAGGCAACCCCATATGTGTATGACAAGTGGTATTTTTCCACTTTCTAAAAATAACTCTCTTAAATGCAATTCATTCAGCAGAGACCCAATTAAAGGCAAATGAAGAAAAATGAAGGTCAGGATCTTTAAGACCCAAGATATCTAGTTGATGGGATAACAAGAGAATTTTGAAAGATGGAGTATGGATTTTATAGCCATAAATCCTCATTGTTGGAGAAAAAATTAGGTTATAAACTACTAGGTACTTTTGGGATTGATAATGGCAATATTTAACACATTTACTACTAATAAAGATTTGTTCATTCTCTGTATTATACAGTAGTCATTAAGCATGCCATTTTGTTAGTAACCTAAGAAACAAAGAAATCAATGTTTTCCAGCTATTGGTAGAAGTGCCTTACTGTTTTATTCTATCATGTACCTAACCCTAAATGAAACTTAGTTTATCATCCATTGTTTTTCTTTTTAAAATTCACCATCCAGTTGCCAAGTATTTATTATAAGCAGGAATGAATGAAGATAGAAAGAGAAAATTATGTGGTTTCTCCCCTTAAGGAACATAACGCTGCTGAAGGGAAGTAATACAAATACAAGCAAGTAAAGACAAAATATATGACATAATACAAAGTAATTACAATAGGGAGTGTGCTACATCACTAACAATATGGAAGACTAGGGGCAGCTAGGTGGCGCAGTGGATAGAGCACCGGCCCTGGAGTCAGGAGGACCTGAGTTCAAATCTGGCCTCAGACACTTAACACTTACTAGCTGTGTGACCCTGGGCAAGTCACTTAACCCCCAACTCCCTCACTTAAAAAAAATATGGAAGACTAGACATTTGCTCTAGTTATCACAAAATCCCAAAGATTCCAAAAGTAAAAATTAGGTACAAAAAGTAAAGTAATTGCAGGTATCTCCACACTCTAAGACACCAGTTTAACAAAGTAAAATAGCAGTGGAGAAAACTAATCCCTAAACCCTAATGTGCCAGTATTTCCTCCCTAACCAAATCCCCACACACTGGGTAGGCAACAAAACCTACTTCATTGACTTATGCTCTAGGAGTCATTAAGAAATATCCTTTCTGTTGATGTAGTCTCTGCCCAAACTCCCTATCTTTACCCTCACCCCCTCATTCAGTTGTAACAGGTTATCAGATTTCAACTCTATCCATCCTCTTGCAGGGGGAAGGGGGTGGAATATAGGAAAGCAAAATCATGTTCTACCTATGGCAGAAGCTCACTGCAGCAGCACTTAGCCAGAGAACTAAAGAAGGCAATATGGCAGCATATGTGTGGTGCTGCACCAGACTTAAAGAAAAGGGAGATGACATCCAGCTGGCACCAGATCTTTCTTTCCAGAAGTCATATATAATAGGGACTGGTATAGTGAAAAAGTTATTTCACCCACATTGGAGGAGGCTGAAACAGCTTTGAGGTCCAGGCTTCAGGGGATCCTCCATTCAAGGAGAAGTCAGAAAGTGAGTAATTACTATAAAGGGAAAAAAGGGGGCAGCTAGGTGGCACAGTGGATAAAGCACCAGCCATGGATTCAGGAGGACCCGAGTTCAAATCCAGCCTCAAACACTTGACACTTACTAGGTGTGTAACACTGGACAAGTCACTTAACCCTCATTGCTCTGCCAAAAACAAACAAAATACAAAGGGAAAAAGACTGAAATCACCATAGTGCAGCAAATGACCCTGCAGATTTCTAGGAAATCATGGAACCATAGCAGGAGGTTCCCAAGTGTTTTGAGAGAAATAAGATTTGTGAAAGCAGAAGCTAAAATTGATCAAAAGAAATTGTTATCTGTACAAAAGAAATAATTAACAAAATTGAAAAACTAGAGTTCTCAATGGCAAATATCTTAAAATTCTCTCTTCTTTTTCTCTTCTCTCTCTCTCCCTCTCTCTTGCAATACCACAATTTATTCAGCCATTCCGCAATAGATAGAAATCCCCTTATTTTCCAGTTTTTTCATCACAAAAAGAGATATTATGAATATTTTTGTGCATATAGGACCTTTTCTTCTTTCTTTAATATCTTTGCGGTTACAGTCCTAGGAGTGATATAGTTGGCTCAAAGGATATGTATTGTTTTGTAGTTTTTGTACATGATTCCAAAATGCCTGTGAAAATGTTGGAGTCATAGTTCCATCAATAGCATATTAATGTGTCTGTTTTTTTTTTCTCATAGCCTCTTCAACATTTGTCATCTTCTTTTTGTTGGAGGGGGTCATTTTACCAATCTTTTGGGTGTGAAGTGGAATTTCAGGATTGTTTTAATGTGAATTTCTCAAGTTAGTAGTTATTTGGAGCATTGCTTTACATGGCGATATATATCATGACTTCTTCCTTTGAGAACTTGTTCAAATCCTTAGATCATTTATCAAATATTTAGTGTCTCTTATGGATAAATTTCTTATGTATCTTGGAAATGAGATCTTTATCAAAGAAATTTGCAAAGATTTTTTTTTCCAGTCGGTTCTTTTAATTTTAGCTTTATTGAATTTGTGCAAAAACATTTCAATTATATGGAATCAAAATTGATTTTATCTTCTGTAATCCTCTCTCCCTTGTTTGGTTATAAATTTTTCTCTAGCTATGGATCTAATAGATGTTTTCCTATTTTCTCTCATTTATTCATGATATGACCTTTTGCATCTAGGTCACATATCCACTTGGAGCTTATATTAGCATAAAGTATGAGGTGCTGGTCTAAATCTATTTTCTTTCATATTGATATTCATTTTTTCTTGTAGTTTTAATCAAAAAGTGAGTTCTTATGACAGTGCCTAGGACCGTTCTTTCTTTTTTTTAATCAAATACTAGGCAATTAGTTTTATTTGCTTGTGTATGTTTCACTGATTGAATTTTCTCTTTTTTAGCCAGTACCAAATTGTTATCACAATTCCTGCTTTATAGTCTAGTTTGAGAACTAGTACAGCTAGGTCCCTTTCATTACCACTTATTTTTTCATTATTTCCCTTGAGAATATTGACTTTTATGCCACAATATAAAATTCTTTATTTTTTTCCAGTTCTAAGAGGTAATCTTTTGTTAGTTTGTTATGGGATTGAACAAGTAAGTTATTTTAGGTAGTACTGTCCTATTGACTCTGTCCCCCCATGATCACATACATGTATAGAATGTTTAGTAGTTATATTTATAGAGTCTCTTTGTTGGTAAACTTCAATTGTTTTATCCATTATAAGCTTCATATCTCTTTGTTTTGGATAAAGCTTATATCATGTTAAGAAAAAGATACTTTTAGTCCCATGCCTTTTAAAAGGTGTTTTCTGTATCTACTGATATCAAAGTGCACATGCACGTGTGTGTGTTTAGTATTAGTACAATTTATTATATTTTCTTCACAGTATTCCTCGTGTAAATCCAACTTGAACATAGTAACTAATTATCTATAATAGATTAATTATTATTATATTTCAATCAATATTCATTAATGAAGTCATTATACAGTTATCTTTTATGAATCCTTCCCTGGTTAGGTATCAGAATCATATTAAGATAAAAAAACAAATATGGTTGTTTTCTAGATAGTCAGCCATATATTTTTTAAAGATTGGCTACATTAGCATCCTTCTTTATTCTTTTAATGAGCAAATATAACTTAGTGAGTATTTATTTAAAATGTGTGATGGACAGCTTAGAGGGGACACTGCTGGGCTGCAAGAAGAGTCCAATTGTGCCAACACAGTTTCCAGGCAGGCTGTGCGAGAGAAACTTATACCCCAAGCTGCTGAATCAGCTGCAGCACCAGTGTCTTCTGGAACTAAGCTTACAGTTGGGTGAGAGGGCTCCACAGCTGGCCAGAAAGGGTAGAAAATACAGAGGTGTCTGTGGGACCTAAGGAGGAATTTAGCTATTCCACCCTAGCTGGGAACCAGGAAGAAATCCTGAGCTGGTAGGAGGCCCAGGTAGGGGAAGACCACAGGCTCATCAAAGCTAAGAGCCACCACAGCACACAAAGTTTTGCTGACTGGCTAATTAGCAACTTAACTTGAGGTTATCTTCAGACCAGAGAACAGGCCAGGCAAATGAAGAACCTGCCCTTCCTCAAACTGAAACACCTGGGACTCTCTGAAGCTAGGGACAGTGTAGTTTGGAAGTAGGGCCTCACTGTAACGGAGTTAAAAGTTGAAGTAAAAGATTGCAAGATGAGCAAGCAAATAAAGTTGAGAACTATATAAAGTTTCTTCAGTGACAAGGAAGATTGAGGTGCACCCTGAGAAGAGGATAGCAACCTCAGGGCCCCTACATCCAAAGCTTCCAAGAAAAATATGAATTGGTCTCATGCCATGGAAGCACTCAAAAGGGACTTTGAAGAGAAAGTAGGAGAGATAGAAGGAAGATTTAGAGAGGTGGACAAAAGAATGGAAAGAAAAAATGAGAGCAATGTAGGAGAGTCATGAGAAAATAGTCAACAGCTTGAAAAGCCAAATGGATAAGGAGATACAAAAGCTCTCCTTAGAAAATTATTGCCTGGGGCAGCTAGGTGGGCATAGTGGATAGAGCACCAGCCCTGGAGTCAGGAGGATGTGAGCTCAAATCCGGCCTCAGACACTTAACACTTACTAGCTGTGTGACCCTGGGCAAGTCACTTAACCCCAATTGCCTCACCAAACAAAAAAATTGCCTAAGAATTAGGATTGAACAAATGGAAGCTAGTGACTTTATGAGAAACAAAGACACAGTAAAGTAAATCCAAATGAATAAAAAAAAAATTGAAGGTGTTAGGAAATATCTCCTTGGAAAAACAGCTGACCTGGAAAATAGATCTAGGAGAGAGAATTTGAAAATCATTGGACTACCTGAAAACCACAACCAAAATAAGAGTTTAGGCATCATCTTACAAGAAATTGTTAGGGAAAATTGCCCTGATATTCTAGAAGCAGAAGGCAAAATAGAAATTGAAAGAATCCACCAATCACCTCCTGAAAGATATCCCAAAAGGAAAACCTCCAGGAATATTATAGCTAAATTCCAGAGCTCCCAGGTCAAGGAGAAAATATTGCAAGCAGCTAGAAAAAAAGGAATTCATATACTACGGAGCTACAGTAAGGATAAAACAAGATCTAGCAGCATCTACATTAAGGGACTGGAGGGCATGGAATATGATATTCCAGAGGGCAAAGGAACTGGGGCTACAGCCAAAAATCACCTACCCAGCAAAAATTTGTATAATCTTTCAGGGGAAAAATGGGACTTCAATGAAAAAGAGAACTTTCAGGCATTTGTGATGAAAAGACCTGAACTGAATAGAAAATGTGACTTTCAAATACAAGACCCTAGAGAAGCATAAAAAGGTAAACAGGAAAAACAAATCAAGAGGGATATTAAAAGATTAAACTGTTTACCTTCCTACATCTGAAGATGATACTTCTACCTCATAAGAACTTTCTCAATATTAGGGCAGCTGAAAGGAATACACTTAGATAGAGGACACAGGTCTGAACTGAAATGAAAGGAAGATAACTGTAAAGCATTTATTTTTTATTTATCCTTGTTTTTAGTGGGGCAGGCAGGGTGGGGTGGCTTATGTCTGGGGACAGATTGGGCTAGGGCCCTCCTGGGTCCAGGGCTGGCAGTGCTTTGTCCACTGTGCCAACTAGCTAACCCATGATGACATCTTTAAAATAAAGTTGAGTAAGATAAATGCATTCTAAGAAATGGAAAGGGAGAGGTAGACTGGGGGAAAGTAGCTCACATAAAAGAAACAAGTAAAAGCTTATGGAGGCGAGGGGAAGAGGGGGAAGGAGTGGGGAAGTGAGTGAACCTTACTATCATAAGAACCAGATCAAAGAGGGAATAACATACATACTCAAGTGGGTATAGTAATATATTTTTCCCTGAGGGAAAGTGGGAGGGGAAGGAGATGGGGTGGGGGGAGAAGAGGGGAAGGAAGGAAGTACAGATTGGGGGAGGGAGCAGTAAAAAGCAAAACACTTTTTTTTTTTTTAGTGAGGCAATTGGGGTTAAGTGACTTGTCCAGGGTCACACAGCTAGTGTTAAGTGTCTGAGGCCGGATTTGAACTCAGGTACTCCTGATTCCAGGGCCAGTGCTCTATCCACTGCACCACCTAGTTGCCCCCCAAAACAAAACACTTTTGAGGAAGGTGAAAATGTTCTGCATAACTAAACGTATAACATTGAATTGCTTGATTTCATAGGGAGGTTTGAGGAGGGATGGAGGAAGAAAGTTTGGGACACAGAATTAGTTCAAAGACCTTAATCTCATCAAAGTTGGCTCAAGGAGGGAATAACATACACACCCAATCGGGAGGAGTAATCTATCTAAATCTGCAGGAAAGTAGGAGGGGAAGAGATTAAGGAGGGAAGGGTGAAAGAAGGTAGAGCAGAGCAGGGGACAGGGGCAGTCAGAAGCAAAACATTTTGAGGAGGAATGGGGTAAAAGAAGATAGAATATAGAGTAAAGATCATGGCAAGGGAATAAGATGGAGGGAAATAGTTATGATGATTGACTACAGTGGCAAAATGTATGGTACCTACTTTGCTGGGCTATTGCAAAGAAAATTCTTTGTCAAGTTTAAGGTACTATATAAAGGTTATGATAAACAGGATGCTATCAAAAAACCCTGGAAATACCTACATGGACTGAAGCAGAGTGAAATGTACTGTATCCAAAGAAAAGCAATAGTGTAAGATGATCTGCTGGGTAGGATGTGGTTATTTTCAGCAATGCAATGATCCAATATAACTCTGAAGGACTTATGAAAATTGCAGCCCATCTACAGAGAAAGAACTGATGGTACCTGAAAACTGATTGAAGTATAAATTTTTTTATTGATAGTTCCTTAATCTGAAGTTTTGATTTTGTCTCTTTTCTCTCACAAGTCAGCTAATGTGGAGATGTTTTCCATGACTACTCATGCTTGAATTGCTTGAGTTCTTGGGGCGTAGAAGGTGGGACAGGAGGGAAGAAGAGAAGTTGGAACACAAAGTTTTTTAAAAAATTGATGTAAAAATTTGTTTTTACATGTAATTTGTAAAATAAAATTCTGAACAGAATAAAACAAATATGTGATGGGATTCAGTTGTGAATATGTCTGGTGCTATTGTTTTTTCTATCACAAAATTTTATGGTTAATTCAGTTTCTTTTTATGCAGTTGGGTTATTTATATTTTCTATTCTGTCAATGTGTATTTCATATTCATGTAGTTATTGATCACCTTCACTTAAATCTTCAGTTTTCTGCTATGTAACTACATAATACTGTTCATTTTTTTTGTTCACTGTGTTTTCCCTTTTTGCATTTTTTTGTTTATGGCAATTTTCTTTTCTTTTCAAGTTTATATTTAGTGCTTTATTACTTTTATTATTCTTATTTTAAAATATTATTTATTATATTTTCAATTCTATTTATTTTACCTCTGTTTTAAATGACATTACTTCTGCTTGTTTCAAATTCACTGTTGTTGATTTTTAGTTTATTAATTTTCCTCTTTTGTTAATATCAGTATTCAATAATAGCAATGCAACTTTGAAGATGGCTTTAGTTGTATGCCTTTCATTTTTCTGTATTGCACTGCTATTATTATTTTTAATATAACTTTAAAATTCTTATGATTTTGAGGGTTTTTTTGAGTTATTTAGTAGATCATGGTTGAAGATTCCTTTATATTTTTAATTTTTGTTCACATTTCTTTTACATTATACCATGTTCTGAAAAAATATTGGTAACTTAATAATTAATATTTTCTCTGTTTATGTTCTTAAAGGCCTAAAAAGGAAGTCTTGAGTGGTTAGTAGAGACCAGGTCTTATAGCCGGAAGACCTAGGTTTTAGACTCACCTCTGAAAAAAACAGACTATATGACACTGAGTAGGTCATCTATACTCTGAGTATTGTAGGAAGTTCTCAAAAACTAAAACTCTCCATCAGTATGTGTAGTATAAATTTCCTCACCTGGGAGTTTCCTATGCCAGGGAAATAATAAGTATCATCACTATTCCTTGTCCTTAAACTCTAGAGCAAGTCTCTCAAACTCCTGGTGCATGGGCCAGTTGCCCACAAAACTTTGTAGTGGGCTAAACCAGATTAAAATGGAATTGAGAAATGTTTAACACAAATATAACTGTAGTTCAACATATGTAATGTTATTTTTAAAAAAATCAGTATGTTACCTGTCCATTTCAGTTTGAATTTGACACCACTAACCCAGAGCCTGATTAGCTTTTGTGAAAGCCCCATGTGCATTTGAGGAAAAAGTAAACTATTTGATATTTCCATTCAGTTCTCTCCATTTGTCTTTCAAATTTTATTGAGTGTATTAGCCACTGCAACTAACTTTAAACAATCTCTTTTCAGTTCTGAACCTTTTGTCTTCTGGTGTCTGCTCTGTAGTTTATTTTACCCCATAATATTTATTCATTGTATTTGAATATAACTGAAATTCATTATTAGTTAGTTAGTTTGAAATCATCTCATTATAGATTATTTCATTCAATTTTTTTCCTTTTTGTGAAGAATTTCTTTCTTCTGAGAGTCTTTGTTTTATTTGCCTTTTACTTTTATTCTATTTGGCACATTTATTGGTATATTTGAAGTGATATATAGGGGTTGGGTTCCATCATATCTATTTGTTGTTGTTGGTTTTTTTTTGCAGGGCAATGGGGGTTAAGTGACTTGCCCAGGGTCACACAGCTAGTAAGTGTCAAGTGTATCCACTGCGCCACCTAGCCGCCCCCACATCATATCTATTTACTCCACCATCTTCTAGCAAGTTTCATCATTCATTCATTCATTCAATCACTGAGCACTTAGTAAACATTCCTACATGAGATGTATTCCAATTTACTTTAAGAAACATATATTTAGCATCTACTATATATGATGCCCTGCTAGGTTTTGGGGATTTAAAGGAAAAAGTGAGAAATAGCATTTGCCCTACAAAGGCTTCCATTCTCCTGAGGGATAAGACACATAGACTGAGAAATCAATGGAATATAATTTGAAGAGGAAAGAAACAAGCCTGGTAGGTTCTATGAAGACTACAAAGATAAATTAGAGATGATTCCTGTTTGTAATCTAGTATTGTAGGAAAGAAAGGTAAACACATCATCATCATCATAGTAATAGAAATTAATAATAATACAACATATAGTGTGATAAGTAACATAAGATAGGCTTGATCAGAGTATTATGGGAGTTCAGAATAATTAGAGCCCTAGGAAAACCTTTATAGAAAAGGTGAAAATTAAGCTAGACCTTTGAATACTGTTAGGAATTCAACAAATTTGTATAAGGGGGCAAGGAACTTGAATACAATTTTGGAGGCTGGAGAGCACTGATAGGTTTAGGGCATAGGGGACAACTAGCAAATAAAGTATGTAATTAAGGCCAAGCATGGGGACATTAAGCAATAACTATAGGTGAAGAAGAAGGCATTATTGCATAGTGTATAGAAAACTGGCCTTGGAGTCAGGAAGACCCCTGCTATGTAGTAGCTGGGTGACCCTGGCAGTCATTTAACTACTCAGTACTTCAAGCAACTATGTTAGGAGTATAAGTTGTAGAGCAGGTGTCAGTCTTCATTAATGAAAGGAGTTGTTCATTGAGAGATTCCTATACCAATAAGCTTGTTTGGTCTAAAAGATGTTTATGAATATGCAATATCATTTATATAGCTCCTCTCATAGAGAATTTGGATATTGTTATTGTACCTTTAAGATTAAAGAGAATTTCAGAATGATAATTAATTGTCACCTTTGAGGTAGTTTGAGTGGTGCTTAGATGACAGAATTTCATTATTTAAAATAATTCCAATTACACATAAAATTTTTAATATCTGGTTTTTAAAATGTTGAGTTCCAAATTTTCTTCTTCCCTCCCAACTTTCCCCCTCATTGAGAAGGCAAGCTATTTGATACAGATTATACATGGGCAGTATGTGAAACATATTTGCATATTAGTTATATTGTGAAAGAAAACACAGACCCCCCCAAAAATAGCCCCAAGAAAAACAAAGATATTAAAAACAGTATGCTTTAATCTGCATTCAAATTCCATCAATTTTTTCTCCAGAGATGGATAGCATTTTTCATCATGAATCCTTTGTAATTGTCTTAGATTAGTATTGCTGAAAATGGCTAAGTCAATCACAGTTAATCATCATACAATATTGCTTTTACTGTGTAAAATGTTCTCCTACTTCTCACTTCACCTTGCATTAGTTTATGTCTTTGCAGGTTTTTTTCTGAAAGCATCCTGCTTATCATTTCTTACAGTACTATATTGTATCCAATTAATCTATTCTATCACATTCATATACCACAACTTTTTCAATCATCCCCCAATTAATGGGCATTCCTTCACTTATAATTCTTTGGCACCAAAGAAAGAAGTGCTATAAATATTTTTGTAAATATTTTTCTCTCCCACCCCCTTGGATCTTTCTGGGATGCAGACCTGGTCATGGGTCAAAGGGTAGGCACAGTTTTCATAGGCTTTTGGGCATAGTTCTGTATTGCTCTTCAGAATGATTAAGTCAGTTCACAACTTCACCAATAGTGCATTAATGTCCCAACTTTCCCACACCTCCAACATTTGTCATTTTTCTTTTCTGTCATATTAAATAATTGTGTGAGATGGTACCTCAGAGTTGTTTTAATATTCATATATACAAATATATATTCATTTGTCTGAAAACAGCCTGTTAATATCCTTTGATCATTTATTAATAGGGGAATGGCTTGTATTCTTATAAATTTGACTCATTTCTCCTTTTATTTGAGGAATGGGGCATTTATCAGAGAAATTTACTGTAAATCAATCCCTGCCCTGTTTCCCCTACTGTGTTATTTAAAATTCTAAATGTGGGTTCTGATCTGTCCCCCCAGTTTTGGGGGGAAACTGACAAATCACTCATAAAAGAGTTTAGGTTTTTAAGGGTTTATTGAAAGATAGTAAAAGAAAGAGAAAGATTGAGAACAGATTTCTTATAACCTGGTAATCCTAACTTTCCTATGCTCCCCCTTCTGAAGGCTTCTGCCACCATGCCAATCTCTTGCACCAAAAGACGCCAGAGACCTCTCCCCAGCGTCCTCTTCCTGCTTCATGTTCCCCTCTCAGAAATGGGAGGTTCTTCAAGCTGATTGGCTAGTGTCATTCAAATTCATTGGTTCACTGGACCTGAATGTGGTCTCAATGTAAAGTTCAAAGTTTTTAGCTTCTGAGAACAATTACTTTCTTAAGTACCCTTAAGTACCAGCCAGATGTGCTTACAATCAAGTAAGCAGTCAACAGTCAGTTGCCTTATCCAATTCAATCAGTTTAACTCAGTCTCCAGCTGGGCCCCTGAGTATCTGCTAAATCTCATCTATCACATTCCATTATCTTGACACACCACCACAAGTTTTCTGCTTTCCTTCAAATCTTGACTGCATTGCTTTTGTTTGTGCAAAACCTTTTAAATATAATATAATCAAAACTATCAATTTATATCTTTTAATACTCTCTAGTTTGATCATAAATTTTTCTTTTATTCATAAATCTGACAGGTAAACTATTCAGAATTTCATTCTTGAAAAGATTTGGATGGTTTGCTGAGATGGTAGGAAGAATCTGTGAGAGACAAATAGTTAACTGCAATTGGAGGAACTTAAAGATTTGTCATTTTTGAGAGTCTGAAGAGACACTTCAGAATTTTCTTGCCATTCAAGAAGAGAAAAGTATATGTTTAGCTGTCTTTTATTCCCAATTACCTGTTTTTCATTCATCTCTACATTTCATTCAACTCTACTGTTGACAGCTCCTCAGTACTTTCTTTAGTATGGCTCTTTAACTCCCTCCCTGTTCTTCCAGCTTTCACTTGCCTTTTACTTGCTGTCTTTCCTTAGAATGTAAGCTCCTGGAGAGCAGAGATAATCGTTCTTTTTGCTAGTATCTGCATTGTCATTCCTTAGCAGAGATAATCGTTCTTTTTGCTAGTATCTGCATTGTCATTCCTTAGCACATTACCTGGAACATTGTAACCACTTAATAAATGACTATTGACTGACTGACCAATTAGAGCTGAAATTAGTTAACTTTTATTTTGTGAAGAAGATATTCTGGAAGGAATTTCTGAATGAAATGGAATGGCTTTAATTTCCATTCTAAAATGAACTCAAGTAACTATTACATTTTGATGAGAGATAATGGTTAACTGACACTTTTGAGGGAAATAGGGTAAAATGTTATTCTGAGAGGAATTGAGTTAACTACATTCTGAAGACAACTGAATTGTTGGATTGTGATTTGGCAGACTTGCTAGAAGGCTAGAAGACTTGGCAGACAATCATGGGTGAGAGGAATTCTGGTTATCTGCTTCTTTTCCCTGCTTTTTTCCAGCTACGGCCTTTCTCACATATTAATAAGTTATTTAAATATTCTATTATTCTGCATTACTATATGATTTCTTGAGATGACCTGACATATATTGCTCACATCTTGTATCACATATTCCAACAGATTTCTGCATGTGGAATCTTTTCCAGGGAATTGCCACATATGGGTTAATAAAACGCTGGCTATATGTGCACATAGATATATTCATATTTGTATATTCACACACATAAACATAACTGAAGTGATATAACCTACAATTTCTTTGGTGTGTTGAATTTATAATATAGGAACACCTTGCCTTGATACATACATGAAATCCATCTGTAACTTAAAGTCTTTTCTTTTGTTTTGTTTTTGTTTATTTAGAATTTTATTTTCCCAAATTTCATATAAATACAAATTTTTGACACCAATTAAAAAAAATCTTTGTGTTCCAAATTCTCTTCTTCCTTCCCTCCCTCCCCGCTCCAAAAACTCAAGCAATTCAAGACAATCTATACATGAGCAGTCATGCAAAACTTTTCCACATTATCCAGGTTGAGAAAGAACATAGACAAAAACAAAACTTCAGATAAAGGAACTAACAAAAAAAATTATGCTTCAGTATGTATTCAGACACCATCAGTTCTCTCTCTGTAGATGGACTGCATTTTTCTTAAGACCTTCAGAGTTGTCTTGGATCATTGCATTGCTGAAAATGACCAAATCATTCACAGCAGATCATCTTGCAGCATTGCTGTATTTTTTATACAATACATTTCACATTGTATCAGCTCATGCAGGTCTTTCCAGGTTTTTCTGATAGCATCCTGCTCATCATTTTAACTTAAAGTATTAATAACTTGCTGAAGACACTGAGAGGTATTTACCCCTTATGTGCCACAGGAAGGACTTCAAAGTAGGTCTTCTTGACACTAAGCTCTGCTATTGCTCCACTACTCTACAGTGATTCCCCAAAAATGTAAAAATATCACACAGATCTAGCAATAAAATCTTTCTTTGTCAATCTGTGCTAAAAGTTTTGTTCAACTTATTATTCAAGTGTACAAAAAAGTCAATACCAAAGATTCAAAAATCAATTTCTAATTATTTTATGTGTTTATGACTGGTGATGGAAAATTGAAGTAAGAAGTATTCTGTACTAGTGTTTTGAATCTTTCAGAAATCAATGACAATATTTTAATTTTTATTCGGTTTTTAAAAAATAAATCTTTATCACATTAAATTCATATCTGAATGTATAGTTCATGTTAAGTGAAGTACAGAAGAAAGGAAATGATATAGATAATTGAAATAAAATATCCATTTATCTGGAAATTTTAGTGATTTGCCTTTCCTGGATTCTCAGGGCCCTCCATCATGAAAATATAGAGAGAGTTGCATTCATGGAACAATACAATATTTCAAGGACCCTTCTTGAGCTTTTCCTCAAAATCTCCAAATCTCTGTATCCTGCCGCTAATAGGTGTCATACTTAGGACTTGAACACAATTCTCACAACTCCAAGACCAATATTCTTTCCACCTCAGCACATTTCACAGATGTTCTTTTAAATCTGTAGTTAATATCATACAGCAAGGGATAACTCTAAACATTGGGCATTCCAGGTGCAGTGGAGAGCTAATACATTTGATGCTTGAGACCCCAGATACTAGTCTACATACATTACTCCTAGTAGCAAATCTACCACCTCCAAAACAATTCTTCAAATTCTTTCTTCTTTGGGCTTCCTTTATATTCACCTCTGTATAAGCACTAAGAGTAATCAATCATAGAGCTTCTTGACTCCTAAACATAACCTCATATTAAAGTAGGCACTTTTCTTCAAGTGCTTTGATTTGTGATGTTTAAAATCTAAATGTGTAGTTGCCTTAAATTAGAAACTTTAGCACCAGTCTTTGGGCATTAAGCATTTATTAAAGCATACTAGATATTTGAAAAAAAAAGAACACATGGAGTTAAGAAAAGGCATATCTAGCCTAGAGTTCCAGCCTGGTCTGGTTCTTCAAGTCCTCCGCCATGAGCTTGCTTCAGCCATGAGCCTGCTTCAAACATGAACTGCACTCAAGCTGAGTGTGGAAGCTTTGTATAGGTCCGGAGCAGAGGTGGTCCTTACATACTGCTTCAAATTGATTGGTTAGCGTTATCCAAATGCATTGGTTCACTGGAACCAATTGAAAGTGGTCTTGAGTTGAGTTCAAAGTCCTTAGCTTCTGAGAACAATACCTTCTTAAGGGCTAGCCAGGTGTGGTTACAATCTAATTAACTTGAAGTAGGCTAATCAGAAAAGTCAATCGCTCTCAGTTAATTCAATCAGTTTAGATTAATCTCCAGGTGAGCCTTTGAGTATCTGCCACAATCCCATTATTTTCTCACAGATTCATACTATGGTTATGGTTATTATATTGAGTGAACACAAACCTTTGCTTCCTTAAGGGGTACTTATATTGTTGTATGTTATTTAAAGTTAATGTAATTTTATTATAAAGAGAAAATATATTTTAAAAATAAGTATATAAAATGAAGACAAGCCAACTAAAATTATATAACTGAAGGCATTTTACTTAGGTGTAATTGGGTTTCTTGAATATCTAGCAGGCTACAGATAGATATTCTTTACATCATTCAATTGATCAAAAAGCATTTATCATGTACTTTCTATGTGCCAGATATTGTGTTATGTGCTGGAGATGCAAATAAAATTAATCAAATAATTTCAAGTACATACTAAGTATAAATAGAATACTTATAAAGAGAATAATAAAATAAAGTAAATCTAAAAGATCATGTTACTATGAAGTACATGTTTTAAGAGCTCATTGAAAAAGTATCTATCCTATGAATGGTTTGCAGCTTCCTGAGTGATCTTCCTAGAGCACAAATTTGGCCATGTCACCTCCCGGCTCAATAAACTCCAATCACTTCTTTTCATCAAATATAAAATCCTATATGACTTACAAAGCCCTTCATAACCTGTCCTACCCCTGTTATCTTTTGTGTTTGTGTCTGTGTGTGGGGGGCAATGAGGATTAAGTGACTTGCCCAGGGTCACACAGCTAGTAAGTGTCAAGTGTCTGAGGCCAGATTTGAACTCAGGTCCTCCTGAATTCAAGGCTGGTGCTTTATCTACTGTGCCACCTAGCTGCCCCCTCCATCCCTGTTATCTTTCCAGTCCTCTTACACCCACCACTGCCCCAGTTACTCTGCAATCTAATTATATCAGACTCTTTGATGTTCCTTCTGCAAGACATTTCATCTCCCAACTTTCTGAATTTCCATTTGCTATCCTTCTATTTTTAGGTTTTTTTTTTTTGGCAATTACCATTCTTTCTATAGCTTTTCATTAACCTCTTTTTATTTGTGTGTGTGTGTGTGTGTGTGTGTGTGTGTGTGTGTGTGTTTGGTGAGGCAATTGGGGTTAAGTGACTTGCCCAGGGTCACACAGCTAGTAAGTGTTAAGTATCTGAGGCCGGATTTGACCTCAGGTACTCCTGACTCCAGGGCTGGTGCTCTATCCACTGCGCCACCTAGCTGCCCTAACCTCTTTTTATAAAAGCCAATAGAGTTTTACTGGTTGACTGTTAACGGAGAGCACCCCAGATGGGGGGAGTTCATAAGTAAAACTGTGAGAAAATCCAGCCATTCAGAGATGCCCCTTTAATTCTAAGAGGTGCAGTAGTAATTGCATTGCCTTCTTGGGATCCAATCTGCCAGTGTGTGTGAATTGGGGAAGAGGCCCGAAAGTGGATGATAGATCTTTATTTTATAGATAAATAAACAAAGACTTAGAGAGTATAAATGACTTTTCCAAACTTACAAAGCTAGTAAATGTCAGAGCTTTGATTTAAAACTCTGGTCAGTCCTGATTCCAAGAGCACTGTTCTTTCTACACACTGCCTTTATCAATGGGTATCATACATTCAGGAGACAGAATGAAACACCTTTGCCACAGCTATGCCACAATAGCAGCCTCTAAGACTGCAGAACATTTTTGTAACAATACAGAATGAACCCAGACTAATGATCTTTTGACTTTTTTTTCTGACAGGTAACAGAAGGACAAAATGTTCTGAACAATTAGTGGATAGATGAGTAACAAAACCATATACACAGACCACTCACAGGGAAAGTGAGCTTGCCATGGAATTTTTTCTTGAACAACAGACTGGCTTTCCACCCACAGATGTACCGAGTATAAGTATGTGACAATGTATTTCATCTATCCTGAAGCAAAACTAGTTTTTGAAAACCATCTAACTTCTGTCCATGTCCTAAATTTTGAAATAAAAATTTTTGGAAAATATCCATTATGTTGTACAGAATGCTAACCTTTTTTTAATGCAGTGCTTTTTATATATAAATATCTCTGAGGAATGACTTTTGAATTGTAATGTGCAGAGAAGAAAGGATTCATGATAATCAATCAACAATCATTTATTTATTTAGTGTCCACTATGTGCCTGACAATGTGGAAGACACTAGAGATAGAGAGATAAAAATGAAATGGTTTATATCTTGAAGAAGCTTAAAATTTAGCTGGGAGAAACATGTACAATAGGTATATATACAATAGATATACAGTCATCATGGGAGAAAGGCAATAGCAATTAAGAGTATGTGTTGTGGGCCAGCTAGGTGGTGCAGTGGATAAAGTACTGGCCCTGGTTTCAGGAGGACCTGAGTTCAAACCCGGCCTCAGACACCTGACACTTCCTAGCTGTGTGACTCTGGGCAAATCACTTAACCCTCACTGCCTCGCAAAAAACCCCCCAAAACCAAAAACCAAACCAAAACAAAAAAAGAGTATGTGTTGTGTATGTGTGTGTATGTTGGGGGAGGGGTAGAAAGTCATGAAAGTCTTCATGTAGTATTTGCCACTTGAACTGAGTCTTCAAAGAAATGATTCTAAGAGCTGAGGTGACGAGAGAGTACCCAAGGGGACTGCAGATGTAATGGTATACACATAGGAAATGGAGTGCCACAGGTGAAGAACAATAGGAAGGCCAGTTTGGCTGGAGCTTGGAGGAGTACGTAAATGGAAGTAATACAAGAAAGATGGAAAGGTAGGTTGGGGCCAAATAATTATAAGGGGACTTTAAATGTCAAATAATGGAGCCCCCTCTCTCTCTCTCTTCGCTGTGTGTGTCTCTCTCTGTCTCTCTGTCTCCATTTCTCTCAAGCAATCGGGGTTAAGTGACTTGCCCAGGGTCATATGTCTTGTAAGTGTCTGAGGCAGTATTAAAACTCTTGACTCCAGGGCCAGTGCTCTATCCACTGTGTAACCTAGCTGTCCCTCAGGTTTGTCCTTAAGGAAAATCACTGCCATCTTTGTAGAAGATATTGGAATGGGAATAGGCTTGAGGCAGGGAAATCAGTTAAGCTGCTGTTGGAATAATTCAGAGAAAAGGTGATCAGGGCTCAAAATACAGTGGTGGCTTTGTGAGTGGATTGAAGAAGCATATGTGAGAAATGCAGAGGTAGGGAGAAAAAGCCCCAGATTTAACAACTATGTAGATGTATGTATATATATATATATATATATATATATATATATATATATATATATATATATATATATATATGTGTGTGTGTGTGTGTGTGTGACAGAGAGTGAAGAGATGGTGTGAATTTTGAGAATATGGTGAATTAGAAGATGTTAATCCCTTCCACAAAATAGGTAAGTTTATTAGACAAGTAGGTTTGGGGAAAAATAAAATTAATTTTGTTTTGGACATGTTGAGTTTGAGTTGTCTGAAGGACACGTAGTTAAAGTTGTCCAAAAAATAGTTGGTGGTACAGCACTAGAGTGTGAGAGAAAACCTCAAAGTAGATATGTACATCTCAGAGTCATTAGTATAGAAATGCTAATTAAGAACATGTGTTCTGATGAGATCACCAAAGGAGAAAATGTAGAGAGAAGAGGTGTACAAAGCTTTGGGGAGATATACCTAGAATTAGGAGACATGGCAAGGATGAGGATCTAGTATGGTCAGTTGTAAGAAAAGTGAGAGGATAACTAATAGAGAAATATCAGTAAACTTCAGAGAAGAGATTATTCAGGAGCAGAAGGTCATCTGCTGTATAAAAATGCTACAGAAAAGTCAAGATGAATTAGGATTGATGAAAGGGTTTCAGATCTGACAATAAAACAGTTTCAGTTGAGTAATGGAATCATGATTGCATAGGGTTAATGAGGAAACAAAGTGGAAGCAAGGCAGTCTTTTTGAAGGATGGAAGAGAGGGAGCTGTGTTTGTAGGCAGTAGGGAAGGAAGCTAGGGAGTAATGGAAGATTGAGGGGTGGGATTGTTGGCTTAATCTACTGAAGAAGAATGGAAGGGATGAGATCAAGGAAATTTATAGAGTTGTCTTGGCAAGAAGGGCCTCCTCTTCATCACACACTAGAGAGAAGTGACAGGAAAACTTTTGCAAATGGCATTTTCCTGAAGTCCAAATCTCTGATCACACCATCTTGACCGCATACAACTGATATACTAAGAGGTACTAAGCACAAGAATACAAGATTCTATTTTTCTTATTGTTGAAGCAGTCCTCCAACTCCTGATCAGGGGTCATACTTTCCTAATGGATAAGAGCTTCCATGTCCAAGTGGCCCTCAAACAAGCCATGCTGTATACAATCTTTCCACCATGTCAGAAGTTATAAATTCCCACTCCTGCTTTCTATCTCTGACTTTTGGAGTATCCATCAAATCAACAATACCACTTCTGGAAAGGGCAAGTCAATCAAAAGCCTTTTGACTCCACTCATCAACCTTGTGACTTCCTGCCCTCAAACACCCAGTCCTAATGACCACTACTTATGGGTTATCATATTTATTGTATCCTCAGAGATTATTAGCACAATGGTTGGCATATAGTACCTTTTAATTCATCCCTTGAATACATACAAACATATATAAATTAACATATACACACATACATATACATATAATATATACACAGACAAAGAGTTTATACAGACAATAATTTGTTTCAAAATAGAAAAATTCAGCCTTAAAAGTTTAAAGGTTTTCCTCCAATAAAGGGTCTCCCATGCAATATGACAATCGTACAGAATTCAATGGTGAATATAAAAATCAATCTTTTTTTGGTCTGCTGATGATCAATATCAAGTGTAGCATAAATCAAGGAGATGGGGACTCACAAATTATGTTTGCCATTTTCAATGAGGATACCCACCACAAGATCCAAATGGAAGAGGGATTCCCTATAATTGGCGAGGTTCTCCAGATGCTCTTATTTGTGAAATTACTTTAAGCCCTAGAATAATACAGAACATCCCGAATTAGATTCCCAAACACTCAAAAGAGTTTGCCAGACTGTCTACATAGGAAAAACCGAGTAGATTCAGAATACCTTATGTTCAGGCTCTGATGTACACCTAAGTGGACAGCTCATAGTGGTAGTCCAACACAACAAATATCTTAAACAAACATTACACATGGGCAGCAGACTAGTCCCGTACATGAATAGGACAATCATATTTGGAAAGTTGTACTTTGCTTTCAATGATCCTAAGTTGTTCCCTCAATTAAAAACCTCCAAAACCAAAAACCTCTTTTTTGTACCGTTATTCTCCCAGAAATGTTAAATGGTTGTGAATCAAAGAACACAATAATCACTGATGAATCAGAATTATGGTGCCCTAAAGGTCAATGGAGAAACATATGATGAGCAAAGGTCATAACATATTTGAAGCAATGATTGACATACAAGTCACCCAGGAGATGTATGGGCGAAAAAAAGAGGTGTTTTTTCAAGAGAGGGAAAACATATAGAAAGCCCAAGCACTGTGTTAGAGAGTCATGTTAAAATAGCTAGAAGAAGGCTTCTAGGACATTAATTAAATGTCCTCTGGAAGATTTATAGAATGACTGTGTCAAAATTTGCACAGAATCAGAAAGGGATGATGGATTTAGATCTACATTGACAATTAAAATACTGACTTAAGGTCACGGATCCATTGAAACATTTCAAATATAATAAATAAACATTAAGTACCTATAATGTGCCAGGCACATTAACAATCAACAGGGGTTACAAAAAAATAAAAGATAGTCCCTGCCCTCAAGGAGCTTAAACTTAATGGGGGAGATAACATACAAACAAATTAATATAAAACAAACTATTTACAGGATAAATAGGAGAAAATTTAGAGAGAGGGAACTAGAATTAAGAGGTGTTGAGGAGAACTTCCTGTAGAAGATGAGATTTTAAGGAAGCAAGGGAAGTTAGGAGACAGAGCTGAGGAGAAATCCCATTCTAGGAATGGAGGATAGCTGAGAGAGTACTTAAAGCTGAGAGGAGTATCTTGTTTGTGGAACAGCCTGTGTGAATGGATTGAATATTACACGTTGAGGAATGTGAGATTTAAAATTGGATATTAGATCATAAATCTCCCCTCTTTAACTTTTCCCTTAATTTATCTCCCAGACTAGTAAATGGAAGAAGCTTCTGGTTTTCTAGTTAGAGCTTTTATTGTATGGTAGTTACCAGGTGATGTTGATTAGAGGGATAGGAAAGTAGAAATACAAAACAAATGGTCTTAAGTCTAAGCTTAGTCTATATTCCATATAAAACTCAACAAAACCCAAGGCCACCTTTGGGGAGAGAGAGAGACACCGTGTCAAGTGCATGCTGCTGCTAATGGCGAGCTGGGCCAAGTCGAACTCCAGTCAGCGTCTGGAATACAGTGCAGTCAGGAGACCAGCAGAGCAGGAAAAAGATCCCACTTCTGTTCTCTCCTTGCCTTTTAAGCTCGCACCTCGGAAGTGGAGTGCTAGCAGGCTGACTGGCGTGCATAGCTCATGCCGTTGGTCTCTTCCCCGAAAGGGTGGTCCTTAAGGAAAAACTGGCGTCTCTCCATTATTGCTAACCAACTGTTAAAACTTTTTACCACAGGAGTAAAGTGTAAGAAGACTGAAAAGATAGGAATGGGCTATGTTATGAAGGGCTTGGAATGCCAAACAGTTTGCATTTGGTCCTGGAGGCAATGGTGAGCCACTGGGTTTTATTTGAGTAGGGGGCTATGTGACATGATCACACCTGCACTCGAAGAAAATCACTTTAGCGGCTGAATGGAGATAAATTGTAGTGGGAAGAAATCAAAGGCAGGCAAATCCCCCATCAGTTGTTGCAACAATGCAGGCATGAGGTGATGAGAGCCTACACTGGAGTAGTGGCAGTGTCAGAGGAGAAAAGAGGAAATATACAAGAGATGTTTGAATGGTCAAATCTACTGGCACTGGCAACAGATTGGGTATGGGGTGGTGGTGGAGAATAATCCAGAATGACTCCTAAATGGAGAGCCTGAGGAACTAAGAGAATAGTGTTGCCTTCTGCAGTAATAGGGAAGGTAAGAGGGCAGAGGGGGTTTAGGGGGAAAGAGTATGAGTTTTGTTTGGGATATATTAAGTTTAAGATGTCCATTAGACATTCAGTTTGAGATGTTTAAAAAGGCAGTTAGAGACTGGAGATTGGAAGTCAACAGAGAGTTTGGGACAGGATGGATAGATTTGAGAATCATTAGCATAGACATGGTAACTAAATTTATGGGACGATTGATGAGATCCGAGAAGAGGGCCCAGGACAGAATCCCGAAGGATGCTTATGGCTAGAGCGTATGATCTGGGAGAGTATCTAGTAAAGGAGACCAAGAAAGAGTGGTCAGATAGATAGCAGGAGAACCAAAAGAGAGGGGAATCCCAAAAACCCAGGGAGAAGGGAATATTAATGAGAAGAAAGTGATCAACAGTGTAAGAGTTTGTAGAGAATGGGAATTGAGAAAGAGCCATTGGATTTCAAAGCTGAGATGTTAGTAACTTTAGAGAGAATAGTTTTGGTGGAATAGTATGGTTGGAAGATGGATTGTAACGGTTTAGTACCAAGGGCAGAAGAAATATAGGATGATAGTTAACAGGATGGAAAATTCAATTGAGGGTTTCCCCCCACAATTGGAGATATATGGGGATGTTTGTAGATAGTAGGAGATGAACCAGTAGACAGAGAGAGAGAGATTGAAAAAAAAATTGTAAGAGTGGGTGTGACAAAGCGGGGGAGGAAATGGGATAGAATGAGGTTGTTTGAACAAGTAAAGGGCTTTTTCTTGGTGAGGAGTAAGGTGACTTTATCGTGGGAGACCAGGGTGAATGAGGAGATAGTGGCAGAAGGTATCTGAGTGATAGGAGATGAGGAAGAGGAAAGAGGAGGAAATTCATGGCAAACGAACTCAACCTTTTTGAAAAATGTGAGGCAAGGTTTTCAACTGAGAAAGTGAGGGCTAGAGGAAGTCATGGGAAGTTTGAGGAGGGATGAAAGGATTTGGAAAAAGTTATTATGGATAGTGGGGTAGTCAGTTAATAAGGGAGGTATAATAGGATTGCCTAGAAGCAATGAGGGCCCGTGTGAGGTTGTTTAAAATAAATTTATGGTGGAATAAGTCAGAATGGTTGTGTGATTTTCCCTGCCTTTGTTGTACTCTAAAGAACACAAGTTTTAGCTTACAAATATGTCCCTTTCCCCAGTTATTGATGTATTTGAGACTTTTTTTCAAACTCACTAAGGTTCATTTTTTTTTTATCCTTAAAATGAGGATGATTACACTTGGAGCAGCTACTGCACCAACTCATTGTGAGGAAAGGATCTTGCAAACTGTAATGCTATATAAATATGAGCTATCTTTATAATTAGGCCTTCTAGAAGTTTCAGTGGAAGGGGGAAAAGAAAGATATGATAATAACTAAGAAGTAGCAGTGATGAGGATTATTTTTAAAACTAAGAATAGAGGAGGCATGATAAAAATCAAAGAGAATATTTGTTGGTACGATTAATGAAGGTTCAACTCTGAGATTTTATTATTGTCAGTGTTGACCTCGCTTCCTACCAGACCTCACATAGTACATTTGCATTCCTCTCATGTACATGTGATTTATTATGCATTCCATAATTAGAAAATAAGATATATGAGGAAAAATATTTTATCCTATCTGAACTCACATGGTGCCTAGCATAATGCTTTGTAGAAAATTAAGTGAGTAATACATAACTATTGAGTTCGATGCACAAAACCAACTCTGTGACCTTTGGCAAATAACATAAGTTCTCTGGATCTTTCTTTCTTTCTTTCTTTCTTTCTTTCTTTCTTTCTTTCTTTCTTTCTTTCTTTCTTTCTTTCTTTCTTTCTTTCTTTCTTTCCTTCTTTCTTTCTTTCTTTCTTTCTTTCTTTCTTTCTCTCTCTCTTTTTCGTTCTTTCTTTCTTTCTTTCTCTCTCTCTTTTTCTTTCTTTCTTTCTTTCTTTCTTTCTTTCTTTTTCTTTTTAGTGAAGCAATTGGGGTTAAGTGACTTGCCCAGGGTCACACAGCTAGTAAGTGTCAAGTGTCTGAGGCCAGATTTGAACTCAGGTCCTCCTGACTCCAGGGCCAGTGCTCTATCCATTGCGCCACCTAGCTGCCCCTGGATGTTAATTTATTAACCTGAAAAATAGAAGGGTTGGACTATTTGTCCTCTAAGAACCCTTTCAACTTTAAGATTCTATGAGCTTTCGGGGCAGCTAGCTAAGTGACCCTGGGCAAGTCACTTAACCCCAATTGCCTCACCCGAAAAAAAAAGAAAAAAAAGATTTTATGAGCTTTCTTTGAGGTTTGTGGTCATAGAGGTGGCATTAGAGATGTTAGCAATTTAAATTCTCTACATATCGGTGCACTTGTGGGTTGATGAAATGAAATGGAGGTGAAGGTAACCAAATTTTGGGAGGTTAAGGAATTATGTGACCAGAGTTCAGATTTTGAATTCATCCTGAATGATAGCAAGCATGGAAGACATAAGAAGGTGATGATCTTTCATCTGGAAAATTCATATAAAAAGAAATTCTCTCTCCCTTCATTCGTGTCTTTTTTTCCCTCTCAGCTTGGAACTCGAAGAGAGAGTCAGTAAATATCCTCTAGGATCATCAGTGTAACATGGATTATATATTAATGGAGAGGTCCTATGCATAAAGGCAGCTTATGAATGACGTGGTCTTAGCGCATAACCCTTCTGCCAGAATTGAAGAAACAGTTGTTAGAACTTCACTAGGTATGTGCCAAAAATGACAACATCTGAATAACTGTTGCATGATGAGCTGTTAATGATGTTAAGAAGAAAGAGAAGGGATAATCTAGCACAGAGACACACAGACTCCCCCCCCCCCACCAAAAAAAAGTAATTACAACTTTATGAAATGAAGCTCAAAAATCAAATGTATAGTTTGATGACAAACAAGATAGGGCATTACTGATAATTTTTGAAAAAAGATTCACCTTTTCTTAAGGAAAAGCCTTAAGAGTAATCCAAAAAGAAAAAAAGGGGGCAGCTAGGTGGCACAGTGGATAAAGCACCGGCCCTGGATTCAGGAGGACCTGAGTTCAAATCCGGTCTCAGACACTTGACACTAGCTGTGTGACTCTGGGCAAGTCACTTTAACCCTCATTGCCCTGCAAAAAAAGAGTAATCCAGCTAATTCTTGAACAGAAGACATCAACTTAATTTCATCCTTGAACATATAGCATCAACTTGACATCTGGATGGTTGTGTCTGGACTCTTCTTTCCTTGAGTCCTATAAATCCTTTGGTTTGGATGTAGCTATTATCTTTGCAAGTACAAGATAAGCATAGGTGAGGTTGGGCAGTAGCCAAGGGACAAATTTAGCCAGGTGTTAATAAATTCACTTTCTCTTTTCTTTGAATTGACAGCAGCTAGCTGTAAACACTGCCTTGGACTATGCACAGTTCGAGGCGACAGAGGATATCACTGATTCCTGGAGTCTGTCCAATTATCCACATCCCTATGGACACTGTAGTTCCTACATATTCAATGACCATACAATGAACTGGCATGGCATATTGGACTGAGCCATGATTTTCCACTGAAAGATAGAGCCTGGGTGATTGAAGTGGTGATAGTCAGGGAAATCAGGAATTAAGATGATCTAATCTCCCATAATTCTCTATACCTCATATTTGCATAGCTCTTGAGAATTTTACCAAGTAATTTTCTATACTTTAAAGGTAATTATAGGATCATAGATCTGGAGTTGGAAGATCTAGATCTTAGAGTCTATCTATAGTAATCCCCCTCATTGTACAAAGAAGGAAAATGATGCCCAGAGAGTTTGAGACTTCCCAAATTCACATTAGAATTTATCATTACAGCTAAGATTTGAAACCAGGTCCTCTGATTTTAGAGTCAGTGCTCTTTCCACCCTTCATACCACCCTTATCCCATTTGATCCTCACAGAAATCTTGCGTTGCATGTTGCATTATCTTTTTGCAGATAAGGAAACTGAGGGGGAAAGAGAAAGTAATTTGTCTAAGGTAATAGAAGGTGGTGGTGAACAAAAGAGATGGATATTAAACCCGGGCCTTTTGATTCCAAATCCAGTACTTTCTGTACTCTATGATACTATCACGTGATAATCTACAAGAGAAAAAGCAACAAAATACCAAATATTGCAGTACTACAACAGCCTGTTAAGAGTCAGTGATTTTTCAAGAGATGCTTTATAGCCAGTAGGTATCTTAGAGAATCGCCATGAAAGTAACGTGAAACTAAGAATTTGAGAGAAGAGACCAACCAAAACCAAGCACAATTTGTGCGTGTGTGTGCGTGTGTGTGTGTGTGTGTGTGTGTGTGTGTGTATGCAGATAGCAAGCTGGTGGAATTAGGTTAAGTATATTGGAGAACTGGGGCAGAAAATGTATATATTGTTTGGTTGCCATGTGAATTTCCTGACAGCTTTATATTGTGCTGAATAGATTTAACCTTAAAGTGTAAAATGCTGCGTTGCATAATGGAAGTGTACTTCTCCCACAAGCTAGAACCAATGGAATTTTAAAGGTCATCTAATCCCACCTCTTGGCCTTATAGATGAAAGGTTAAGTGATATAACATAACTGGTTTCCTGTAGAGATCCTAGTTCAATCAGTCAAGGAAAAAAAATCACTTACTAAGTTCCTGCTATGTGCCAGGTATTGTGCTAGATGCTAAAGATACAAAGACAGAAATGAAAAGCATTTTGCCCTTAAGGAATTTAAATACTGTCTAGGAATTCTGACTCCCAGCCCAGTGGTGTTTTCATTTTGCCCTTAGGTCTCTTTATGGCTTGAGACACTGCTCTCTATGAACCATATTCTGTTCATGTGCTACAATATGATTTCAATGTAGTTGATGAGAAAAATATCAGATATGAGAAAACCTGTGAAATCGTGACTGAGAATAATGAAGAAAATAATCATCAAATATACCTCTTAATTATTATAGACTATGTAGAACCTCATTAATAATGGAGATGAGTATTCAATAGTGGCTTAAAACAATTGGCACTCTATTGCAAGAGAAGAATAACAGAATACATAATAGTCACTAGGATTTGCGGACTGGAAGCTAGTTGCTTGATGATTAACAGTGTTCTTTTTTGAGGAAGTATGTGGGGATTGCTATGAATTTGAAGGCTGTATCTACATAATGCCAAAATGTGACCACTTTGGTAAAATTACTGGGAGAAAAAGTCAGGAGAGTAAAAGAAAATTAATAAAAATGATTATTTAACATTTTAAAGACAAAACTATCCATTGATTCATAGGACTATTTTTTTTCAACTGAACAGTTTGGTTTAGGGTAACTATATTATTCAATGGGGCAGGTCAGGGACTGAGAAATGGCATTGTGATAAGTTTGTGCTTTTTGGTGGAGCTTCAGGTTTCTCATAAGAAAGGAGAAATAGCAGGGAAATATGCAAGGTTTAGGATTCAGATGCTGTTGGGCTCTGAATCTAGAATTGGTACATTAGTATCTCATTGTTCTTTTAGTGTCCAATGACCAAGGTTCCAGATTTCAGCAATCTGG
Source organism: Dromiciops gliroides (assembly GCF_019393635.1). Lineage (NCBI taxonomy): Eukaryota > Metazoa > Chordata > Mammalia > Microbiotheria > Microbiotheriidae > Dromiciops > Dromiciops gliroides. Next base: position 232,633,589 of record NC_057861.1, read on the forward strand.
TTAAAGATATACTTGAGTTTCATTCTGATGTTTCATTGGGGTATGGAGTTGCCTTTATGTCCTCAAAGGCTGCCAATGGAAGGCAAGCTTTGAAAGGATCTAGCAGGTTGGAAGGGCTTTCATTATAGGTCTTTTACCCTATTCAAGTGTTGAAAGTCTCACTGTCAGATGATTTTTCTTTTGTTGTTGTTACAGCAACTCATGAACTCTTGTCATGATGATCTCTTGAAAGAACTGGGTATGTTCAGCCTGGAGAAAAGAAGATTAAGGGATCATGATGGTTGTATTCAAGTATTTAAAAGACTGGAATGTGGAGGAGAGATTCAACCAAGAGTCAAAAAATGGGCAGAAATTGCAAAATGGCCAATTTAGTTGTGGTGTTATGAAACACTTCCGAACAATTAGAGTTGTCCCAAAGTGGAATAGACCGAGTCAGGTGGTGGTAGATGTACATTGAGACTGACCATTTGTATAGCATGTTATAGAGGAGATTCCTTTAATGGGTAGATTGGACTAGATGACCAACTCTCAGAATCCACAATTCTGATTATGGGATTTTTTGAAGATGTCCAAAGGTTAAAGTCTGTTTCACTGGAGAGAATACCTGCACCAACCAGTCAATTAATTAATTAATCAATCAGCATGAATTAATCAGCAATTTGGTACTAGGAATTATGCTAAGCACTGGGACACAAAATACTATAAATGAAATAATATACAGAATAAAAACATATGCAGAATGTTTGAGAGAGGAGGGACTGGCTCTTGAATGTTTCAGGACAGCCTTTATATAGAAGATGATACTTGAGCTAGTACCATTGAAATTATGGATGTTCTGAGGCACTGAAATATGAGATACGATGGGAACAGGACAAAGTAGCAAACGCAGAATTTTGAATTTTAAAAATATATTTAGGGGCAGCTAGGTGGCGCAGTGGATAGAGCACCAGCCCTGGTATCAGGAGGACCTGAGTTCAAATCCGGCCTCAGACACTTAACACTTACTAGCTGTGTGACCCTGGGCAAGTCACTTAACCCCAATAGCCTCACCAAATATATATATATATATATATATATGTATTTAATTCATCAAAGTCTGCTTAGAAGCTTTATCAATCTAGCATTCATAGGCACACACCCAGACACAGATGTATGCACCAACAGAGACTCATCTGAATGTAGATATCCATTCACATATTAATATCTAAAAACAATCCACAGTTAACAGATTCCCTGGAGAGGGGTATCCTAGTAATGATGTCAAAGAGATGGTGAAGACTATGAAAACTCATAGTAGCTTTGGTGATACATATATATGTGTGTGTGTGTGTGTATGTGTGTGTGTGTGTATGTATATGTCTAATACTTCTCAAAGAACATGCTTTCAAAACATTTAGTAATAAAACAAATCTTGATAGGAATTTCTTTTCAATTCTTTAAAATTTTTTTTTAAAATATGTCTTCCTCCCCAAAACAATCTCTCTCCCCATCCCATGTATTATTTGAAGTGTCAAATACATTTTGGGATGTGATCTCATATGGTGGGTATAACTGTAGTATTTCCTTGTCTTAATGGACTTCAGTATAATATCTTGGGGTAGTGGATGCTTTAAGGACTTAATGACCCTTGGTATATTGACCTTTGAGTGGATGGGATATTATTGCCTTCTGTGGGTTGAACCCCTCATGTCAAACTTTATGTCTTTATTTCTTTTTTAGCAATTGGTTAACTAGTTGAAACAAATGTTTATACAGATTAAATCAACTCTGCTTCTCACACTATTCCATCTTAGTAATTGCCTTCTCACAGTTACCAATGATGGTTATATCAAAATGCATTATTGGTTTGTTAGAGTCACTTACCAGTTCTGGGTCACGATTCCAGTTATTAATGCATCAAGGATTAAGCTGTAGTGCATGACACTGGCAGTTCTGTTTTTCTAGGCTTGTATTTTTCCATGCTTGAGAGAGAGAGAGAGAGATCTGTTGCTTTGGGACTTGGATTTTTCCACACTTTGGGGTATCTAAGCTCTGACAAGATATGTAAGCAAAGATTCTGCAAAGCCTCCAATTTGAGCAAAGGCAGTAGGAACATGGCACTCAGATAAGAACTGAGACCCCTGAGAAACATCAGTATTAAAGGATTGGCTGCTGGAGCTGCCTAGTAACGTCAAGATCTGAAGGTTTCCTTCCTTTAGAATATAGTTTTCTAAGTTAGTTTGATACTGGGGCCTGTGCCTCTGGCCTGAGAAAGAATACAGTGGCAATAAATTTCTGTTTACAATGTCATCCTGCTATGTCTAGACCTTTTCTGTCACCATATGAAAACTAGATGACCCTGAAAATATTAAGAAATCCTTCTTGTATCAAACATCATAAAGGCTAGAAAGGGCAGACACTCCCTAGAATCCTGTTAAACCAACCATGTTCAGCATCTAGGATTTAGGAAAAATCAGGAGGCCTCAGGTAGTAAGGAGATCGTGAGTATATGAGTTGGTTTCAGGGTACAGACTACTTATATTAAATAAGAGAGCCCAGATATGGAAATCTGTCTAGAAATGCCTGGTTCAGCATCTAAAGTCTCCACAACCCTGACAAGACAGCTGTCCAATCCTATATTTTCAAGCAGAGAAACAGGATCCCAGGATAGTACAGGCTTCTGGATGATAGTATCAGACATCTAGAGATTAGGGACAACAGAGTCAAGTGCCTGAATTCAAATTCAGAAAACACTTGTACTGTCTCTATGCACAGCACTACAGGGAAGATAACATAATAGCTAACAATAATAACTAGCATTTATCTAGTGCATTGTTTTGTAAGCACTATCTAGTTGTTATCTCATTTGATCCAAAGTATAAACAAGACAAAGTCCCTAGTCTTGTAGATTTTATACTTCAGTAGGGGTAGGTGGTATAAATATAGACTACTATTATAGTATTACTTGAAAGTACATTAGAGAGGTCCAAAACAAAGTAGCATGTGAGATCTGAGATGGAAGACTCCTATGAACAGTGTCATTAGATAAGGGTTTACAGAAGACAGAATGTTTTTTTGTTGTTGTTTTGTTTTGTTTTTGCAGGGCAACGAGGGTTGAGGGTTAAGTGGCTTGCCCAGGGTCACACAGCTAGTAAGTGTCAAGTGACTGAGGCTGGATTTGAACTCAAGTCCTCCTGAATCCAAGGCCAGTGCTTTATCCACTGCACTACCTAGCTGCTCCCAGATGGAATGTTTAACTTGGGTTTTAAAGAATAGGTAGGAATTCAGGCCGTCTAGTGTAGTAGATAGAGTTTGGAGTCAGGAAGATCTGAGTTCATGTTCTATCTGTGACATATACTGGCTATGTGACTTTGGGCAAGTCACTTAAATATCTTTTCAATGCCTCAGAAAACTTTCTCAGTTGCAGAAGAGATATTGATCATTTACTAGCACACTCTGGGTCTACTTATTAATGATCAGGGGAAGGGACGAGGGAGAGTCTTCTTAAAGACCTCTAAGGGGTTAGATCTTTAGGCACTTGCAAGGCAGTCAAAAAGTACTGACACTTAAAGATCCCTGTTAGTCCATAAAATGGCCTTCTTGTGCCTTTCTTGAAGATCACAGTTCATTTTGGGGGTGACCATTTCCAGTCCTCCGTTCAAGATTCCAAACTTGCTGAACCAATATTCCATTCCTTCCTGTCTGGTTTAATTCTCTTTTCCAAAGCCTGACTTCATCTATTAACTGGCCTCTGGTGAGATCTCTGCTACCCTCTACTATCTGTGCTGAGTAAAATGTAGCGTTTTGACCTCCTTGGCTAGGATGCTATTAATTATTAAATCAACAAATATTTATGAACAACAAAAAATTTATGAAATCCTTACTTTGGTTGCTACTGTACATGTTAGATACTGGGCTAGGTGCTGGGGATACAAGGACAAAAATGAAAGAATCTCCACTATCAAGGAATTTACATTCTATGCGGGAAACAACATGCACACATATACACACGTACACATACATATGTAAGAGATAGGTCTATGACTTCATTGTACAAATGAGGAAATTCACTGGAATGCAGGTCAGTAACTCAAAATGCCTAGACCATTGAGTTCAGTGACTTGCCCAAGGTCATACAACCAAAGAGAGGACTTGAACTTGCTTCTCCCTTGCTTTGAGACCAGATCTCTATAAACTACATGTTGTTGCCTATAAGCAAATACCATCAAGCTTGCTCTCCTCCACTTAATGTTTAGAAGAGTTTATTGTCCATCTGTAACATTTATCTAAGATACAAGGATACAATGTTATTTCTTTTTTTGAAATTTAATATTTCAATGATTTATTGCAATCAAATTATAGCATTTTGATCGTATATACTGTGTGGAAGTACACAGATAACTGGTTCAAACAATTACTTCATTGGGAATAAAATTTTTGTGCGCAGCCAGCAGTTGACTGCTAGTTGATTTGTGACTTTTACAGAGCAAATTGCATTTTCTGTGTACCTAAGTGCTCAAAGTTGCAAGCTTTGTTCTCTTCAGTTTTTCATAAGATAAATTCCATGATCAGGAGCTAATACGCATATTATTTCAAATTAAAACCATCATTGAGACCATTAAATTAGTTGCATAATTTGAACTACTCTTTAAAAAGAGAAAATATGTTACGTATTTGTAAGGCAGCAAAGAGTTATTTTAGGGACTCTCAGCTCTTTCTAAAGAAATAAGTCTGGCTAATGAAAAGATGCTGTATGTCTTCCTTAGCAAGACCATGTGTGATGGAATCTGTCTCAGCTGCTGTAGCTGGAAATGCTGTCCCTGCAGCAGGGTACAACCCCGCCCCCTCCCATTGTTATGTAGAGGCTTTTTTAGTGATCTGGTGTTTGATGAGGCATCCACCCTAGATGAGCTGGGCTACTTCGTTCTTGTCGTGGCATGCAAAGAGGAGTCAGTTCCGAGGTTGTACCTTGTAGGCAAATCTCATGAATGTCAAAGAATAACAACAAAGAACAAATGTCATTCTGCCACTAATGATCTCTGGAGATTTCTTCACATCATTGATGGCTGCAATTGGGAGTCCCAAGTTGGCTACTGCCTCCGAAAATTGTGTACTCATCAAGTAGTCCTGGAAATTCTTGCTCCGGGCATAGTCGGCTGCTTTCTGCACCAGTGCCCCTGCCATGGCTGCTGCTGCTGCCTCAGCTCAACCTCAGTGACAACCTTGCCAACTAGTCCCAGGCAGGCAGCAAGTTCCCCTCCACCACACTCAAGGATAGCGGCTTCACCACCTGAAAGGTTATTTCAATGAGTTATTCGACCAGCTACTTGTCAAAATCATTGCAATATATATTTTTCATCCAGTTTGTTATTCCAGAGTAAATGGTTAGCATAGAGTATTTAGTGAAAAATACATCACAATAGGCCTTTGTTCTTTGTACTAATGGACATCCATGACCCTCAATTCCTAATTGCTCTTATTGTGCTAATATGGTTGTGGACTAAAAGGAAGATGATTTATCAGACCTCAAAAAATGGATCCTGGATCAGACCCAATCACAAAGTTTCTGGGTAATTGATATAAAGAGCAAACTGTTGTGTAAGACCTGGACAGGATACAGGAGAAGCCTTGGGTTCTAACTTAAACTCTGTTATCAACTAAGTGACTTTGTAAAAGTGTCATGACATCTCTGGGCTTCTGTTTTTGCCGGTTGTCAAATGAAAGCTCTGGACTGCATGATCTGCTTTCTCCCAACTACTTACATTTGGATTGAAATTCATTTGTATTTTCTTTTTGTAATGCAAAATATCCTGGGCATCTGGATTCCAAACTCAAATTTTGCAATATGCTTAAAAATAACAACAACCCTCCCAACCCGCACCAAAAAAAAAAAAAAAAGATTAAGATTTGAAACAGTATTGAACTGAGGAAACTGTTGATTTTTCTGATTTAAAAGTGCTGAATACTTTTTTTTTTTTTTGCAAAACTTTAAAGGACAGAATGTACTTCTTCCTACTTGTGAAAAGTAACCTCTTTAGCCCTAAATGATATGAATAATGTCAATGATAGGTCACTGTTAGGCCTAAAGTAAAAGCCAGGAAGGATTAAAAAAAACTGAGCTAAAAGCACTAGGAGTTTCAGGGAAATAAGAGAAAAATGATAGGGAGGAAAAAAGGCAGAGTAGGAGAGGAAGAATTTAAAGGTCAGAGAGAGAGGTAGGGAGGGAGAGTAACAGACAGACAGAAATAAACACACACACACACACACACAAATTTACATGGTGGAAAGTAGCATTTGTTCCACCAAGAACTGCCACAGGGCCAAAGATTTATATTACTTTAGGTGGCTTTAGTGGTCACCTACAATTGTGATAAAGTCACTTATCAAGGAGATATGATTGAGATAGATATTGATATAATCTATGTGATATCTATACCTGTCTACTGATATCTATCTTCATGTGTTCATCCATCCATTCATCCATCCACCCACCCACCAACCCTTCCATCCATTCACCCACCCTTCCATCCATCCATCCATCCACACTAGATTGAAGTCTTATTGAGAGCAAGACCATGCCTTACTCACATTAGTATTTCCTAGAGGGACTAGCACTATTATAAGTCTTTTATCCTGTGAGCACTCAGTATATTATTGCTGATAGATTTCAATTTTTCAACAATGCCATGATTTTGTGAGCATGTATACTCCACCTATGGTTTCTCATCATGTGGTGAGAAATGATTATTAATAACTGATATCTTGGGGGAGAGTGAGAGTTTCCCCCCTTCTTCCAAAGCTTGGTCTTTTAGAGGTCCAGTTTCTCCTTGATAATAAGATAGCATTGAATCTTTTCATCTTGGTCAGACCCATCCCAAGTTTGCAAAGACACTAGGATGGGAAAGCTCATTGTATTTTACTTGAGTTTGTATGGAGACAAATTATTTATCTATATAGGAAGGCCTCTCCATCTGGGGAGAGGTCACTCACCCCCCACCCCCCAATTGAAGATAATGACATTCTTTGAATTGATAGCCCAAGACTGGAGATAATCTCTTTGTACAGGGATCAAATCTTGGCCCCATTGACCACCTACTGTTTCAAGGGATATAAGCTCTGGGCCCTACCACCATGATTACCTTTGGTCTAAGAACGATGGCCAAATGACCAAGCTTTAATTAATAACCTGCTGGCCTCACCAATAAAATGATTAAATCACCCGGAAATTATGTCCCTCAAATTTTTAATTGTCACAACGTGTAATTCTTGTGCATTGCTTTCTATAAATCTTCCCTAATGATGTGAAGACCTACTGCAGATAATTCTAATTTTTTTTGTGACTTCCTATGTAATGCATGCAATATTTTTCTATTATCTTTTAACTCTTACTACCTTAATGACCCTACTCTATGTTCAGGTGTACATGTTCTTGGTTAAAATTTTATACCACTTTTTGTGCTTAATTCTTGCTGCTATATGCTGAAGCCTGATTAAATCTGTCATGCATCTTTCTATTGGTGTTACAGTTTTCTTTCTTTCTATTGGTCACTTGCAATTGTGACACTTTTGAGATTATGATATTATGTCCTTTTAGCCATGTAGGATTGTCAGACAAATTTTAGTGTTAAAAAGATGACCTTTTGTGTCAACAATTGGCTTAGGATTATTAGAAGTATTGTGCACTTTAATAAATTTCCATCCAGCTTGCTTTATTCCTCTTTTCCAATATCCAGACCAATTCAGAGTGCATAGATAATGCCCACGCCCAAGATATATGTACTGCAAAACTAATTCAAAGAGTTGTTTTTTTTTTAACCTGCTTGTCAAAATTGTTGCAATATTTATTTTTCACTAGTTTATTTTTTCCAAGGTGGCTATCTAGACTGATCTACTTTGAGTGCCTGTAAATCTCATTAGGATATGAGCTCCTTGAGAGAAAGGACTATATTTTGCAGTTCTCTTGATCCCTAGCACTTAGTATAATGCCTGGAAAATGTTTGGCACTTAATAAATTCATATTGTCTGATTGACATTGCAGAATCTTTTATTCTCTACAAATCTTAGTAAACTGTGTTATTATATGATGTATTCTGCTATGTAAAATAGTATACAAAAACCATCTAATCACATTCCCTCATGTCATATTTTTTCCATTTCACAATCAAGAGATCAATTGCCTTCTCATATTGTCATTAAGGATATTCTCAATGTTTGCATGAAGAGTTTGTGCAGAGATTTTCTAGAGATGAGAAAATAGTCATATGGACTGGCAGTTGAGGTTTTTTCCATGCCTTTTTTTCCTTTCCTTGTTTGTTTTGGTGATGGAACTTCCTGTCATCTTTTCCATTCCTTTGGTATCTGTCTCCTCTTTGAAATACCTTGAAAATCAATTTCTCTTGAACCTTTTAAATAAGGAGGCCTCCTGTATGTATTTCTTTTGTATGAATTTGGTTAGGTTCAGTTGCTCTTCCTAAGTTTCTCTTATTAAGTGCCCTGACTACTTTCACATACAGTACTTTGGGTATTGTATGTGGGTGGAGTTCAAATGCTATACCATAGTTGATGGAAAATAGATTCCCACTTGTTGGTATAAGTAGTCCAATTCAATTCAATGATACTAAAAATGATGCCGTCAAAAGGCTAGGCAAAGAAGAGAAGACAGATATTGGAAAGCAAAGTAAAATCTAACCAGAGACCCTCACAACATGGAAACTGCAATTAGGAATTTTATTCTGAGTTAAACACAGTCAAACAAATTATTTTTTTGCTTTTTGTTGTTGTGAAAAATCCCTCCTTGGTATTAAAAATGTCATTCCTAGTGCCATTTATCTATGGCTCATCCTGGAAAAGATTTACATTGTAGTTCTCAATTCTAAATATATAAGTACTATTATTATATAATATTGGTCAAACACAATCCCTAAATAGTATTTTCTTTTCACACAGTATTATGGCAGTGCAAAGATTCTCAGAGACATCTGTTTCTCATGCATATTCCCAAGCTGAAAATCACAATCCTCTATTTTGACATTACAATGGTTGCTGTGGAGATTATGATGTTGTCAAAAACAGAGATTTATGACTTGGGGAGAGGAATAAACAGCAGGTGATTATGAACTCTAAATAATAAAGATTCTTTTTCAATAGAATGAGAATGTCACTACCACATTGTTACCATGAGTCAAATTCAAATGTTTCTGTCTGCCAAGGGAAATCTTCCTTTCCCTTGTTTACTCTCCTTAGGTTAATTAGTTTCATAAAGAGAATCTGCAATAGAGTCTCTTTTGGGACTCCAGGGGCCAGACCCAGCTGTGTGAAGAATCTACTCCCAGAAAACCATTAGGTCTATTGGATGCTGTGCTATCTTGGGTGACCAGGGAACATCTATTATTTTTATCCTATTGTGGTCATAAAATATTTATTAAGTGCTAAATTTATGCATGGCATGCTATGAAATGTTATTTTAATTATTATGATTGTACTTTTAATATTGTGGAAGAGTAGCCATGATTCTATAGTAATACTACCTGCTCTACTGGGAAGCCTTGGCTGTGATAGATTACAATGACAAAATTTCATGGGTTGTGTCTTCATTATATGGATGAGAAATGTAAGGAATGGACAGAATGGAAGGGGTTTACAGCATGCTGTAGAGTGATTTCATATGAACATGTATTGGGAGCTAAAAGGGTCCTTATAAGTCTAACCATTTCATTTTATCAATGAAGACACTGAAGGCCATAGAGATTGATTCAGTTGCCCATGATCACACAAAGGGAATAAATGGTTGATGTCTGATTCATATTCAGGTGTTTTGATTCCAAGACCATCACTCTTTCCTTCAACTGCATCTCAAGGACTCACCCAATTTTTCTTTCCATCCCTCTGTCCTCAACAAAAGATCATATTCCTTCTTGTCTTCATTTTTTCTTCTTCAGAATCAAGTGATCAGTTGACTTCCAAAGTATACTCTCTTTGATAGAGTTAGAATTCATTCATTTATTTATTTTTAATTTATAGAAGAAAAGAAGCATTTCTATAACATAGTATGATAAAAAATATGATGGCACCTGAAACTGCAAACCTATTATGTACAACTTGCTAATCCTCAAATATGTAATGTCATCCTGTAAATTCCTTTTTCCCTTTTCCCCTTCCCTCTGTTCTAGAGAAAGCTACCATTAGACACACACACACACACACACACACACACGTGTATGTGTGCGTGTGTGTGAAATCATTCTATATATACTTCTATTTATCAGTTCTTTCTCTGGATGCAGATAGCATCTTCCTTCGTGGTTAATTTGGGTATTTATAATAGTCAAAATGATTTATTTGGTCAAAGTTGTTTCTTAAAACAATATTGTTTTTTCTATGTACAAAGTTCTCTTGGTTCTGCTCATTTTGCTCTTTGTTGTTTCGTGAAAGTCTATATCCATGTTTTCCTAAGATCATTGAACTCATCATTTCTTATAGCACAGTAATATTCCATCACAATCATATACAACACCTTATTCAACCATTCCTCAATTGATGGACATCCCCTCAATTTCTAGTTCTTTGCCACCACAGAGAGATGCTATAGTTTAGAACATATAGTTTTTCTCCTTTTCCCTAATCATCTTTGGAAAGAGATCTAGTATTGGTATTGCTGAGTCAAAGGGTATAGGCAGTTTAATAACTCTTTGGACATAATTCCAGATTGCTCTCCAAAATGATTGGATCAATTCACAATTCCACAAACACAATGAATCAGTGTCTCAATTTTCTCATATTGCCTCCAACATTTATTAACTTGACAAACATTAAGAGCCTACCACATAATATTTACTGACCTTGGTTCAGAGAGAGAAACTAAGGGAAATAAAGCTAGATCCATTCAGGGATGTCACAAGTTTTTTGCATGGTTTAAAGGAGGAAGGAGCAGTGCTATCTAGTGGCTTTTCACACTTTGTATTTTTAGGCTGGAAGAGTGTGACTTAAAGGAAAATAAAGACAAGGTGGAAAGCAAAGGTCTTGTGAAAGGCAGGCAGACACACCTCAATTCTTCCCCACTTCTTCCAAGGCTGCCAAGGTGATTTTCAAAGGCCTGATCATGTAACCCATCTTTCCACCCCTTCAAGGACATCTAGGGGCTTCCTAATACCTCAAGATCACATAGAAATGCCTCTGTGTGGCACTTAAAGCTCTTCATTGCCTGGTCCTGGCACATAGTAGGAACTTCGTAATTGTCGATTTTTTGATTGGTACATTCTTTTACACCTTCCTCTCATCCATGACACCACCCAAACCTTATTGTGATATAGTGATAGTGGCCTACACTTTCTTGAACATGACATTCAATCTACCATTTCTGTGCCTTTGATTTTACTGATCTCCGTGTCTCCACCCACTCAACTCTGAATATGAGTTTCTTTGGCTTCCTTCAAGTCTCAAATAAAGTTCCACTTTCTTCAGAAAGCCTTTTCTGGTTCCCATAGCTGCTAATGCCTTCCCCTTTCAGATTACCTTCACATCCTATGCATATATCTTGACTATATCTAAGTATTTACATATTGTATTTCCTCTTTCCCCTGCTGTTAGACTGTATGCTCCTTGAGAGGAGGAGGGACTATTTTTATTTTTCACTTTTCTTTGTTTCTCCAGCTCTTAGCATATTACTTGGTATTCAGTAAGTACTTAATAAATGCTGGTTGACTGACTTTTAGGACAGGCTCCCCTGAGGACAAGGAACCCAATAGCCAAAAATATTGAAAGTTCAACAACTTAACCATCAGCATTTAAAGGAATCTGTCTCCTTTTGCAACACCTGGGCCAAATATTCTTCTTCTTAGCTTTTTCTTTTTTGAGGAGGAAATATATACCATAGGTCAGACAAACACACTCCCATGCTATGGTAGGAAACATTTTTAAAATAGCTTTTTACATATGCCTTAGCTCCAAGAGAAGCCTTCCTCATTTACTTTAATTTAGTCAACCATAGGCTTTTAACTTAAAGCTACTGAGCTGTGATTTCTTCTAATCATCTGTAACCTGACTTCCAAGCAATCATGGGGTATTTTTTATGCTGCTGCATGTGCAGAAAGACTTGATTCTTCATTGGTGGAGAGAATGATGAGTGTCATATTGTATATGTGGTTAACGGAGTTATTGGGTTGGTTCCAGAGAGTTGTTAGCAAGACAAATAGGCAGGACATTCCAGAGAAAAAGAAGAGGAATAATTTTGGAATGGCACACAAGCATGGGAAACTGGTTCCAAAATGTCTTAGCATTTACTCAAAATTCTTGAGATTGTTAGAATAGATTTCCTCTTGTTATAATCAGGATCTCCTGATATTGTTCTTTATCTGCTAGTTTGTGTTGAGATTTCATCTTGATCCCAGTTGAATTGCTCATTCATTTTTGTGTGTCATATTCTAATTCTATCAGAATTCTCCAACTTCTATTTTTTTGCGAGACAATGAGGGTTAAGTGACTTGCCCAGGGTCACACAGCTACTAAGTGTCAAGTGTCTGAGGTGGGATTTGAACTCAGGTCTTCCTGAAAATCCAGGGCTGGTGCTTTATCCACTGTGCTGTCAGTTGCCCCCCCCCATTTAATTTCAACGATAACTTCTTGTCCATAAGTTTTTTTAGCTTGGGCAGATGTTTTCTCTTTTCTGTATGTTATTTCTAGCTCTTGGTCCACCTTCTGGTCAGGTTCAGACTATGACATATGGCAATTTGACACTTTCTTGCATACCTATGGAGTAACAACTCTAAGACCCAAGGCTGTAGCCTCTCTCTGTGGCCTACATGCCTACTGGTCCTGTATAAGTCCATCCTGAAGGAGAGACAGGTGGTATAGCTGAAAAAATGCTCAGTTTAGAGTCCAGGAATCTTGGTTTGCATCCCCTTTTCACTTTCCGAGTGAATGACCATTGGCAAATCAGTTAACATTTCCAGTCCTTATATATGTTTGTGTTTGATGTTATGTAAAATGAAGGGGTTTGAACAGATGATTACTAAGGTTCCTTCCAGTTCTAGATTTATGAGCATATGAACATAGAAAAAATATCTCTACTTAGCATAAATGTAGACAATATAATTTCTGTCAATAGATATTGTTTTTGGTATAAGTCTATTTATTTTGAGATAGTATTTCCCTAAAGCAGTTGGTCTGTATCTTAGTAGCGTGTATTCTTTAAAAAATCCTGTCTTTCAAAGGGGTGTTCATGTGTGTGTGTGTGTGTGTGTACACTATGGGGTTTAGTTTGTATTTTTTGTCCATTGTCTTTATCATGAAATCAAATAGACTTACTATACAGAGGAAGTTGAAATGCATTCTCTTCTGGACTTTGTGGCAGCTAGGTGGCACAGTATTGGGCTTGGAGTCAGAAAGATATAAATTCAAATACTGCCTTAGATGCTTACTAAATGTAGGAACCTGAGAAAATGACTTAACCTCTCTGAGCCCCAGTTTTCTCCTCATTTTTAAATTGTGGATTATACCAGCACCTATTCAAGAAGGAAATGGCAGACCACTCCAGTATCTTTGTCAAGAAAACCCCATATGAGGTCACGAAGCTTGGGGATCACACAACTGACACAACTAAACAACAACAACAACAACAACAAAAACAATACCTCACAGGGTCATTGTGAACATCAAATGGGGTAATAGATCTACAATGCTCTGCAAAGTTTAGTGCTATATAAATGTTCAACGCTGGCTAGTATGGCAACCTTGTCTGATTTTCCCATTCCCCCAACTCTCAAGAATTCTTGCTAACAATGAATAGGCCTAGAGCATTACCATCCTTGGTTCTGTTGCATTGTTAAAGGCTTAAAGGAGTGCAATTGAGAAGGGGATTTCTAAAGTGCTCTTCTCTTTTATTTGGGAAAGCCAAAACACTCACAAAGTATATAAGACAACAGCTGGTCTAGCAACATTATTGGATCTGTTGCAATACCCAGACAGATGTTAGCCAAGGAAGATCTACAGAAAATGTATTTTATTTAACATTTCATTAATGTAAGTAGAGGTCTAAAGAGTTTTGTGTGTGTGTGTGTGTGTGTGTGTGTGTGTGCACATAATTCCATTTTTTCCAGTTTGGGAAAAAATCACCTACTATTATAACCTACCCACAGAAATTTAACTTGACTTTTCATGAATGATAAATCTTACTCTATGGGTGAATTATGATTATAAATACACATTGACTTCAAGATTGCATCAGTGATTCAAGCATCTTATGATGTACTGAAAATTAGATTAAAGTAATTATCACCGATATGCCATTTTAAGCTGTAAGAAAAATGGCTGCACTGTCACTTTGATAAATACTGCTCTTGCTGGAGACCGTGCATATTTTAATTTTATCCTTACCAGTTGCAAACCCACATTCATTTGGAAACTGTCTTGGACAATACAGCTGGCATCTTATTTGCCAAGGAAAATCATTATCATCTCTTTTAATAAAATTCTGATGGCTACTGCTTAGGAATTCCTCCTCCTAAGTAAGAGAGCTGCATCCTCGGCACAATGTTATAACTGATGATCAAAATCCGATATTCTTACTGGAGAAAGAACTATTTGGACAATGGAAAGAAGACATAAGTTTAAGGTACGTAGGAGACAACCTGGTACTCACAACAAACAAAGCACTTCTACCAGTAAGCACTTGGAGGAAGTGTCTTAAGGACTTTTCTTCACTCAATCCAAACTTCTAAGACTGATTGATTTACTGAATTGTTGTGTACAATGAGATTATATGGCCATAGAATATTGCCTAAAGTGGGCTTTGAGATGCCATTTTTCTTTGGCATCTCTCCTTTCCTTAAGCAGGCATCCTAACTACTCCAGCACCTTAAAGCTCCTTTAGTTTTTTAAGGCTTCTGGAGCAGGAGATGCTACAGTTTAGTGCTTTAACCCACTCCAGTGACAACAAACAGTGACCTGTGTTTTATGAGAGAGCAAATGACAGATCCTAATAAAACAATTTAAATTTCCTTCCTGTATTTCTAGAAATTAAATAAACACCCAAACAGGTTCAATAAAACTTATATAAAGACTTAAAACCAACTTAGAAAAAGAATTTTACATCTTTGTGTAGTAGAATTAAATTAACAATTTATTCTATATTTGCTTTCTGGAATGGATATTTCCCCTGTCATGACCCTAGTCCACACCCTTATGAGGACATAGTAATGAGGTGTGAATGGCTTAAGAGATATTTCAGAGAATGAATTAACAAGACTTGGTCAATAATTGAATGTGGAGAGTGGGGAAGAGGGAAGAATTAAAGATAATAATAAGGTTATGAATGCATAAAGATGGTGAATGCTGATTCCACTGAAAAATAACAAAACTAGAAAGAGAAGTGTGAGAGCTACTAGGCTTGCTCTGGGATATGTGGACTGTTGAGTTCTGATGAGACCTCCTTTTAGAGATATAGGTAGTTCACAACTCTGAATCTCAGGAAAAAAGTTAGGGATGGAGAGATTTCAAATAGAGTCATGACATGACAAGGTCTTTTTCTATAAAAAAATATGTCTGGCAATAGTATTAAAGTGATATAATGGAGTGGGAGGGGTGAGAGTCATCGATGTACAGTGTATACTTGAAACTGAATTATATCATTAAATGAAAAAGTATTGATTGAAAAAGAAAGATGGCTGAGTATAGACTTTTGAGGAACATCACTTTAGAGAATGGGGAAGAGGAGAAGGCACTGTGATGGATACAGAATAGTAGAGGCTGGATAGGTTAGATAAGAACCAGGAGAGTGTCTTGAAAGTCAATAGAATAGGGCTGCTAGGTGAAGCAGTGGATAGAGCACTGGCTCTCGAGTCAGGAGGACCTGAGTTCAAATTTGACCTCAGACACTTGACACTCAGTAGCTGTGTGACCCTGGGCAAGTCACTTAACCCCAATTGCCTCACCAAAAATAAATAAATAAAAAGAAAGTCAATAGAATAGAAGTCAACAGTGACCAATACTACAGGTAGAGCAAAGAAGATGAAGACTGAACAAAATCCACTGGATTTCATGATTAGGAGGACATTGCTGATCATTCAGAAAATAATTTCAGTAGAGTGGTGGGGAAGAAAGCCAAATACAAGAGACTGAAAATTAAGGGAATAGGGAGGAAATGTAGGAACTTTAGAAACAATTAAGAATGAAGAGTAAGTTGGATATTAGAGAAAGGTCATGAGAAAGCTCTGTCAAATTATGGAAAACTAAGCATGTTTGTAGGTAGATAGGAGGGATCCAATGAAAATAAAGAATCAGATTATACAAGAGAAGGGGGGGATGCCTGCTTGATTGAGATTATAGATGAGTCAGAAAGGAATGATATCCATAGAATAGGTTTCTTTAGCTAGTAATTGAATGGGAGTATATCTTCCTTTGAAAAAGTAAGAAAGAGGCTAGAATGAGTGGTGAAGCTAAGAATTTTTGAGGACAAGAATAGTACAGTTGAATAAGCTAAAAGGGAGGGAGCTATCTACCATACATGTCATGTGTGGAATTGTGGGCTTGATGCTAAAGTAAAGAGATGAGGACAGTCAACATGGGAATGAAATAGGGAATGGTAAGATTGATGAAAAGCAGTGAATGCCCATTTGAAGCAATGATCTTTAAATTTATGAGGGGTGAAATGTTCTTCAGTTATACATAGTAGGACAAGGACCAAAAGAAACAAAGGAGCTGTATGGCAGGATTTCTATGGGGTGGGGGATTCTATGTTATAAATAGGGTAAAGTGAGGGATTTGAGGACAGTAGCTAAGGTTGTTCTTGAAGAAGACATGGTAACTCTTTGTGATGATAATAATAAATTTGTAGCCCACTGACTCCAATCTGACCACAGAGCCAATTAAAGTCAAAGTGGGGAATATGGACTGGAAGAATAGAGATGAATAGGAGAGGATCTAGCTGTCCTTGCTGAATTGAAGTCATCTGGTAGAAGATGACTTTGAGTACTAAAAAAAACCTGGCAAATGTGAATAATGATCTACTATTAATGATCTGTGAAAGATGATGGGGAATGAAAAAGGCACCATAGGATAATTAAGGTCAAATTCTCTGACATTTAAAAAGGGAAAAAGAGCATGAAGTCTGTGAACCATGGAGGGAGTTTATCTATAATGCCTTGGCATTATTCTATCACTAACTAGATAGTTGGTGAACATCTCAAATAGGAAATGATTATCACAGAGTCACCATGGCTTCATCAAGAACAAGTCATGCTGAACTAACCTCATTGCTTTTTTGGGAGAAGATTTAGGAGACAGAGATATTTACAACAAACTTTATATGGAAAGAGAGGTTTAAGGAAGGTTCTTTCTCTTGATTTTAGCCGTAGACCACTGTCTGAAAGTATTCAACAGAATTTGTTATGTGTGTAACAGGGATTTTAAAAATACTTTCCATGTGTAGCAGCTATACTGATATAGATTGATAAGAATATAGTCATGCCCTATTTGCACATGTATGAAGAGACTAAAATTCCATTTTGTGGGTAGATTAATAAAGCATAAACAAAGGAGGACAGCTGTCTCTGGATAATTGCCCTCTCACTCAAGTGAGAGTGGGGTATTGGATTTGTAATTATAGTTATCTATTACATATTAGATATTAGCATTGTAGGATATATGGTTCTTTTGTGGTTCAGAAAAAAACCCACTTTCCCTGATTGCTCTAAATTAATTTCGCTCATGTCTACTCTGCCAGAGAGGAATATACTACCCTATACCTGATGGGTAACAGTTTAATTTTGGCAGCCTTAGCTTTCTCTCCCACTATACACTATACACAAAAGACAAACAAGGAAGTAAAACAAAATCAATGAAGCCATATACATTAGTTTATGTGATAGAATCCATGAGAATTAAGGGCCTTTGTAACTCAGGAACAAGATGAAATCTCACCTCAACTGGGAAGAGAATTTTCTCAACCAATGTGTCCATTTAATCTCTGGGAACGCAGATACTGGGGATTGAAAGGCCTGTTGTGGTGCTCCTTTTCTTCATATGCCCATGACTCTCACAGGACACTCGTGGATTTTCTTTTCTTGCCCTGTATCTCTCTCCTTTCTTTCTTTCAGAACTTTCTCAGCTAATCTAGAGTCATATCTCCCTATATATACCTGTCAGGAGCATGCCAAGCCCATGAGGAGGGGAAAGTAGATACGATATGCTAGCAATATTTGCTCAGTCAGATTAGGGTCCCTGCTAGAACCCACTTGGCTAGGACAACTTCCTAATTTATAAATATATATATAATTAAAAAAAATTTTTTTGGTCAGGGCAATGAAGGTTAAGTGACTTGCCCAGGGTCACACAGCTACTAAGTGTCAAGTGTCTAAGGCCGAATTTGAACTCAGGTCCTCAAATTCAGGACTGGTACTTTATCCACTGCACCACCTAGCTGCCCTATTTATAACATTTTAAATGAGAATTACATGGCTCATTACACCTTATACCTAAGGGCTGTCAAAATAAAGGGAAATTCCCTAGTTCTCTCATTGAAGTTTCCCATCAACTAGCATGATTGAAATGATGCCAAAAAGTTTCTGTACAGGTGATCATATCATGGGGACTTTCCAAGAGTTTCCCCCTGCTGATGGAAAGGTGAACTCCCTAACTTAATGTGCTTTTAAAAACCTACAATAGAAAGTATTTTTGCTACAACACTATAGTTCTTATTATTGTGATGCTTCCATGCTTCAAAGCCAACCCATTCTTGGGTGACACTGAGTTACTAAACTGTTAGATCAGGGGGATTCAGTAGCTATAATTATCCAGATTTTAATTCCTTTGATAAAGTTTGCCATGATATTCTTATGGAAAAGATGGAGAGATATGGGCTAGATTATAGTACAATTAGCTGGATTTGGAACTCAGAATGGCCATATGTAAAGAATAGTCATTAAAAGTTCAATGTCATTTTGGCAGGAAATTTTCATCACAGGGCCTCTTGAGATCTATGCTTGGCTATGAACTGTTTGACATTTTTATCAATTATTTGGATAAAGGCCTAGGTGGTGTCTTAATTAAATTAGCAGATGACACAAAGCTGGAAATAATGGCTCATAAAATGGATGAAAAATGATGTTAAAAAGATCCTTCCATAGGTGGAATAGCCACAAAGGGGAAATACTATTCTTACCTCTGATTTTTACTTTTAGGGAAGTTGCTGGATTGAGAATGATAAGAATATTGAAGGTGTGAGGGGGTGGTTTATGACCAATCCTTAATGTTAATGATATTGAAAGGAAATCTGGATAGCATAATCTACCATGTAACTTAGATTTTGAGAGAAAAGATTTCTTTTTTTTTTTTGAGGCAATGAGGGTTAAGTGACTTGCCCAGGGTCACACAGCTAGTAAATGTTAAGTGTCTGAGGCCGGATTTGAACTCAGGTCCTCCTGAATCCAGGGTCAGTGCATTATCCACTGTGCCACCTAGCTGCCCCAAGCTAAAAGATTTCAAAGGGATGAGGGAAGGATAAGTTGGATCCCCGAACTAAAATTCTTTTCTTTTTGGGGGCAATGAGGGTTAAGTGACTTGCCTAGGGTCACACAGCTAGCAAGTGTCAAGTGTCTGAGGCCTAATTTGAACTCAGGTCCTCCTGAATCCAGAGCTGGTGCTTTATCCACTGGACCACCTAACTGCCCCCTTTGAACTAAAATTCTATTGAAGAACTCAGCACAGGAAGGTTGGGAAATTTTCATAAACAAAATTCTGAATACTCAAAGGGAAACAATTTTGATGAGAAAAAAATTAGATTTGCTTCAAGAGACTTATGGGGAGGCACAGAAATCAAACTAACCATTTTAGATTTTTCATTTTTTTTCAGGGCAAAGAGGGTTAAGTGACTTGCCCAGCGTCACACAGCTAGTAAGTGTCAAGTGTTTGAACTCAGATTTGAACTCAGGTTCTCCTGAATCCAAGGCCAGTGCTTTATCCACTGCACCACTTAGCTGCCGCCTCATTTTAGATTTTTCAAAAAGATTTGAGATATGTATGAGAGAGGCAGCATGATGTAGTAGAGAATGGCCTTGATGCCATAATCGAGTTCATGTCCCACCTCTGACAAATACGAGCCATGTGACTCTTAGCAAACCACATAACCATTCAGTGCTCCAGGTAAGTATCTAATGTTATAAATTACAGAGCAGAAGATGCTCCACCTTGGTGGAGAGCTTCCTCACCTGGGAGTTACCCATTCCAATAGTCTTATCCCACATGCAAAAATTAAAGCAAAGGCAGATAATAGAGAATATAATGGTGTGTTTTGACCATGTAAAACAGTTTTAGAAGGAGCTGAGGTTGGTAGTGAAAACATAGGACCACAAAATGTTTGTTTTTAAGCTATAGCTGGGTAAAGGAGAGGAATCAAGGGTTATTTAGGACTACTAAGTAAGGTGTGGAGGGGGCAATTGTAATTGCTAATAGAAGGAAGACAGAGCTGCTCGACTCTTAAGTCTTCTGCTTTCTCTACCAATAAGAATTACCTTTGGACATGAAAGAACAGAACAAAAGTGACTAATAGGGACCTGATATACCAAATACTCAAAGAAATAGTCAGAGATCACCTAGCTAGTTCTTAATTAATCCAATTTAAATGACCCAAATGAACTATATCCATGGATGCTAAAGGAACTGTTGGATATGTTTGCTGAGCTACTGTCAATGATATTTCAAAGATCCTAGAGATGGAAGCCTTATGTTACAGGAAAAAGGCAAATATCCCAATTTTTAAATAGAAAGAGAATGGAACATGCTAATTATAAGACAGTGAACTTAACTTTGAGTACTGGCAAAATTCTAGCACATTCATTAAAGAGAAAATAAATTAATAACTAGAAAACTTCATGATGATTACATACATCTAGTATAACTTCATTAAGAAGATACATCAATACAACCTTAATCTTCCTCCTTACCCTACACCCCTTTTGTCAGGATTACTAAATTGGTAGACTGGGGTTATGTTCTAAATAAAGTTTACTTAGCTTTTAGCAAAATGTTTGCCAAAGAATCTCACAGTAGTAGACATGTTGGATAATGGACAATAAAACATATAGGTGAATTTAGCAGCCAGGTGGCATAGAGGATAGAATACTGGCCTGAAATCAGGAAATCTTGAGTTCAAATTCAGATACTTGCAAGCTATGTGACTTTGGGCAAGTCACTTAACCTCTATCTGTCTGGATTTCCTTACTATAAAATGGGGAAAATAATAGCACCTATCTCCAAGGGTTGTTGTGAACATCAAATGATATAATATTTGTGAAAGCATTTAGGACAGTGCTTGGCACATAAGAGGTATTATATAAATGCTTTCTCATCATTTTCATTGTTGTCATCATGTTTGCCTTTATCATCATCATCACTGTCACCATCACCATCATCATCGTCTTGGATTCAGAAGTGGTTGAGCGGCTCAAGTTAAGGAATAGTCACTAATGGTTTGATTTGAACTTGGCAGGAGGTCTCCAGAGGGTTCCCCCAGGCATCTCTTTATTTGACCTTGTTATTTAACAATTTCACCAAAGACTGGAATAAGTACATACATGGCATGCTTACTAAATTTGTAAATAGCACCAAGTTGGAGGGGATGGCTAGAAAAATAGATGACAGAGTCAAGATTCAGAAAGAATGTGGCAGGCTGGGACATTGGACTGAATCTAAGAAGGTGAAATTTAATAAAGATAAATGTAAATTTTTAGTTTTTTACTCAAAAATATCAAACTCACAAGTACAAAATAAACCATATATACAAAATGTATGGTTGGGTAGTCATTTGTCTAAAAAAAGATCTGAAAGTTTTAATGGATTTTCAGTTCCAAGTGAATAAACAATGTTATATTGAATGTACAAAAAAACCCCTAAACAAAAACAAAAACACAACACCCCACCCCCCGACCTATTACCATAACCCTGGTGAAATGCATCTGGAACACTGTTCAGTTCTAGGTATCTCAGAGACATTGATAAGCTGAAGAATGTGTAGAGTAGGGAAGCCAGAATGTTGAAGGTCCTCCAATTCATACCATAGGAGAATCAGTTGATGGAACAAGGGGAGGTTTAATCTGAAGATGAAACGACTCAGGTGAGAAATTATAGTTCCCTTCAAACATTTAAAGTATATCATAAAGAAAGAGGAATAGACTTGTTCTCTTTGGTTCCACAGCATATAAGTGGGAGCAATGGGGTCGAAGTTGCAATAAATGGCAAATTTAGGTTTGATGTTAGTCAAACTTCCTAATAATCAGAGCTATTGAAAAGTAGAATAGACTATATTATGAGATCATGGGTTATCTTTCATTGGATGTCTTCAAGCAAAAGCTAGATGACTATGTATTAAGTATGTTTTTGTGTTTGTGATCCCCCAACCCTTATCTTAGGTGTGAGTTGGAGTATCTGGCTACTAATTACTTCCAAATTAAAAACAAAAAACAAAAACTCTATAATTCTTCGATTCTGTGATCTTGGTAGGCTAGACTGCTCAAAGAAATTAGATGAAATTGAATGGAATAGAATATAAAGTCATATATCAGAGAGACAGCATGGTGCAATGGACACTTCTGGTTCATACTGTCTGGACAACTGGACAGGTTGTGACCTCTCTGGGCTATAGCACCTGTTTAAGTCTAAAGACTTAAAGACAAAAACGTTGTTGACCTACATTGGGAGTAGGAACTTTCTCACCTGGATTCCCTTTTATGGATTAAATCAAAGATCCAGACAAAATAAACAGTCACACAAACAATACTTGGGTTCCAAAACTCAACTTCCTAATTACACCAAAGACCTCATGGCTAAATAACAGTGTCATTTTTTAGAAGGGCCAAAAAAGGTATTTATTTTCCTTAAATGTACAACCACAAAGTCCCTTAGGGAGGAGGAATGATACCATGGAACAGGATGAAATTGGGAGATAAAAAGAAAATTCCCTGGGGGTGATAGTAGAGAGGGAGTATTTAGGAATAGAGATCAATAGGCTAGAATTGAGATGAAGGGAAGAAGACTAATAGTTATGAGCTGGAATAGTCCAGAAAACTCAAAGTAATGTATATCCATCTGTCATTTGTAAACTTCCTTGTTATAAAGAGGATTTAGACTAGGCAGAGAAGAGAAGTCCGGACTATCTGGGATAAGAAGGAGTGAAGGCCATAAAGAGTGGTGCCACTCAGGCAGTAGGGCCCCACTTAGGTTAAACTATACTGTGGTATCAACATACCCAACAATGTAGACCGTACAACCAGTTTTGAGGTGGGAGAGACCTTAGAAATCAACTAATCCAAGCCTATTACTTAAGAGAAAAGGTATGGGGGTGGCTAGGTGGTGCAGTGGATAAAGCACAGGCCCTGGATTCAGGAGTTCCTGAGTTCAAATCCAGCCTCAGACACTTAACACTTACTAGCTGTGTGACCCTGGGCAAGTCACTTAACCCCATTGCCCCGTAAAAAAAAAAGTACTACTGTAACTCAGGCAAACTGACTTGCAGTCATAGGTCCACTGCCTAGGGACAGCTCAAAAGAGAAAATGTCATCATTTTGAGAAGAGGATCAGTGTTAGTAGGCAGTCATCCAGTCATCCAATGCTGCAGTGCTGGTTCAAGGCAAGAGATTCTTTCAGGGCTGATTATGTGTCTCATGACTCTCATTATTCTTATATCTTCATTTGATTGAGGTACCTCTTATTCTTCTACCCTCCATGGCATCCCTATGTCAATTGTAGAATGGTTCTATTTTTATAAATTTGACCCTGTTTTCTATACATTTGAGAAATGAGACATTTATCAGAGAAACTTGCTTCAAATTTTTTTTCATGGTTACCATTAGTAACTGTATTTCCCTCCATCCTATGCCACTTTCCCATTTATTTTATTCCCTTTCTCTTTTCACTGTGTTCCTCCTCAAAAGTGTTTTGCTTCTGACTATCCCTTCTTCAATCTGCCCTCCTGTCTATCACCCCCAAATCTCTTATCCTCTTCTCCTCCTACTTTCTTTCCAGGTAAGATAGATTTCTATACCCAAGTGAGTGTTTATGTTATTCCCTCTTTGAGCAAATTCTGATGAGAGTAAGTTTCACTCTTTCTCCCTTACTTTCCCCATTTTTCTTCCACTACAAAATCCGTTTCTTGCTTCTTTTATGTGGGATAACTTACTTTATTCCATCCCACCCTTTCCCAGTGCATTCCTCTCTCACCCCTTAATTTATTTTTCTAAATATCATCCCTTTATATTCAACTCACACCTGGGTCCTCTGTCTGTATACACTCCTTCCAACTGCCCTAACAATGAAAAAAAATCTTAAGAGTTAAAAGTATCATCTTCCCATGTAGGAATGCAAACAGTTAACTTTATTAAATCCTTTATGATTTCACTTTCCTCTTTACCTTTCATACTTCTCTTAACTTCTCTTATATTTGAAAGTCAACTTTTCTATTCATCTCTGTTCTTTTCAACAAGAATGCCTGGAAATCCTCTCTTTCATTGAATGTCCATTTTCCCCTGAAGAATAATACTCAGTTTTGCTGGGTAGGTGATACTTGGTTGTAATCCCAGTTCCTTTGCCCTGGGGAATATCGTATTCCAAGCCCTCCTAATCTTTTAATGTAGAAGCTATTATATTTTGTGTTATCTTGACTGTGGCTCCATAACACTTGAGTTATTTCTTTCTGGCTGCTTGCAATATTTTCTCCTTGACCTGAGAGCTCTGGAATTTGGCTATAATACTCTTGGGAGTCTTCATTTTAGGATCTTTTTCAGGAGGTGAGTGGTGGATTCTTTCAATTTCTATTTTACCTTCTGGTTTTAGAATGTCAGGGCAGTTTTCCTTGATAATTTCTTGAAAGATGATGACTAGGCTCATTTTTGATCATGGCTTTCAGGTATCCCAATTGTTTTTATTTTAATTTTATTGTCTTTTTTTTGCAGGGCAATGAGAGATAAGTGACTTGTCCAGGGTCACACAGCTAGTAAGTTTCAAGTATCTGAGGCCACATTTGAACTCAGGTCCTCCTGAATCCAGGGCCAGTGCTTTATCTACTGTGCCACCTAGCTTCCCCTAAGCCCAATTGTTTTTAAATGATCTCTCCTGGATCTATTTTCCAGGTCAGTTGTATTTCCAATAAAATATTTCCAATTGTTTTCTATTTTTTCATTCTTTTGTTTTATTGTTTTTGATTTCTCATAAAATCATTAGCTCCCATTTGCTCAATTCACATTTTTAAGGAATTATTTTCTTCAGTGAGCTTCTGTAACTGCTTTTCCATTTGGCCAATTCTCCTTTTTAAGGAGTTTTTTTTTTCTTCAGTGAATTTGTTTGCCTCTTTTTTCATTTGTCCAATTCTGCTTTTCAAGGCATTTTTCTCCTCATTGACTTTTTTTTCCTTTCCTTTCCTTTCCTTTCTTTTTTTTCTCATTGGCTTTTTGTACCTCTTTTACCATTTGTCCTAGTGTGTTTTTTTAAGGTCTTATTTTCTTCAGTATCTTGTGTTTGTGTGTGTGTGTGTGTGTGTGCCCTTTAC
Organism: Dromiciops gliroides; assembly: GCF_019393635.1. Taxonomy (NCBI): domain Eukaryota; kingdom Metazoa; phylum Chordata; class Mammalia; order Microbiotheria; family Microbiotheriidae; genus Dromiciops; species Dromiciops gliroides. The sequence goes on from NC_057861.1 coordinate 232,659,096, forward strand.
CAAGCCATTGAATCTTTTAAAAATGATTTTCTTGCATCAGTCTTATTATACTTCCTAATTTTTCCTCTACCTTTCTCAAAGTTATTTTTGAACCCATGGACTGATACCAATTAATATTTTTCTTGGAGGCTTTGGATGTAGGAGCTTTAACTTTGTTTTCTTCTTGTGAATGTTCCTTGTTGCCCTAGAAACTTTCTATGGTCAAAACGTTTTCTGTCGTTTATTCATTTTTACCATCCTATTTCTTGACTTTTAACTCTTTGTCTTTAACAAAGACTTTAACAAAGGGCTCTGCTTCCAGAATGGAGGCCTCACTGTCCCAAGCTTTAGGGGTTTTATGCAGCTGTTTTTGAAAATACTGCTAGGGACCTATAAGTTTTCAGTTCTTCTAAGGTGGTATGATCTAAGGAGAGGTGTTTTTACTGTTCTTGTGGCCTCATCTCTGGTCTGTGAGTGACCAAAAGCACTCTTTTCTGCCTTGGAACTGTGATTAAGGTCCCTTCTCCTTTGTGGCTGGAAGCTCTGGTGTGCTAGTGCTCCTTAGCAAAGAGAGCCCTGTAATATGCTTCCAACCCCTTGCCATCTGAGAGCTCCAGAAGCAGATTCTGCAGCTGCTGATGCAGTGGCTCCCAAGGCCTGCTCCTGGTTTGCTGGGTCTGGGACTGTGCTGGTGCAATCTGAGCTGGACTCTGCTCCATTCTCACCCGGGTATAGCAGAACTTTTTCAACAACCTTCTAAAGTTGTCTTTGGCCAGAAAATTATTTCACCCTGTACTTTTATGGGGTTTGCTGCTCCAGGAATTGTCTTATGACATTATTAAAGGTATTTGGAGGGGTTTGGGGGAGACTTCAGGTGAGTTGCTGCCTTTCCTCTGCCATTTGGCAGAATAGTTTTGAAGAATAAAGAATTCTCAGAGCTCCTGAGTTTTGTCTTGGACTAACCACAAGGAATATTGTATTATGTGTATGTTTCAGGAAGAACATTGATAAGTCAGAGGTTATCCAGAGGGCAACCCAGCTAGTGTAGTATCTCTAGGTCACCCTCCATGTGAGGATCCATTGGAGAAAATGGGAATGTTTATCCTGAAGAAGAGAAGACTTACAGAAAATAAGATAGGAATCTTCAAGTATTTTAAGGGTTGTTACCTGAAGAGAGATTACATTTGTTCTCTATGGCCCCAGAACACAAAAGTAGGCGTACTGGGTAGAAGTAGCAGGGAGACAAATTTAGGTTTAATGTAAAGAAAAATGTCCTAGTAAATACAGCTTTCCAAAAGCAGAATGGACTTTCTGAAAATAGTGGTTTGCCCATCATTGTAGTGCTTCAAGCAAAGGCTGGATGACCACATGCCTTGTGAGAATTCTTGTTTTGGTATCAGTTGGGTTATGTGGCCTCTCAGATCCTTTTTAACTCTAAAAATTATGGGATTCAATGACTAATGGTACATGATATTAAGGTGGAGCGTAGGGGGCTGATGTCAGAGAATAGAATTTCAAAGTGCAGACTAATGAGACTGAGGTTTGAAGCATGGTCATATTGTTTAGGTGAATGTAAGAAGGAAGTTGTTGGAACTGAGAATTTTTTTTTAGGGCAATGAGAGTTAAGTGACTTGTACAGGGTCACACAGATAGTAAGTGTCAATTTTCTGAAGGTCAGATTTGAACTCAGGTTCTCCTGAATCCAGGGCCGCTGCTTTATCCACTGTGCCACCTACCTGCCCCAAGGAACAGAGGATTTTGAAGGTCTATGCTAATATTAGAAGCCCTTTCCTAAAAGTATAGCAAAATAATTTGTCCTTGTCTCAGGTTTATATTCCTTCAATGCTCTATACATTTTGAAAGAATTCAATGAAATCTTCCAACCCCAAGTAGTTACTACTCTCTCTTTCTTATCAGGATTGACTTATATTCAGTTATTTTCTGAGAACAATATAAGGTTCTTGAGGACAGAGATTGTCTTATCTTCCACTGTACTCTCAGTGCATAGAATGATGCTTAGAATATGTTTCAGTAATTCAAAGATCTCTGATTTTGTTTTTGTGGCTATCCTAGGGGTGTACTGGTGTTTAACAATCTGTCTGTTTTTCTATTTGACATAATTTAAAATTTAATCTGGATTATTAAAATTTTCTCCACCATCTTCTTAAATCTAGAAATCAGTAGAACATTTGATGATTTGTTCCATTTTTCTATTTCAGAAAGTAAATGCTCACACTGAAAATTGAACTATTGACTCTGCCGTTCAAGCTGGCCCCAAACTACCCCAGATTATTCCTTCCAGTGATACAGATGGCACCTACTCTTTAACTTAATAGATTGTTTTTTAGAATTGCTGTGGACAAAAAGTCATCACCTTGGAGTCAACTTGATGGTAAAACTATTAAGAAATAAGTAGGCCATTCCTTGCATGATAGACACAGAGACATAGGTCTTTCCTCTGCTCGTAATTTTTTTTTTTGGTGAAGCAATTGGGGTTAAGTGAATTGCCCAGGATCACACAGCTAGTAAGTGTTAAGTGTCTGAGGCTGGATTTGAACTCAGGTCCTCCTGAATCCAGGGCCGATGCTCTATCCACTGCGCCACCTAGCTGGCCCCTCTGCTTGTAATTTGAGATAATATTTTTCATAATCTTCCATCATCTTCTTCAATGAGATTTTTTCAAATGAGTTTACATTATTAACCAGTGTTGCTTTTAGCTATTTCTTTCTATCTATCTATCTTTCTTTCTTTCTATCTATCTATCATCCCCCCCCCTCTCTCTCTCTCTCTCTCTCTCTCTCTCTCTCTCTCTTTCCTGACAGAGTAGGTTTCTAGTTTTTTTCTTATTGTTGTGATTTTCTTTTTCAGTATCAATAACTTGTTTCAATAGGTCAGGTTGTAATTCTCAATCACCACATCTTATTTTTATTCTTTCTTTTAATTTGGTATTGATTTTGACCTTTACTCTAACAAGGCTGATTCTACATAGACAATGATTCAGAGATGAGTCACATCAGTAACTAGTTATTTCCTGTCTGTTAATGTATAGTCAGTTTCATTTTTCATTATGTTATTTATTTAGTGCTCAATGTGACTGGTGCCTCTTAACTCTCTTCTTGAAAAATATTAATTATATCCAGTGTCCCCCTAAAAAAAATCTTAGTGGAATTTTCAGCTTTGTTGACTTTATTTATTTATTTTTTATTTTTTTAGTGAGGCAATTGGGGTTAAGTGACTTGCCCAGGGTCACACAGCTAGTAAGTGTTAAGTGTCTGAGGTCAGATTTGAACCCAGGTACTCCTGACTCCAGGGCCGGTGCTCTATCCACTGCGCCACCTAGCTGCCCCCCTTTGTTGACTTTAAACTATGAATGATTAAAACTTCACTAAGACTTTCTGGGACATATTGTGGTGGTAAAAGTTTTTTCTTTCTTTCGTCTCTTAATCCTGTGGCTCAGTGGATAGAACACCGGGCCTGGAGTCAGGAAGGCCAGAGTTGAGATCTGGCCTCATACGATTACTAGCTGTGTGATCCTGGGAAAGTGACTTAATCCTGTTTGTCTCAGGTCCTCATCTATAAAATGAGCTGGAGAAGGAAATGGCAAACCCCACTATTACCTTTGCCAAGAAAACTCCAAATGGGGTCACAAGGAGTCAAACATGATTGATAAATGACTGAATAGCAACAGCAACATTATTCTAACATAAGATTACAGGATCATAGATTTAAAGTTTGAAGGTAGCTTTGAACTTATTGAGTTCAATCATCTGATTTTACAAATGAAGAAACTTAGTCCTAGGAAGGTGAAGTGACTTCTCCAAAGTTACCCAGAGAATAAAGGACAGATTTGAGAGTTAAAGCCAGGCCATGTGGTTCCAAATCCAGAACCTTTCCCACTAGGCCACAGGACAACTCTCTCTTTTGGCTAAACTCTGCATTGAAATAGTAAAATGATGAGACACATTTACTTTTTGGAGGGAGGATGGGTATCAAATTTTTCACAGAATTTCTCTTCACCCTCCTTTTTTATAATTAATATAGATGAATATCTTCATATCCAGATCTATTATCTTCATTGAAGACTTTTCCCAAATGACTATTGTGGACACTGTCATTTGACATTACCAAGTGTTTATTATTATTTTGTTTTTGTTGCCTTTGGATGCATGATAAAATTGACTGTTTCAATTCTTTATTTACCTTTCTAAGAAGAATCTATAAGCCATTCTTCCGTTTTCTTGTAAGTTTTTTTTAAAAAGACTTCATTCATGTATAGAATATTCATGGTTATGGGATTCAGCTCCTCCCAAATTATCTTGACTCATTATTATTGGACAAGAATCTCTCTTTAAAGTACCCACAGATTAGCAAATGTTTGTAGATGATCAAAATATTGTTATTCTTAGTCCTTTCTGTCTTCTCTTCTGTTATTTGTCATGGTCAAAAATAAGATGTCAGAGAACTGAGGGTATTTCGTATGTCTCTACATTCTATATTTTAGCATGACTAAAGAAATAACAAGGCAGTGCCCATCCTATTCACAATGACTCATGAAACAGCTAGGTTGATCCTTAAAAAAAGAGACCAAGTATATTGGTGGGTCCCTTTTGGAAGTCTTTCCAGTATAACCTGATGGAGCTTAAGGTACACTGGCATAGTCTGCAAGAACCTATGGTCATGTCCTTGCAATGATTTTATATCAGAATAGGTCTTTTGTTGAGCTTTGCATAAATAAAGCTTTGTTAAATAAATTGCTATATTCTCTTGATAATCTAGAAAGGGAAAAAGGGGACAAATAAGGGGAGACATCACAGGATTTAAAGTCAACGAGGTACTTAGAAATCACTGAGTCCAACTTTATTATTTTACAAAAATGGAAAAAGAGACTCAGAGAGGTTGAGTGATTTACCCAGGGTTACATAACTAGTAAGTATCAGAGGTAAGTTTTTTTCAGGGCAATGAGGATTAAGTGACTTGCCCCGGGTCACACAGCTAGTAAGTGTCAAGTAGCGTCTGAGGCCAGATTTGAACTCAGGTCCTCCTGAATCCAGGGCCAGTGCTCTATCCACTGTGCCACCTAGCTGCTCCCAGAGGTAAGTTTTAAACCCAGGTTTTCTTGTCTCTGAGTCCAGCCCTCTCTCTGCTTCATGAAACCTACATCAAATAAGGTGACTGTTTTATCTTATTATATTGAGTAGCTATTAAACTGATATTTGTTGAAAAAGGATTAATTTTATATTAATCTGAAGAAAGTGTTCACCAAGCAAAAATAAATTTCAGCCTACCTAGTAACTGAATCTCAGAAATTCCCAATTAGTAGAGTGTAGAATTAATGAGGTTTTGTTATAATTGTAAAAGTGATTTGAGAACAACATGAACAGAAAGAACAAGATAATCCATAAGAAAGAATAATATCTCTCAGGTGCCTGTAAGGATCCCAGTTGTTTTATGTAGGAATGGGGTGGAAGATCCAGGAGTCTGTTCAATCACCCCCTGGTGCAGATGTGTGTATACAACAGTCTCAGTGATAGCTTTTAACCATAGATAATGAAGAAGGCAAATAATTACAGAAATTAAAACCAAAACTAAAGTAAAAGTTGGTGAAGCATTTCCTACATGATCAAGTCTTTCAGCGATTTGCAATTGAGCTAGTCAGGAGGGAAAAGAGATTTTTTTTTTTCCTCCTCCATGACAAGGCATAAATCAAACAGAATGAACTGACTTTATTGCATGTGATTTAAAATAGACACAGTGAAAAGTAGAACTAAGAAATCATATTCCGAATTTCTGTGGCTTTCTAAATGGGAAAGGAAAACTGAGATAATGTATGGCCAATTCTCAGATTTTCATGGTAATAAGACAAAGGGTTGCAAGGATGCTTAGAACCTATTGTTTAACAATAGAACTTCTCTCTCTTCCTTCTAGTTAAGGCCCTCCCTCTGACTTTGCTGCTTAGCCCTGCAGGCACACACACACACACACACACACACACATACACACACACACACACACACACACACTTACTCAGGGCCCCTTGCTGGGACTAAATCAGTTTTGCAGAAGAATTATCTGAGTCAGTCAGTGCATGCAGTAATGGGCCAATCATTTGGCAGGTTCAATGAATGGCTCCTAAGAGAAGTAGGGCTTTACAGTAGACATCCAAGTGAAGTGGGTAGAAGGCAGGTCCAGAGAGAGGCGGTGCAAGGGTGGCCCAATGAAACCTTCACTCTGAGACTCTGTGACTAACAAAATAGGAGTGAGAAGGAATGAAAAGGAAAGCAAGTAGGGATGTTGCCAGGCAGCCTCATTCATAATGGTCTTCAGGTTGGTGGTGGTGGTGGGGGGAGATTGAGAGAGAGAGGTTTTCCTTCTAGATTACAATTTCTCTTTGTTTAATAGCCTTTACTGAGACAAATGGTGCAGAGGATATCATACCGGACTATCAATCCACAAGACCAGAGTTTGAATCCTGCCTCAGATATTTATAAACTGTGCTCTTAGGCAAGTCACTTTAGACTTATCTTAGCCTCAATTTCCTAAAAATGGGGATTGCAACAGTATCCATCTCCCATGATTATGAAGACAAAATGGGGTAACATATATAAAATGCTTTGTAAGAATATAACCAATACAACCAAGCTTTGAAGGAAAGCAGAAAGGGTAAAATGTATAGCAAGATAACCTAATTTCTCAATATACAGATAACATAGACCAATTTATAAGAATGGAAGTCATTGCCCAATTCATAAATGGTCAGAGGATATGAACAGTTTTAAGATGAAAAAATCAAAACTATCTATAGTCATATAAAAATGCTCTAATTAACTATTGATTAAAGAAGTGCAAATTAAAACAACTCTGAGGTACTACCTCACACCTATTAGATTGGCTAATATAACAGAAAAAATACATATTGGAGGGTATGTGAGAAAATTAGGACACGAATACATTGTTGTTGGAGTTGTGAACTGATCCAACTATTCTGGTGAGCAATTTGGAACTATGCCCAAAGGGCTATAAAACTTTGCATAACCTTTTACCCAGCAATACCACTAGGAGATCTATATCCCAAAGAGATAAAAAAGGAAAAAGGACCTATATTTACAAAAACATTTATGTTCTTTTGTGGTAGCAAAGAATTTGAAATTGAGGTGATACACATGAATTGGAGAATGGGTGAAAAAGTTCTGGCATTTGATTGTGATTAAATACTACACTGCTATAAGAAATATCAAGTAGGATGATTTCAGAAAAACCTGGAAAGACCTATATGAACTGATGTAAAGTGAAGTGAGCAGAATGAGGAAAATATTGTACACAGTAACAGCAATATTATACCATGATCAACTGTGACTGACTTAGCTCTTCCCGGCAATAGAAAGATCCAAGACAATTCCAAAAGACTCATGATGAAAAATGCTCTCTACTTTCAGAGAAAGAATGTGTGGAATCTGAGTTCAGATCAATGCATACAATTTTTCACTTTATTTTTTTATGGACATTTTTTTGGTCTGTGTTTTCTTTTTACAACATGACTAATATGGAAATATGTTTTATATGATGGCACATGCATAACTTATATGAAATTGATTGATAGACTGCTAGAGAAAACTGAATGGAGATAGAAAGGAATATACCTTTTTCTCAGTAGTACATGACATGTACACAAAAATTGACCATATATTAGGGCATAAAAACCTTGCAGTCAAATGCAGAAAGGCGGAAATAGTAAATACATCTTTTTCAAATCATCATGCAATAAAAATTATGTGTAATAAAGGACCATAGAAAGATAGACCAAAAATTAATTGGAAATGAAATAATCTCATCCTAAAGAATGAACAGGGGGCAGCTAGGTGGCACAATGAATAAAGCACTGGCCTTGGATTCAGGAGGACCTGAGTTCAAATCCAGCCTCAGACACTTGACACTTACTAGCTGTGTGACCCTAGGCAAGTCACTTAACCCCCATTGCCCCGCAAAAAAAAGCCTCAAGAATGAACATGTAAAACAATAAATCATAAAAACAATGATTTCATCAAAGAGAATGACAGTAATGAGACAACATACCAAAACTTATGGAATGCAACCAAAGCAGTTCTTAGGGGAAATTTTTTTTATCTCTAAATGCCTATATGAATAAAATAGAGAAAGAGGAGATGAATGAATTGGGCATGCAAGTAAAAAAGCTAGAAATAGAATAAATTAAACATCCCTAATTAAATACCAAATTAAAAATTTTGAAAATCAAAGGAGAGATTAATAAAATTGAAAATAATTTCATTTCTTTAAATTGTTCCCTTTGTATTATTATTGACTTAAAAAGTTAAACTAAGAGCTGGTTTTATGAAAAAAAAAACCTTTGGTTAATTTGATGAAAAAAAAAAGAAAGAAGAAAACCAAATTACCGGTATCAAAAATGGAAAGGGTGAATGCACCACCAATGAAGAGGAAATTAAAGCAATAATCAGGGAGAGGGAGAGAATTTTGAATTCAAAATTTAAAAAAAGAATGTTAAGTTTTTTTACATATAATTGAGAAAACAAAATATCATATGAGAAAAAATGCTTTGTAAGATTTAAAGTAATACATTTAGCTGCTATTATAATTATTATTTGTTCACTGTTAACATTAATCTTATATTTGTTGAAACAGAAGCTTAGTTTAGATAGCTTCTATTTGCATTAATAACACCAGAATAATAGAAACTATTTTCAATGGCCCCAAATTCATATTTATAAACTGATATATTATTTACAAATCACTTCTTTCACAAAAAAAATCAAAGTAGGCAGTGAAAGTATTCCTATTTCCATCTTGAGATTAAGACAATGAGGGCTGAAGAGTCTGAGTGATTCAGTCAAGTTTCACCCAGCTAGAAAGTAGAAAACAATGTGTTCAGCAATCATATATTAATACTTCAATGAACCAACAAACATTTATTAAGCATTTCCTTTGTTCCAGTTACTGTGGCCGGTCCTAAAATACAAAGACAAAAATAAAACATTCTCTGCCTTAAGGACTTTGTATTTTCTTGTGGAGGCAACAGAGACACATTTAAGCATATTCAAAACATATTCAAAATAAATTCATGGTTATATAATAAGTAGAAATGAAACAGACAAATCTACTGACTTCATATTCAATTCTCTGATCCCTTGAAGCTCGCTTCCAATTGCCCCCAGGTTCATGATAGTCCAGTATTAACAGAATTTCATATTTGTGAACTCTTGACCCAATTCCCTATGAATGGGGAAGGAATGTGATCTATATATGATTTTAGAAAACAGATTTCATTCTGTTTCTCAGTGTAGAAGCGTAAGCCTCAGCTAGCTCCCTGTTTATCTCTTATACACTCTCCTGCTTCCTTTTCCTTTATCCCTGAAGAAAAGCAAGCACAAAGAAAAAGCTAACTTGCTGTATCAAATGGTAAACCTCTATCAGCAACAGAGTTATGATTATTGACAAGCTAACCCCAAAACTATTTAGATGGGGTTAGAGTTTGGTTTGGGAAAAAAACAGCTTTTTCCCAATTGAGTTTCAAGAAAACAATGCAAGCATCAAGACGGGTGAGTAGGTTTGAAAATGGACTCTCCCGAGGCTTAAGACATTTCGGCTTCTTGTCAAACATATCACCCAGACCTCTTTTCCAGGCATATCCATTGTGTAAATGGACGGGGATGGATTTAGAAGTATTACAGGACCTTTCACCCCAGTACTCAACAAAGCATTTCCAGGAATGCAAATCACCAGGAGTAATACAGTCAGATTCTCAGAGTCAACCATTTTTCATTTCCTTTCATTTCCTCGCCTGGAATACGTTGTTTATATATCTAGCCCAGGCATATCTTGTGCGAGGCTAGAAATGGAATGAGTAAAATCTTCCATTTTCTCTAGTTATGTTTGACTTTACTTAAGATAGGAAAATAGGTTGAGGGTTCCTGCTAGGTATTACAGATGCTACTGTATGTCACTGAGTCCACATGACACCAAAATAACTAGTTACTTCAATCAATCAAGTTGGGATGGGGTATAGAAATCTAGTTAGGACATTGGAAAAAAATTAGATAGAATAATTGATTAATGGAATGAAGTTTTCAGTTTTTCAAATAGTTCTTTTTGTCTTTTTTAGATGACTTACATGTAAGGTACAGAGGAAAATCAATTATCTGTTCACCATAAAGGCTATCAGTTATCCAGGCCACTGGCTGTCTTTCTTATCAGCTCTGCTTCCTAGGTTGTTATTTCCTCATACTTTTCTTATCAGTGACTACTAGACATTTTGAACTGGATGTCCAGCAGTTATGTAAACTTAAAGTATCCCAAACTGACCTAGTTAATTTTCCCCACCACCTGTCCTTAACTTCCCTGCCTTTGTTGAGGGTATCACCATCTTTCCAGGAACGTAGGTTTTCAACCTTAGGACCATCCTCAACTCTTTTGTCTCCTTCACCCCATATAACAAATCTGATGTTGTCTTGCTAATTCTACTTGTACAACGTTTCTTGGGTCTGTACCCCTCTCTTCCTTCAAACAGCCATGTGTCACAACTATTCTCTTTCCTGACCTTAATTCAGGACCTCAACAGCTCTCCCCATTGTAATAGTCCCTTAATTGGTCTCCCTGTCTTATGGCTCTCCCTTTTCCAATTCCTCCTCCATTCAGCTACCAACATGATATTCCAAAGCACAAGTATGTCATTCCCCTGCTCAGTAAATTCTTATAGTTCTCTATTACCACTAGGATCAAATTAAAAAAACAACTCCTCTGTTTGGCATTTAAGATCCTTTTTCAACCTGACTCCAAATTACCTTAACAGCCGTTTTTATGTATTATTCCTCTTGACATACTTTTTGATAAAGCCAAACTGACTTTAAAAAGCTCTTACTTTATTCCTACTGTATGAGATGATTACAGATTTGAGTCAGATTAAACTCTGAGGATGGGGTCTGGAAGATACCCATCCCTGCCCCAGTATAGTTAGTTTAAAAGTTTATTGCTTGTCAAATTCTCACTGTCTCCTTTAAGTTTTATTGCCAATTAACATTATTTTTGCTTCTGCTCAGTCTCCCCACTTGTCAGCTACATCTTAGTTTTATCTGGAATCCATCATGCGTCAGAACTCCAGTCCCTGTTGAGTGGGTCAGGGAGTTTGCCCACCAATTCAATACTCGGGACTCAAGAAGAAAGGACAAGGCTCAGCATAGGATGTGGCAATTAAATTGAGACCAGATGTTAAGTGACATGTCTCTTTTTCTCAGAGCAGAATCCCCTTGACCCTAGGGTCCCAACAATGGATTATTCTTTTATTCTTTATTCTATTTCTTTGATTTCCCAACATAGCCAAAGATAAATTTTAACCCTGTCATCCTTCTAAAATTAACACGACTACAAAACAATGCTGAAACACCTGAGTGTCTCTTCCTGTTATTCAAGTTGAATATCTTTAGAGATGGGTGCCGGGAGAGGGGAGTCAGTGGGAACTGTGAGATCTGAAACATCTGACTGTTACTCCTCTGTTCCTTCTTCCTTCGGTTTGACCTTGTTCCCCCTCCCCTTTTACCTCTTGTTCTTGGAACACATATGCATGTCTCTCTACATTGATCATGAGCTAAACACGCACCCTGGGTGAGACAGGATTGGATGTTAGATTGTGAGCTTGCCCTAGTGTGCATGGGGACTCCTCCCCTGACTAACATTCCTATAAAAGCTCAAGGCATGTATTAGCTATTGTGACTCAGATATTGAGTTTGCCCATTCCTGCAGGAATGTAATAAATCTGTCTCTGCTTGACTTGGTGGTCTCCTTGAGTTATTTGGGTAAACTGAGGCAGTTTGCCCCAAACACTACTTTTTTACATGATTATTTCTAAATATACTCACCTGTTCTCCCCTCTTTAGTGAGACATCTCTTATATCATTGATTAAAAAATAAAGAAAAAAACAGTTCAGCAAAACCAATCAATGTATTTTTTATATTGGATAGCACCATTCCACAGCCTTTTAGTTTTGACCTCTTTAAAGAGAGAAAAAACACATCTTTTAATTCCTTTCCAAGGCCAGGCTTATTCTATACAATCGAAGGGAATTTATTGTTTTTCCCCCCTTACATTTACAGGGTGTATAAACTTGCCTCTTTGCTGTTTTTTACATATCACATTCCATCTTTTGTCTCTAAGTCTTTGCACAAGCTGTCCCCTATGTCTAGTATGCATGTTCTCATTGCTCTCTCATCTTAGAATCCTTAGTATGTCAAACCTCAACTCAAGCAACACCTCATAAATGAAGCCTTTCTTGACCTTCCCAGTGACTCTTTCATCCCTTACTCATGATCTTATATATATTAAAACATATACTTATCTGTGTACAGTTGTCTGTCCTTTTCCCACCCCTATGTACCATGTAACCTCCTTGAAACAGGGAATGCTTCATTTTTGCTTTTGTATTCTTAGCACCTAGCATAGAACTTGCCATCCATCCACCCATTCATTTTTCCTTCCTTCCTCCTTCCCTCCCTCCCTGCCTTCTTTCCTTTCACAAAGTTGTTGTCAAGAATAATTCTTGCAAAATTTAAAGTGTTATACAGATATAAGTTGTTGTGATTTCACTCCTTGGAAATAATAACAAACTCAATTTAGTAAAGGAGCAGTTGGTCAACCAGCAAGTAAGTGCCAGTTGTGCCATACACTGTACCAGGTACAAACATTTAATAAACACTATGCACAGAGTGTTATGGGAAGCACTGAGGGAAATTCAGTATTCAGACAAGACATGCTCCTTGCCTTCTCAGAGCTTCATTAAACCCTTCAATGGTTCCCTTATTCCTCATTACATATAATTCAGAGTATTTTAGCTTACATTTCCAATTTGGAACAATATTTCCAGACTTATCTCATGTGAACCTTTTCCATGTAATATATGTTCTAATAAAATTAATAATTTTCACAAATAAAGCTAATGTAACCAAGATTTATAAGGAAAGCAGAAAACTTGGAAAGAATTTTTGAAACAAGTATCTCCGATAAAGGCTTCATTTCTCAAATACATAGAAAACTGAGTCAAATTTACAAAAAAAATACATCATTTCCCAATTGATAAATGGTCAAAGAATATGAACAGGCAGATTTCAGAAAAAGAAATTAAAGTTATCTATAGCCATATGAAAAAAAATCATCTAAATCACTGTTCATTAGAAAAATTCAAATTAAAACAACTCTGAGGTATCACCTCATACCTATCAGAATGGCAAATATAACAAAAAGGAAAATATTGGATGTTGGAGGGAGTGTGGGAAAACTGGTATGCTAATTCACTGTTGGTAGAGTTGTGAACAGATCCAACCATTCTGGAGAGCAATTTGGAACCATGCCAAAAGGTCTATCAAACTGTGCATATCCTATGATCCAGCAATATGACTGCTAAATTTATATCCCAAAGACATCCAAAAAATGGGAAAAGGACATATTTGTATAAAAATATTTATTGCGGCTTTTTTGTGGTGCCTAAAAATTGGAAATCAAAGAGTTGCCCATCAATTGGGGAATGACTAAACAAGCTATGGTATATGATTGTAATGGAATATTATTGACTATAAGAAATGATGGGGGTGTAGCCAAGATGGGAGAGGAAACTGCTGGAGTACCCCACATAATCTGTCCACATACCTCCAAATAATTCCATAAGACAATTCCTGGAGCAGCAGAACCCACAAAAGAACAGAGTGAGATCATTTTGCAGCCAAAGACAGCTTAAAAGGACAGCAAGGAAGGTCTGCTGTACTGGAGTGAGAGATGAGCACATCCGCACCTTGCAGATCCAGCCCCAGGGAGGCCACACCTCCAGAGCCTTGGAATCATCAGTGTTGGTGGCTACTTCTGGAACTCAGCTCATGGACTATTGAGAGGGTCCAGCACTTGGCCAGGGGGAGATAGCATGTGTCTCTGCTGGACCTGAGGCAGAACACTGTTATGTTGCCTATGTTAGGATCCAGGACGTAGACATGAGTGGCAGCAGCTCAGTGAGGGAGGGGCACAGGCACACCAAGTTTGCAACCACAGTGAACCAGACTTCTGCTTCTGAGTTAATGAGCAAGTAAGCTCGTGGTTACTTGCAGACTAGAGCATTGGCCAGTTGAGTGCAGAACATGTCTCTCCTTAAATTGTACCACCTGGGACCCCCTGAAGCTTGGGACAGTATGTCCTGGAAGCAGTGCCCCACTTTAAGAAGGAGATAAAAGCCAAGAAATAGTCTAGGATAATTAGCAGGCAGAAAAAGATGCAGGCCATTTCTTTGGTGACAAGGTAGATCAAAATATACCCTCAGTAGAAGATAACAAAGTCAAAGCTCCTACATCCAGAGCTTCCAAGAAAAATATGAATTGATCTCAGGCCATAGATGTGCTCAAAAAGGACTTTGAAGATAAAATAAGAGAGGTAGAGGGAAAAGTAAGAGAGGTAAGAGAAAAAATGGAAAGAGAAATAAGAGTGATACACAAGGGTCATGAAAAAAGTCAACAGCTTGAAAAGCCAAATTGGCCAAATGGAAAAGAAGGTACAAGAGCTCTCTGAAGAAAATCATTGCTTAAAAATTAGGTTTGAGAAAATAGAATCTAAGGCCTTTATGAGAAATCAAGACACAATAAAGCAAATCCTAATGAATAAACAAATAGAGGGCAATGTGAAATATCTCCTTGGAAAAACAGCTGATATGGAAAATAGATCCAGGAGAGATAATTTGAAAATTATTGAACTACTTGAAAGCCATCATCAAAAAAGAGCTTAGACATCATCTTCCAAGAAATTATTAGGGAAAATTGCCCTGATATTATAGAAGCAGAAGGTAAAATAGAAATTGGAAATATCCACTGATCACCTCCTGAAAGAGATCCCAAAATGAAAACTTCCAGGAATATTATAGCCAAATTCCAGAGCTCCCAGGTCAAGGAGAAATTATTGTAAGCAGCTAGAAAAAAGGAATTCAAATACTACTGAGCTACAGTAAGGATAAAAGAAACAATTCAAGTACTGTGGAGCCCCAGTCAGGATAGCACAATATCTAGCAGCTTCTACATTAAAGTACCAGAGGGCATGGGATATGATATTCTGGAGGACAAAGGCTCTGGGACTACAACCAAATATCACCTAGCCAGCAAAACTGAGTATAATCTTTCAGGAGAAAAATGGAACTTCAATGAAAAAGAGGACTTTCAGGTATTAGTGATGAAAAAACCTGAACTGAGTAGAAAATTTGACTTTCAAATACAAGACCCTAGAGAAGTATAAAAAGGTAAACAGAAAAAAGAAATGAAGGATGTTAAAAGGTTAAACTATTTACATTCCTACATCTGAAGATGATACTTCTAACTCATAAGAACTTTCTCAGTATTAGGGCAGCTGAAAGGAATATACTTAGATAGAGGTCACAGGTGTGAATTGAATATGAAGAGATGATATCTGTAAAGCATTTAAGTTTTGTTTATCCTTTTTTTATGGGGCAGGCAGGGTGGGGTGGCTTATGTCTGGGGATGGATTTGGGCTCGGGGCCTCCTTTGTCCAGGGCTGGTACTTTCTCCACTGTGTCACCAAGCTGCCCCATGATGACATCTTTAAAATAAAATTAAGCAGTGAGAGGAATGCACTGGAAGGAAGGGTAAAGGAGAGGTGGAATGGGGTAAAGTATCTCACATAAAAGAAACAAGAAAAAGCTTATGGAGTGGAGGGGAAGATGAGGAAGGAGTGGGGGAGTGAATGAGCCTTACTCTCATTAGAATTAGCTCAAAGAGGGAATAACATACACACTCAAGTGGGTATAGTCATAGATCTTGACCTGTGGGAAAGTGGGAGGGGAAGGGGATAAGTGAGGAAAAGGTGAAGGAAGGGAGGGCAGATAGGGGGAGGGAACAATAAAAAGCAAAACACTTTTGAGAAGGGATGGGGTGAAAGAAGATAGAAAAATAGAGTAATATCAAAGGGAAGGAATAGGATGGAGGGTAATACAGCTAGCAATAGTAATTGTGAAAGAAATGATGAGCAGGATGCTATCAGAAGGACTATTAAAAAATGCGATCCATCTATAGAGAAAAAACTGATATTATCTGAATATAGAGTGAAGTATAATTTTTTGTTATTTCTTCTTCCTAATGTTATATTGTCTGTTTTCTTTCAAAACCTGAGTAATATGGAGATGTTTTGCATGACATGTACAACTTATATTGAGTTGTTTGACTTCTTTTTTTTTCTTCTTTTGTTTTTTAGTGAGGCAATTGGGGTTAAGTGACTTGCCCAGGGTCACACAGCTAGTAAGTGTTAAGTGTCTGAGGCCGGATTTGAACTCAGGTACTCCTGACCCCAGGGCCAGTGCTCTATCCACTGTGCCATCTAGCTGCCCCGAGTTGCTTGACTTCTTAGGAAGAGATGGGGAAGGAGGAAGGAAGGAAGAGAATTTGGAACATAAAGTTTTAAAAAATCAATGTGAAAATTTGTTTTTACATGTAATTTGGGGAAATTATAACTAAATAACTAAATAACTAAATAACTAAATAAACAAACAAACAAATAAATAAATAAATAAATAAATAAATAAATAAATAAATGAATGAATTATGAGCAGGATGATTTCAGAAAAAACCTTGAAAAACTTACATGAACTGATACCTCATGAAGTGAATGGAACCAGAAGAACATTGTACAACAATATTGCTTAATGAAGAAGCAAGGGTGCCCATTATTATATCTATTATTTAATATTGTTCTAGAAACATTAGTTATAGCAATGAGAAGAAAATCAAATTAAAAGAATTAGAAGAGGCAAAGGGGAAAGAAACTATGATTCTTTGCCGAAGATACATTATACTTAGAAAATCCTAGATAATAAACTATAAACTACTTGAAATAAATATCAACTTCAGCAAAGTTGTAGGATACAAAATAAACCCACATAATAATCAGCATTTCTATATATTAGCAACAAATTTCAGCAGCAAGAGATAGAAAAAGAAATTCCATTTAAAATAACTGTAGACAATTAAAAATACTTGGGAGTCGTTCTGCCTAGACAAACCCATGAACTATGTGAACACAACTATAAAACATTTCACACTAATAAAGTCAGATCTAAACAATTGGAAAAATATTAATTCCTCTTGGGTAGGCTGAGCCAATATAATAAAAATATCCCTGCAGTTCTCCATCTCTCTTCCCAGAGGAAGGAGGTATTTCATCATATGTACTTCAGAACCAAAATTTGTCACTACAATTACTCAGTTGCACACTTCCTTTTTATGTTGTTTCCTTTTGGATTATTTTTATGATTTTGTATGTTGTTCTTTTGTCTCTGCTTACTTCACTTTGAATACACATGCTCCAAGTTTCTCTGAATTCCTTACATTTGTAATTTTTTATTCACTAACAAAATCATTCATTGTCATCATTTCCTTAATAATTTTTGAATAGATGGGCAACCATTTGTTTTTACCAAGGGCCTTATATTTTAAATATTATTTTTAACTAGAAATATATTTACATATTTTAAAGTAAGTGGTTTCATAATTATATAGACATTCGAGAATTGATGCCTATATCAAGTGAGGTCTCAAATTCCTAGAGATAAAATCATTTGCTATTTTTTATCACCTTTGGTTCTATTCTGTTTTGTGTTCTTCCTCTCTTCTCTAACATCATAGATTTAAAGCTGGAATTGAAACTTAGAGGAGATCTAGCAACCTTATTTTATAGACAAGGAACCTGAGGTCTACAAAAGTGTGTTGCTCTTGAAAGTATTATTTTTAAGTCAGGAGAGTTAATATTTGAACCCAAGTCTGCTGATTCCAAAACCAGTACCATTTTTGAAAAGACTTTAAGTACACGATCCTATGTTTGGATAAAGCACATTGTAGGATAGAAGCGAAGGTGAGAAGATTGAAAATAGTGCAGAGGCAGAGAGTATCTCGCTTTCTTACTATACATAGAAAGGATAACATGACTAATATTGTAATGAAAATGACATTTTGCCTATTGTGTCACTTCACTTGTCAACATTTTGCTAATAAGGTTGTTAAAATAATTACAAAAATGTTTTAAGCTTCTTGGGTTTTGTGGTGAGGGTACTCCCACTGCTGCTACAGATGACAACCCCTCCATGTTTTGGTTGATGGTGCCCATGGGTTTCTGTGGCCAAAAAGTTCCCCCTATGGCAGGATAAGCAATTGGGCTAAGAATTCATGTAAGAAGTTTATTCACTGTGCCATCTAACCGCCCCCCAACTAATTTTTCAAGCTCATTACATTAGTTGTGTAAGAGTGAATATAGGGGCAGCTAGGTGGCACAGTGGATAAAGCACCAGCCTTGGATTCAGGAGCAGCTGAGTTCAAATCCAGCCTCAGACACTTGACCCATACTAGCTGTATAACCCTGGGCAAGTCACTTAACTCTCATTGCCCCCTCAACCCCCCCCCCCCCAAACAAAACAAAACAATAACAAACAAAAATTTTCCTGGTTAGCCAGAGTCTCAAAAGTAGATGCTTAAGTTTCTATTGGCCACTAAAATAGCATTCTTTTGTTAATATGTAGTCTCAGACTTGCTCACAGAAATTACATCTAAAGAATTTGGAGAAATGATTGAAAAAGAGTAGATCAAAAAACAAGCAATCCAAGGAAAATGCTACATCAAGGTAAGATTCATTTAAATTTGGTCAGTGATCATGATTCACAGGGTGAAATTATACATGGAAAAAGAGCTTTCTATATAAACATAATTCCAATGCAGAAAGCTATTTGTGTATAAGGGAACTTGTGTTTCTCAGGCAAAAAAAATAACAAATAGTTTTAATTCTGACTTTCATGCCTTTGTCAATTGTTTGTTCTTTCATTCCCTTTTAACTTGACTTCAGAAATGATTTTCAAGATCTATTTTTTTTTTTGAGGGAGATACTCTGATATTGGAATATTATCACTGACTTTAACATTGTTATAGAAATCATCTTTGTCAGAAGTCTGAGGTGATTAAAGTTTAGCCATCTCCAGGGAGGAGGGCATAAAAAAGGAAGGAAGGAAACAAGTGTTTAATAAGTGCTATATGCTGAAAGCTGTGCTAAGCATTAGGAATACAAAGATAAACAAAAAGAAATCTAGTTCCTGCTTTCAAGGAACTTATATTCTAGCGTGGGAAAATAACACCGGAAAGGAAGCTGAAAAGAAGCATGTGGGGGAGGTGGAAGAGAAGTGGGAAGAGAGGATGAAGATACCTGGCATGGGAGCATAATTTTGAAGTTCAGAAAGTAAGAAACAGGGCAAGGAGGGAAATGAAGATAGACTGGCCTGGGCCCCTTCACAAATGGAGACTCCTGGAGAACTTTACTTTTGGGAGAAGGGAAGTAGTATAGTTCATGATGAATAAGCTTCAGGAGTGGGATATCCCTCTGAAAGACTTGGAAGGGACTAGGGTGGTTTGCTGTTACAGGGGTGATCTGGAACTGCTATTTGGTTGGAAAGGAGTCAAGCCTTGAATAGAAAGCTTGGGATCTTCCTTTCCTTTTTGAGAAATAGTTGTCAAGAGTCTATATTGAATCTGAAAATTATATAACTTAAACTAATACTATTTAATTGACTAGATAATTTAGTTCCAGCCCTGTAAACCATTTCTCTGAGAAGAACAGAGCAGCTGGCCTCTGCTCCCAAACTTCTGTTTCTGTTATGAATTAATGTCTCCCTTATAAGGGGGTGGGAGGAGACGACAGAGATGTATCTATTCTGGCCTCCCCATGAGCCAAATTGCAACAATCTTAATACACTGCCTTTTGTAGGACTTGAAGTGTGTTATACAAAGGAATTGTTAGCAATGTTACTCCTCTCCTCCCTTTAACTACTACCAACAAATCTTGCTATACATACCTAATATCATTATACTAAGAAAACAAATATTAAGACTCATTAAAAGTGATGTGGCTAAAGGAGAGAGGTAGCTATGTTTTTTACATTGATAGAGATCTTGGTATTATACCAGAGCAGTCTCTAGTATGGGATGGAGTAAACAAAAAATGACGAGGATGAGACTGACTAAAAATATTTAGTTTTAATCGTAGATTGGCACAAGTTAATTCATCAACTGCACTCTCTTGTGGTTAAATGTGGAGAATGTATCTAGGGTTACTTTTAGAGTGTGTAGCTCTCAAATTCTATGGATTTTCTTGAGGTTTTGAATTATGAGTATTTAAAACAATAATTCCTCTCTGTTTTGTTTTTGATTTTCCTATTAGGAATTCCCCTTCTTCACAGAACTGTTATATTTTATTATAGCTTTATAATCTAGTACCTACTCAAATTTACTAAATGTGTTTTATTTGCTTATTAATGTTGAATGCATATGAATGAATAACTTATATTGTTATTTTCATTAAGGTAATAATTTAAGGTTAAACAAGCCATGTAGATGTGAAATCTTTATAGTGTGAAGCATTTGAATTCAATTATATACACCATCTGTAACATGTACTCTCTGCAGAGGCCTTTCCTCTGCAAGGCCAATATCAAAGTGTTTGTTCATGAGGGACCGTCCCTCTGGATAAAACTTTTCTCTCTCCTTTTTCTATATTGATATTACCATATTGTTTGCTAGCATAGAGTATCATATTCTGTTATTTTGGGCTATTTCATTGGCAAACCCATAGTGTTTTACAAAGAAACAAAGGGGGGGAATGTGATAAAAATTATTTGTGGTATAGGCAGCTTTTGAAGGACCTCCCCTTTTGGGGGAGAAAAGATTAGATGCTCCCTGAAGGGAGGTTAGAGGGCACTTCTGGAATGCTAGCTCTTGAGGCACTTCCAAAACACTAGCTCTCAAGTCACTTCTGAAACGCTAGTTCACTCTCGGTCTGGGGACTGCTATCCTGGTGGCACACAAGCAACCTTAGACTGGTAGGCTGTTCAGGTGTTGGGGGAATTACTTATGGAAAACCTTAAATTCCTTTTAACTAGCTTAATAGAAAACAGTATGGGGATTGCATAGGCTAAGTTTAGAGTTAAGAATATCTATCTGTATTTCTATTTTCCTACTTCCTTATCTTTGATTTTTATTAGTTTCACCTTTGTTGTTTAATTAATTCCCAAGTAATAAAATCTGATCCTTTTGTGAACTAAAGCTTAGAGGCTCTTTTCTTATTGGCTTGGGAGAATATGTCTCTATTAATTAATATTTCTAAAAAGGGCAGTTCAGAGGGGAGGGTTAAACCTAAAAGGTCCCTCATATTTCTGGGACCCCAATATTAAGGCAAGTCATCGAAATAATGTTCCATATATCAAATTTTGGCCTTCACTTTATGAAGGGATTTCCATAATTGGAATAACTCCTTGCAAAGAAGAAAGCAGTATTAAGAATTTTGGATATGGTACTGTGAATAATCTGGGGCTATGTAAATTGTTTATGAAACATTATAGGCAATGTAGAGAGAATCTTGTTGGTAGTCTCCAAATTACATGGATCTGTGGCATTCTCCATAATTCCCAAAGAAACAAAAATTGGGGAAGATATAAGAAACTCGCTCCCATACCCATAACCTCTCTTGCAAATGGAGAGGTTGTCTGAAGATGCTGTGAGATGCATGAATGAGAGAAAATTGATGTCTGAAAATGGAGAGCGAGCTGGATACATTCCAGTGAAAATGCTGTTAAATAATTATCCTTCTTCAAGGAGAGGTAGCAGAGACATAGGGTTATCTAGTTAGACCATCCAAGTCCTAGATAAAACAGATCATGGACATATTAAAGTAGTGGCATAAACTAAGTGGGGGAAATGAAGGTCTCCCATGACTAAAATGAAGGGACCAACATTTGATCTGGTATGAAGTTTAATATCAGAGGACCCTGATGTCTCAGTCTTAGTATACTTTTAAAGGCTAGGGAAGTAATTTGGTAGAGCCAAAAAATTGGCAGCATATTTATCTGTATGTCAGTTATCTGTCAGTATATTCATTATTACCACATGATTATGAAGGGTAAACCTTTCATGTTTGTGCTTTTTTATATTACAAACATTTACAGATCATTTCCACTTTGTGAGATATCTCTTTTAACAAAGTAAAACTAATAATAGTGACATTTCCTGAAATTGCTTGTAACATTTCATATCTATAATACCCCCACTCTATTTTTTAAAGATAAAATTAACATAAACCTCCTTATTCTCTTTCCCATTTTCCCACCCTACTGTAAAAAAGAAAACTCCTCATAAGAAATATGCATAGTCAAGTAAAACAATTCATCATCAGTTTTATATATATCTAAATATATAAACTGATATATATATATATATAGATATATATCAGTTTTATTTCATCATCTTTCTGTAATGGGTAGCATATTTTTTCATTAGTACCCTGGATTCATTAATGGTCATTGTATATATCATAGTTTTTATAGGTTTTAAAGTTATTTGGTGTTACTGTATCAATTATTCTCTTGGTTTTACTTAATTCTTTATCAGTTTATTAAAAATTAAAAAAATATACATTTAAAAATAACAATATATTATAAATGGATGTTTTTGTTCACTTCCTTCTGCATCATTTCATATAAATATTTCTTTTTGGAATCATCTGTTCCCTCATTCTTTACTGTACAATGGTAGTCCATCAGCTAGGGGCAACTAGGTGGCACAGTGGATAGAGTGCCTAGCCTGAGGTCAAATTTAGCCTCAGACACTAGCTATGTGACTGTGGGCAAGTTATTTCACTCTGTTGGCCTCAGTTTTCTTATCTATAAAATGAGCTGGAGAAGTAAAAGGCAAACCGCTCCAGTATCTTTGTCAAGAAAATCCCAAATGGGATTATGAAGAGTCAGACATAATTGAAATGACTGAACTATAGCAAAGTTGTCCATTGCAATAACATACCACAACTTATTTATCCATTCCTCAATTGGTGGACATTTCCTCAGTTTCTAGTTTTGTACCATCATAAAAAGAGTTGATATAAATAATTTTTGTACTAAAGGACCTTTTCTTCTTTCTTTTATCATTTTTGGGCATTAGAGGTACAACAGTGCTATATAGCTAGATCACGTATTCTAAATAATTAATTTTTTTTGCCATTTTTTTCCTCCTTAATTATTACATTTTAAAATATCTTATTTCATAAGAGATACAATAGCTAGACTATAGATGAAATACAATCCCCTGTGCTTTCTGCCATAGGTATTCTTTTTTTTTTTCCTGAGGCTTTGCTTGGGTTTGTAGTAGAGTTAGTTTCTTCTTCTGGGTTTACTCCGTGAGCATGTCTCAGTCCAAGATGTTTCTCCACTGTGTTTAAGATTCTCCAGTTTTATTTTGTCTTTTGTCTTTGTTTCTAGGTTTGGGGCTTGTGCTTGGATCAAATTTTATTTTTGGGCAGTGGCTAAGTGTAGTAGCTAAGATTGGACTCAACTTTATGAGGGAATTCTCTGACTTTTCTCCTACTATGGTGCAGGCCTTGGATCCCTGCATACTGCATTGTGCATAGGCTAGATTGTGCATGGTCTGTGTAGGCATTGCTCTGGCCCTGTCTCATGGGACTCTGGGCTTCTCTATGTTGAAAGTGACATAATCTGAGTGACAGAGTTGTTTTTTTCTAGATGGTCTAGATAAACATGTGTATGCTAGATATGAGTAAGAGGTAAATAGAGACTTGATTTGGTAGAATCTGACAACTCCTGAAAAAGCTTCTCGAAATGGTGTTGGGAATAGAAATGAGAGTTGTTCTAGATGCTAGGATATCTAAGCAAGATTCCCAGGGGGCGGCTAGGTGGCATAGAGCACTGGCATTGGATTCAGGAGGACCTGAGTTCAAATCTGGACTCAGACATATGACACTTACTAGCTGTGTGACCCTGAGAAAGTCACTTAACCCTTATTGCCCCGCAAAAAAAACAAAACAAAACAACAAAACAACAACAAAAAACAAGATTCCCATTAATAGCCATATATATATACATATATATCTCCATACATATATAGCCATATATATTTGTGTGTATGTATATATATATATATATATATATTCATATATCTAAAACCTCATAACAAGTAACAATCAGTGATAAGGCTGTTTAATATCCTGCTATGTTAGAAGTTGGATTTTAAGTGTCCATTGGCTTCTAGTTACTCTATGAGACATTAGGAGAAACTATTTCTATCAGGGTTGACCCGTATGGGATAGGTGAGAAAGATATTCACATTAAGCTATAATCATGAGTTTAATGTTTTTAAAGGACATTGTTGATACTATTTATGTATGCCACTGCCATGATATAGGAAAAACTCTTGTGTATGCACATTTATTGAAATTGTTAGGTTTGACACGGACTATTTCTAGGATAAAGTTCTCTCTTTGGCCTTTAAATCCATTTTCCCTTTTGCTTCAACCTCTCTCTCCAGACTTACTACACACTACTCTTTTGCACACTCCACTTTTCAGCCAAAATGGCCTTCCTGTTCTTTACACTTGAAATTATAACTGTCTGGGATTTATTCCCTCCACATCTCTGTTGCCTAGAATCCCTAGCTTTGTTGATCATCTTAAATTACACTTTCTACATGAGATTTTCCAATTTATGTCCAATAATTGTGAGTTTCTTTAAGGGTAGATACTGATCCCTCTTCTCGTCTCCCTCTTTCCTATGTCATTTCATTTTATGAACTTGTTAGCTTCCATGGGTTCCATTACCCACAGGCTGGTAACCTAATTTTCATCCTCAACTCCTCACTCCTACTCACCCCACTCATCTAATCTGTTGCTAAGTATTAGTTTCTGCCTTCACAACATCTCTCATATACACCTCCTCTCTATGCACACAGTCATTACTCAGTTGCAGGCTCTTATCACCTCAGGCTTGCACTATTGCAATAGCCTTCTAATTGGGCTCCCTGCCTCAAGTCTCTCCCTTCTCTAGTCCATCCTTCACTCAGTTGGGAAAGTGATTTTCCTAAAGCACAGGTCTGAGCATGTCATTTCCCTACTCAATAAACTCCAGTGGCTTTCTATTACATCCAAAATAAAATCTTCTGTTTGGCTTTGAAAGTTCTTCACAAAATATGAAAGCTCAAATCATAAATAAATTAGAGAAACACAGAAAAATTACCTAAGAGATCTATGAATGGAAGAAGAGTTCATGACCAAAGAAAGGATAAATAGGATCACAGAAGGTAAGATGGACAATTTTGATTACATATAATTTAAAAGTTTTTATTTCACAAATAGCTCCAATAAAGCTAAGATTAAAAGACAAACAATGACCCAGGGGAATTTTTGCAGCAAGTTTCTCTGATAAAGGCTTAATTTCAAAGTAGATAAGAATGGATTCAAATTTATTAGAATAAGAGCCATTCTTCAATAGATCAATGGATTAAGAATATGAAAGGAAATTCTCAAGGGAAAAAACCCAGGCTATCTTTAACCATATTGAAAAAGTTTCAGATCACTACTAATTAAAGAAATGTAAAATAAAGCATTTTTTAGATTTAATTTCACACTCATCATATTGGCAAAGATTACAGAAAAGGGAAATGATAAGTGCTCCAGGAGTTGTAAAAAAACAGGCATATTGATGCACTGATTGTGGACCTCTGAAAGGATACAACTATTCTGGAAAGCAATTTGGAACTATACCCAGAAAGTTACTAAACCGGACCTGCCTATTAATCTAAATATATCATTTTATACTTATACAAAAAAGCAAGAGAAGAAATAAAAAAAAAGTCCTATATGCAGAAAAATTTATAACAGCTCTTTTTGTGGTTGCAACAAAAACCAACCAACAAAATAAACCAATCTGGAAACTAAAGGGATGACCCTTAGTTGAGGAATGGTTGTGATAGAATACTATTGTGATATTAGAAATGAGGAAATACATGATATCAAAGAGACATGAAAAGATTTATATGAATTGATGCAGAATAAAGTGAACAGGATCAGAAGAACAACTTGTAACTCATAGGCGATTTTCTGAGTTTTTTAAATTAATATTATAAAAATGAACAATTTTGAGGGATTTAATAAACATGAATAGTGAAATGAGCAGATCCAAGAAAACAATTTATACAATAACAATGTAAATATGAAGAAATTTGAAAGTTGTAACAATTAAGCTCAATACAATGATCATCCATGGTTACAGAGGACTGATGATTACACATACCAAGCACTTCCTTATAGAGAGGTGATAGATTTAGGATGCAGAATGATACATGTACACAGACATACATATAAACACATATATAAGCACATATTTGTATGCAGCTAAAGAGAGCATTTATTTTGCTTGCCTGTGTATTCATTATAAGAATTTATTTTTCCCTCTCTTTTTTAGTGGGATGTAAAATGAGAAGGAGAGAAAATAGATGTTTGTTAATTGGAAACATTAAAACTGTCTGGGCCAAACTTAGTATGAGGAGTTAATTAGTCAGTTTGTCACAATATTGGGGTTCAGAAAATTATCGGGGACCTCTAGGTCCAGAGTTTTCCCTTCTCCAAACTGCTTCTTTTGCAGTTATGTATCCCAGACTAATAAGGAGATTAACAGACTCTTTTTCACAAACAAATCAGTTTTATTAATGGTAACAAAATTTACAACAAAAGTGGAATTAATAAAGCTAGTCTCTCTGGAAGGAACACAAACTCACCACTACCTGGAATCTGCAGTTCTAAGGAGAATCAGCTTTGCAGTGTCTCCTGGTTAGGTCAGAAGATTAAACCAACCAGCTCTTCTCTCTCTCTTCCTTCACCATCTTTCTCTCCAAGTCCTCTCTCCTCCTGCCTCTCTTACAGGCAGGGTGGTTCCTAGTCATGCTGAGTCTCTAATTGGTTCAAC
Organism: Dromiciops gliroides; assembly: GCF_019393635.1. Taxonomy (NCBI): domain Eukaryota; kingdom Metazoa; phylum Chordata; class Mammalia; order Microbiotheria; family Microbiotheriidae; genus Dromiciops; species Dromiciops gliroides. Next base: position 232,685,906 of record NC_057861.1, read on the forward strand.
ATACCTCCTGGGTTGTCCCCATGATAATTTGGCCAGGCCCGTGGGGGAACTCCTAAATGGGGCTTAGGTACTTAGCTTGATACTTTGACTCAATAAATGTTCTTTGTCTTGTTTGTTCCATAATCTCTGTAAGTACACACCAATCTTCTCTTAGGCTTTTAAAGCTGGCATCTTTTCTGTCTGACCATGATGAAGCAAAGATGGGGTTAAAAAAACCCCAAATCACAATTAATTCCTTACAAAACTTAGTTGAGTATTACAGATTTGGAATAATTGAATGGACTTTCAGATGAGATCACTTCATTGCTAGTTTTATTTATCTTTTGCTTTATTAGAAGAGACCTTTGTAATTTATGTATTTTTAAAATATAAAACCATAATATCAATGAAAGTTTTTTTCACAACCTGTTATTTTTCTACTTTTCCAGTATTCTTACACTTGACTTCCCTCCACAATTCAGCTACAATGACTTCCTTACTGTTCCTAACACACAACACTTGATTCCCCAATTCTATGCCTTTTAATTGACTATCCTCTATGCTTTGAATTCTCTTTCTTTTCACATCTTCATTCTAGAATCCATGATTCCTTCAGGATTCAGTTGAAATCCTACCTTCTGCAAGAGGCCATTCCTCCAAGTGCCTTTTCTCTGAGGTTATCTTCCATTCATGCTACATACAATGGGTAGGTACATAGTTGTTTGCATGTTGTCTCTTCCATTAGAATGTGAGCTCTTTAAGGCGAGGTACTGTTTTTACTTTTTGTTTTATTCCCAGCACTTAGCACAGTACCTGGTAGATAGTAAATGCTTGATAATTATTTGTTGACTAACTATAATTTAGGAAGTATAAATTGATATTAGTGAATGTCCAAAAAAAGTGGGAGGGCTATTATATAAAAGCACATCAGTAATTATTAACTAAAATTTAGATCAAGCTGACATAAGGTTCTTAGCATTGAGATAAATATCATAATTTCAAATATGTTTTAATATACAATTTATTTATAAATGTATGTAGGGTTTTTGTACAGTTCTGCCATCAATGGTGTAGAGGAATTCCTTCAATCAGTGTACATTTGCAATTGTTCTGTAATGTTTAGACTTACTAAGTTGCATGGGTTTTTTCATAACAATATTTTATTATTTTCCAGTTACATGTAGAGATGGTTTTCAACATTTGTTTTTATAAGATTTCTAGTTTCAAATTTTTCTCTCTCCCTCTCCTCCCTCCCCCCTCCCCAAGACAGCAAGCAATCTGATATAGGTTATATATGTACAATCACATTAAATGTATTTCTGTATTAGTTGTGCTGTGTAAGAAGTATCAGAACAAAAAGAAAAAACCTCAAAAAACAAAAACAAAAAAAATAGAAATAGTACGGTTCCATCTGCATCTAGATTCCATAGTTCTTTTTTCTCTATTTGGAGAGCATTTTCCATCATGAGTCCTTTGGAACTATCTTGGACCATTGTATTGCTGAGAAGAGTCAAGTCTATCACAGTTGATCAGCACACAATGTTGTTGATACTGTGTACAATGTTCTCCTGGTTCTGCTCATCTCACTCAGCATCAATTCATATAATTCCTTCCAGGTTTTTCTGAAATCCTCCTGCTCATCATTTCTTATAGTACAATAGTATTCCATTATATTCATATACCACAATTTTGTTCAGCCATTCCCTCAATTGATGGGCATCCCCTCAATTTCCAATTCCTTGCCACAACAAAAAGAGCAGCTTTATAAATATTTTTGTACATGTGGGTCCTTTTTTCTTTTTTATTATCTCTTTGAGAAAATGACCTAATAGTGGTATTGTTGGGTCAAAGGGTATGCACAGCTTCATAGCCCTTTGGGAATAATTCCAAATTGCTCTCCAGAATGGGTGGATCAATTTACAGCTCCATCAACAATGCAATAGTGTTCCAATTTTTCCACAGCTTCTCTAACATTTATTATTTTCCTTTTTTGTCATATTAGCCAATCTGATAGGTGTCAGGTCATACCTCAGGGTTGTTTATTTTGCATTTCTCTAATCAGTAGTGATTTAGAGCATTTTTTCATATGGCAATAGATAGCTTTGATTTCTTCATCAGAAAACTGCCTGTTCATGTCTTTGACCATTTCTTAATTGGGGAATGACTTGGATTCTTATAAAATTGATTTAGTTCCCAGTTGCATGAAGTTTTGAGAGTGAAAGGAACTTGCCTAACTGATTCTGAGGCTACTCTCTATCCTGTCTATTGGACTATCTCTCCCCAATCCCTTTAAAAAATAGGTGTCAACAACCATGTTTTGATGCCTGGATCTAAACTTCATCTTCCAAACAAACAAAACAACAAACACAAAACAAACAAAAACTTCCTCTTCTAGTTGAGTTTAGGTTGCCTTGGAACAGAGTCAAATTATCTATAATATACCAATTACCAGTTCTATAAAGTCTGGCTTTTCAAGTTATTTATTTGCATTTAGATCACCTAAAGGGGAAAGTAGATTGTGAAGTACAATACTAACAGAAGCAAGAACCCTGTCCTTGATTCACTCACTCACTCATTCATTCATTCATTCATTCATTCAATAAACATTTATTTATCACCTACTGCGTGCCATACTAAATTGTTAATTAATTTATAGAATTATGAAATGGGAGAAACATGCCCAGTTATTTGTATACTTGCCAGGATCTACCATGGTGGCAGCAGGGAGTAATGTTTTAATGATACTTTAATAAGGCACAGAGAGTGCAGGGGCAAATGGCACAGAGCATACAGAAAGAAATGATGCAAAAAGGAAACAAAAGCTATTTAAAAATATTATTTGAAGAAAATAATTGAATAAAGTAGATAGACTGATCAACAAATTTTAATGTAGGTGAAAGACTTATTCCGGAAAAGGATGCCTTGTAGAAGTTATATTTCTTTTTTTTTGTTTTGTTTTCTTTTTTGCAAGGCAATGAAGGTTAAGTGACTTGCCCAGGTCACACAGCTAGTAAGTGTCAAGTGTCTGAGGCTAGATTTTAACTCAGGTCTTCCTGAATCCAGGGCAGTGCTTTATCCACTGTGCCACCTACTTGCCCTAGAACTTATATTTACAAGAAAGAAAAACTCAACCTGGTTTTAAAGTGTCTAAGGATCACCTAACACTTTTATTGGGAGGTAATGTAGAAAGGGATTTAAAATTTTAAATTTAAATGCTGATTTATTGGTCTTGAAAATCCTTACACTCTGAGAGGCTACTACCATCAATTTCTTTAGCTTTTTGTGGTTAAATAAGAAAGCACTGGTGACTTAAGATGTTTTGAAGAATGGTTTTCAAGCTATTTTAGCTTCACTGTTGAGAAAGATAGCAAAGACGACAATATGTTAAAAGGTAGTACTGATTTTAGACAATGATCAAGGTCATCCATTAGTTAGTTCACTGTGTGGGAATGTAAAAGTCATTTTTCAAAGAGCAACCACCGCATCATTATTGCAGGCTTAATGGATTAAGGAACCATTGCAACATTTAAGGCCTATTAACTAAGATAAACTTTTGAACAGGCAATTGTTAAAACTACAGGTGATGATGCAATTTCTCTAACTCACTTCTGTTGAGATCATAATATTAAAGATATGATAAAAACATACTTCTCCTGTTTGGCAAAGAATAAATAGCCGAAATCAACATGCATGTAGTGTGGAAGCACAGTTGTCACATTGTGCAAATAGTGATTTTGAAGGTTTTCCCTCCCAAAGCAGAATGTTAGAAAAACATTAGAAGAAAGCTTGGTTTTGATAAACTAGAAAATGATAACATCTAGGAATTGCTCAATATGCACTCTGAAGAATTGACTGATAGCCATCTCCTTCATTTAAATTAATGAGTTTTTGAAGAAGTTGTTGGTAATGCTGAAGAAGCAATTAATGTTCAAATGAAGGAAATCACTATCAAAGAATTAGAAGCTATTTTTCAACCTGTAGAAGTCATGAGGCAAAAACCTATGAATGGTAACCCTAATGTGAATGGCAGGTGGATACTCTTGTACTATCAGTGTATGTATGAACATTTAAAGAAGGAGAAGGCAGTTCATTCTATGCTCTTGAAACATTTAAAAAAATAATGCAGTGATGTTTTTGTCATGTTGTAAGTATAGGCTATAGGTATAATATTCAGTAGATTTTATTTTAAATTTTTTTCTCTATATAACTACTCTATTACTTTATAATAATCAGAAAAAAACGTTTTCCCCCTTATCCTTTGCTATTAAATTAAAAGCACGTAAAATGTATTTTGGGCAGCTAGGTGGTACAGTCAATAAAGTGCTGGAGTCAGAAAACCTCAGCTCTTGGGCAAGTCACTTAACTGTGTTTACCAAAGTTTTCTCATCTGTAAAGTGAACTGAAGAAGGAAATGGCATACCATTCCTTTATCTTTGCCAAGAAAACCCTTAAAAGGGGTCACAAATAGTCAGACACTACTAAAACAATTAAACAACAACTGAAAAAATTTCCTTTAAAACAATTTCATTCCCTATTTCCATTAAGCTGGAATCAATTATGTATTTTATATAGAATAATAACTTCAAAACATGCAAATTTAAATAACATGACCCCTTCATGAGATTCATTATTCAAACTAATCAGAACCTGGCTATGTAAACACTTGGAAATATATTGATTACTGTTTTATAGCCAGGAGGGCAACCAAATACATTGAGAGCATTAGTGTCTAGGCAAGTCACTGGGCTTTAGATCCCTCAGCTATAAAATTAATGGTGTAGTCTAAAATCTCTAAGGTCCCATATGCAAATTCTCAAATGGCTTCTTGTCAATCTGGATGAAACCTCCAGCTAAGTTAATTGCAACCCCTCTGTACCTACCCATGTCTTGTGACTCTTATCTATGTTCTCCCATAAGTTCTGCACAGGAGGGGCATCTAAGATGCTTCAGTCTTTCCTCACTTTCTCTTGTTATATGACTAGCCTATCTTCTCTTTTGATTATATGTCTTTGATGATGCTTAGTTGTTCCTTAGTTATATATGATACTCTGCTCACACCTACCATGTATCAGTCCATTCATTGCCCTCTGATGACACTCATTTTTAATTCTTCAGAGATTAGTATACTATAACTTTCAGCCATACAAGATTACATGAGTTTAAAATATTATGTTGTATTGAAATGAAAGGATCACTCAAAAGAAAAAAAAGCTGAATTCTAAGCACTTTGAAAAACCCTTGAAATTCCCAGATAATAAAGTGTAACTCCCTTTCATAGCAGAGAGGTGGGGGCCTACTAAGACAGAATATTATACACAATATCAGTTGTTTTTATCATATGTTTAAAGTCTAAATCCACAACATAGCATAGCATAACATAGCATAGAAGGAATTTTCTCCTATTTGTTTTATAATTAAATGGCACAAATCATTTGGAGGAGATAACATAGTACTGAGTTTAAGCCATTTGGAATGTCTTCTCCATTCTGCATAGCACGGACACACTATATGTCCCCAATAGCAAAAAACGAAAGAAAGAAGAGAGAGAGAGAGAGAGAGAGAAAGAGAGAGAGAGAGGAGGGTGGGGGGAAGGAAAGAAAGAGGGCGTGGGGGGAGGGAGGGAGGAGGGGAGAGGGAAGAGAGAGAGAAAGAATGTATAGGAAGAAAGGAAGGAAGGAAGAAAGAAAGAAAGAAAGAAAGAAAGAAAGGAAGGAAGGAAGGAAGGAAGGAAGGAAGGAAGGAAGGAAGGAAGGAAGGAAGGAAGGAAGGAAGGAAAGAAGGAAGAAAGAAAAGAAGAAAGAAAGAAAGAAAGAAGAAAGAAAAGAAGAAAGAAAGAAAGAAAGAAAGAAAGAAAGAAAGAAAGAAAGAAAGAAAGAAAGAAAGAAAGAAAGAAAGAAAGAAAGAAAGAAACCCAAACCACAGAACAAAATCAAAGAACCCTATGGCTCCCAAACCAGTTGAATTGTTGCTAGAATTTCAAAGAGGCAATGAAAATCTGAATTTCTTAACATGCTCTGGAAAATAAATTGAAGAGATTAACCAGATTTTCCATTTCTTTTCACACCTTCTCTGATAATCCTACATTCTCTGGATTGAATTACTTAAATGTACTAATCATCATGCTTCTAATTATGTTTTTAAATGATCTTAATCTTCAGAAATCACAAAGAAAATTCCTAAATGAGTTAACATCATCACAAAAGAAAGCTTTGGTAGAGATTTAAAACCAAACCAAACCAAACCAATAGGTTGCTCATTAGTGCATCAAAACAAATGGTTCCAGAGACTTGAAAGTGAGTGCTGAAGATGATTTGCCCATCAGATATCATATCCTCCTCTAAGAATCATGTTAGGACAAGATGGCATTCACTCCAGCCTAATCTTTTCTTTGAGATATTTTCTCCTTCACTACCAGTGGTGTGATTTCATTTGTGTTTGGACATAGAATCCAGTTTGAAAGTTCTATAGCTTTAGAAAATACCATGAAAAAAATCAGCAAGGTGTTTCATAACATCACTCAACAGCAAGTACAAATATCAGACCCAAGAAATAGCAATGCCAAGAGGCAGAGAGACTCAGATGTTGGGCTCTGAGAAATACAAATAAAACATGTAATTCAGCAACTAATCCACTGTGAACTTATAATAACATGACTCATAACAAGAAAATCATTCAATAAAATATTATGCTGAATGGGAAATGATTCAGTGAAAATATTATTCAGAGCAAGCAATTACTGAGTGAAGGTATTACTCACAGCAGACAATTACTCAGTGAAAATATTACATAGGGCAGGCAAATATCTCATCAAATGTTTGACAAGGACAGCAATTATTCAATATACAATTGTATAATTGTACCCAATGGGACAAACTTGTCATACAGTGTACAAATCATTTGTAGACTCTAAGGATGTTACTGTGACTTTTGAAAATGTAGATAATTTATGAACTTATTTGTCATTTGAGAGATAAAAAAATTCGTTGCAGTTTTACTTTCGGATAAACACCATTAAAAAAGCTTACGAATAGTTTTCAAAGCCCATTTTTCAAAGGATAATCCTTTATTTATTTTCTTGTTCACTTCTCTATTCTCTTCCTTATGTTGTACCACTCTTCCCCCATCCTTTTCCTGAACACACAGCTATCTTGCCTTCTGGATTAACTGGAAATAGCAATGATTTCAAAGGCTTGCTTAGTGTGTACAAGAATAAACGCAATCCACTCCTCTTCTAAACTTTCAAATTTTAGTTAAGGGTATCCACCATCCCTTAGGTCTTTGTAATTCACTGACTCATGCTCCTTGGTTGTTTTTATTCCACATATGCAAATCAGTTGCTATGTCTCGTTTTTTATTTCCCCAAATCTCTCTATTCACATGGCTGCTCCCTGCTTAATTAAACTATTGAATTAGCCTTTTAATTGATTTCCTTACTTCATTTCTTCTTTTCTAATTCATCCACTACAGTGATGCAAAGTGATCAAAGTGCAGTCTGGCCATTTCATTCCTTTAGTCAATAAACTCAAAATCCTCCTTATTAACTCTTGGATCAAATGTGAGTTTCTCTGTTTCATTGGAAAGTTCTCTATGACTTGCACCCCACCAACTTTTTCAACCTTATTATATATTATTCCCCTCATTACATCTGTTAGTCCAGCCAAATTGGCCTTCTTGTTCAGTGCTGTCTTTGTGCTTTTGCAGTGGACATTCCTCTTTCCTGGAATGAACTTCCACATCACCTCTCTCTCTCTTAAGAATTCCTTTTGTTTAACTTCAAAACTCCTTCTCTTGGAATAGTATGTACAAAAAATCATTCGCTTATACACTAGCAGCTTGGTACAGCTTTGTCCTTACACACAAAAACCACCTTTCATTGATTTTGTATCTATTTTTTATGATTATTTATTGACTTATTGTCCACTTATTGTGATAGAATATAAAATGAGGAACTGCTTCATTTTTGCCTTTGTGTCACCACACTTCAGCATAAAGAAATTGATTCATTGGTTGGTAGCAGAGTTGAGAATGAATATTGATAAACTGGAACATATGCAGAGATGGTAAGAGAACTAGAGGCCATATGACGCAAGGATCAATTAAAGGATGTTTACCCTGGAGAAGAAGATACTTCACAGGGGAACATGATAGCTACCTTTAAGTATTTGAACGGTAGTCACATGGAAGGGGGATTTAGTTTTTTGGGGGGAGGATGGTGGTGGTGGTGTTTGCTTAGCTCTAGAAGGCAGAACTGGGATCCTGGACATTGCAGAGGCAGATTCTGTTTTGGTGTCGGGAAAAACTTTTTAAAATTCTTAGTCATACCAAAGTGCAATGGTCTATTTTAGGAAGCAGTGAATTTTTCATCACTTGATGACTTTAGGCAAAGGCTTAGATAATCACTTGTAAGAAAGGTCATACAATTGATTTCGGACCAGATAGGAGTTGGATTAAAAGACCTCCAAAATAACTTTAAATTGTGAGAACCTGGGATTCTTTTTTAAAAAAATACTATATTTTGTGTTTAAATCATTTTCTCTTTCAAATATATATGTTTTCCTATCCAGTTAACAATCCTTTGAAATAAAGAATTTAAAAGAAAACATTTTTGTAAAACAAACATATCTAGTGAGTTTGATGATACATGCAATTTTCCTGCACCCATAGTATCCCAACTCTGCAGATGAATTAGGGAGGTATTTATTTTCATCTCTTTTTCTGAGACTAATTTGGTCTTCATAATTATACTGTTTATTTACCTTTTCTTGTCATTATCGTCCTCCATGTCTGGAATACTCTCCCTCCTTATTTCTATCTACTTGTTTCTCTAGCATACTTTAAGTCACAGCTAAAATCTTATCTTTATAAGAAGCCTTACACAATCCTTCCTAATTCTAATGTCTTTCCTGTTTTAATTATTTCCTACTTATCATGTCTATATCTATATATAGATATATAGCTTCCTCCTACATACTTGTTTCCTTCTTTCTTCTCCATTAGATTGTGAATTCCTTAAGGGCAAGGTACTGTCTTTTGCCTCTTTTTGTCCCCAGCTCTTAGCACAGTGTCTGGCACATAGTAGATGCTTAGTAAATGTTTTACAGACTGACTGGCTGTTCTATCTACTTACATTATTGTAGTTGTCACACACACACACACACACACACACACACACACACACTCAGTTTCCCCTAGTATTTCTTTGCTTCACTTTGTATAAATTAATTTGTCTTCCTATCTTTCTTTCTATCTCATAGTCATCATTTCTCATATCACAATAATATTGCATTATATTTGTTTAGCACAATTTGTTTATGTATTCCACAATTGATGGGTACTGACTTTGTTTCCAGTTTTCTGATCACTTACTCAACTTCATTCTACTTAAGTCTTTCCAGGTTTTTCTGAAATCTGGTCATCATTTCTTATAGCACAATAGTATTCCATTACATTCATATACCACAACTTGTTTAGCCATTCCCCAATTGTTGGGCATCCCTCAATTTCAATTCTTTGCCACCACAAAAAGAACAGCTATAAATATTTTTCCCCTTTTATATGATCTCTTTGGGATAAAGACCTAGTAGTGGTATTACTGGGTCAAAGGAATGCATAGACCCTGTTAAGGGTTAAAATTCTAGCTAAACTGTCTAAAATATCTAATGAGTGGTCGCCAATAAATTATAAGCTTTAGCAAGAGTTAGACTTTTAAGCATTTATTAAGGAGAATAAGAATTTGGTAAAGAGAGAGAAAGGCCTAGATTCCTATCTATTAAAGGGAGAGCACATTTCTAGCTCCCTTCTCCGCCAGCGTCCCCAGGAAAGAGCCCCAGAGTCAGCACCAGTCTCTTCCTTCCTCCTCCCACTAGTCTGCGTAACTTCCTCCCCGCCAAAGAAAAGACTCCTGGTCTTGCCCTCAAAGACCTTCGCTTCATTGGCAGAACTCTTCTACAGTAAGTATCCAGCAGGTGGCGTCATTCCAATTGTTACAGTCCCCCCTGTTGTTCCTCAAGAAACAAAATGTTTCCTTGACGGAACAGTAAAAACAATATAATAACTATTGCTAACTAATAATATGTGAACACCAATATAGAAAAGGAAGAGAGGAAAGTTTTGTCCAGAGGAGCGATTTTTTGTCCTCATGAACCGACGCTTTGACATTAGTCTTGCAAAGGGAGGGCCTCTGCAGAGAATACATGTTACAGATGGTGTATATTATAACAGAAAGAGAAAAAAAAACCCAACAAAAACACAAATCAAAACTGTTCATTTAAAGTCTCTGAAAGTCTTTTCTCAGATGTCCTCTAGGTGTAGTACGTGGAATGGAAGTCTTTTCAGGGGTTGATGTGTGGATGCTGGTAATCAGCCAGGAAAATTTCCTACAAAATTGAGCTTAACACAACTTTAAAATAGCTTTGTCAATAATCAAATCAAACAATGAAAGTTCTCAAAAACATGTCTAAGGGAATTCATAATCTTAGTTGTTACACATGAAACATATAATAAAACAAAAATTGAAACATTCTTTAAAATTATAATATTACTATAGTCCCCCCCTTATGGAGGGTAATTGAGAAGACAATTGCTGCAATATAATTAATAAAAATAATTTTTATCTTTGTTTCATCACTTTTTGCATCATCTGCCTAATTATCCTCATGCCATTATGAGAAATTAAAAATCTAATATAATTGGTAACAGGTGTCAAGGCCAAATTCAACACTGTTATTTATCATGACACCTGAGATAATTATGGGGGTTACCATAAAAGAACAGAGAAATGATGGGATATGAGCATTCCCACACTTGAGCAATATGTACTACCCATACAGTATGCCAGGCTTAAAATAGGTGGATGGAATATATGTCCATGCCACCGAACATATTGGGAAGAAACTGAGTCAGACTTAATCAGATACATGGGATTGAGATGTCCATGGCATCAGGCATATAGGAGGGAGCATAGAAGCCAGGTGTAGAAGTGAGATGGGTGGGATCAATACTTCCAGCCATCTGTACAATATTGTGGGGAAAAATAAAATAAAATAAAATATTAAACCAAGAGAATCCAACCTCAACATTAGTCAAAAGCCGTTCCCTCGGCCATACCTTGACTTCATGCATGTCTCCCCTCATGTGACAGTTCAGTGTCTGCTCTTGCATGTATTCCTCTTGTGATTGGATGGCATCTTGGCCAACTGGCATCTGATAACTCAGAATAAAGGCAATTAATGTCTTAAATGATAAGTTCCCATAATCCAAGTCTCATATGGATTTAAAAATTGAGGATAATAAATGATTGCAAAAAATGCGAATACATCTTGACTCAGAACACAATATATAATTATGCAACAATTTCAAATAATACCCCTTTTTTTTAACTAGTATACATTACTTTTTTGAAAAATCTGAACATATTTAAATACAAGTTAAAGCACAACACAATCTCAAAGACAACTTTTACAAATGTTCCCCTCTTTTTTTTTTTTTTTTTGGAATATGCTTATCAAAAATAATACTTCTTGGAATCAATTTACACTGTGCCATGGCAACCAATTTGCCAGGGAAATGCTTTAAAGAATTGATTAAATAATCAGTTGAGAAAAAAATAACAAAAACAAACAACTCAGAATATGGGAGCACAATACTCCTAGAATTAACATTGTATTATGAAATCAAAACCATGTTTCAAAATTAGATAGATGAATGAATAGAAGAAAATACACGTGGAATAATAAAAGACAATGAAATTCAAACTAGGGAAATCTAAATGAATATGAACTTAATATTAATAAGAATATTACAAAGATATAAAACTTGATCGCATGACTATAGAAAAGCTTTACAAAACTATCTCCTTGTTTTTAGAAACTAAGTATAAGACCACAATCTCAAAAGCATTAAAATCTCTATGAAAATAAACCCATACCATTAATTTCAAAATGTATATATAATAGCATAGAAATCCTATGTAACCTCTGAACTACATGAATACTCTGAGAGAATTCAGAACACTTTTGATTCCGATATCTAAGAGATCCCCAATACTCATATCAATACCTTGCTGCTTACTTCTACATTCTGTAAAATATGTACCCTTCCATGGCAAAAGAAGCGAGTCTTGAACTATGGTGAGATTGTCATTCTTATTCAGCTTAAGTTTTTCTTCTTTAACAACCCCTCTATATTGTCTGTCCGGGCTTTTCACCATACAAATGCTTTATAAGATTACTAATTAAAGACAAAAGCAGGTTAGCAAAATTATGAACAAAACGAGCATATCTGGAATTTAAAGAGTTTTCTAAGGTTGTCTCAGAAGCACAGCCAGGCTGGGGAAGGGCTGAGCTTGAAGCTGCAAATGTAGTTAGAGAAAGTCGAGCATGCGCATCAGTTCTCTGGACTTCCCAGGCCGGGAAGCAATGGGCTTGGCCATGGGAGGAGTAGAGGGTGGGGTCTGGAGAGGAGGGGAGGGACCAGAGCAATTTGAAGCAGACTTGATTTTGAACTCAGGCCTGGATTCCTCTTCCCCCACTTTGCCTCCAGGTGCTAGGGGATTAAAAGCTTCTAGAGGTGGGTCATTGCCTCCAGGCATGCAAAATTAAAGCAACAATTACTGTTAGAACTGGGAAAAACTGTAGGAATCTCTTCAGGTTTCTCTGAAAAAGCATGGTTGGGAGAGGGGGGAGATATTTCCTTGTGTGAGTAAGTTGCTGGCTCTTTTAACAAAAATAAAAAGAAAAATAGAAAATCCCACAAAAACAAAGCATTAACATGATCTTATCTCCCATTTGTCTGGTTAAACAGACTAAAATCAAAAATAGGATAATTAGGGAGTTTAAAAGGTCCATTTGAAAAAATTTAAAGAAAACACAGCAGTACACCAGTACTTAGCAGTTAAAGGGAGAGGAGGGGAAATTTCTTACCCAACCAGCAGATCAGAAGAGACTGAGGGTTAGCTTTCCTCTTCGTGGTCAGCCATCTGTTAAGGGTTAAAATTCTAGCTAAACTGTCTAAAATATCTAATGAGTGGTCGCCAATAAATTATAAGCTTTAGCAAGAGTTAGACTTTTAAGCATTATTAAGGAGAATAAGAATTTGGTAAAGAGAGAGAAAGGCCTAGATTCCTATCTATTAAAGGGAGAGCACATTTCTAGCTCCCTTCTCCGCCAGCGTCCCCAGGAAAGAGCCCCAGAGTCAGCACCAGTCTCTTCCTTCCTCCTCCCACTAGTCTGCGTCACTTCCTCCCGCCAAGAAAAGACTCCTGGTCTTGCCCTCAAAGACCTTCGCTTCATGGGCAGAACTCTTCTACAGTAAGTATCCAGCAGGTGTGTCATTCCAATTGTTACCACCCACAGCCCTTTGGGCATAGTTTCAAACTCCACAAATAATGTATTAGTGTTCCAATTTTTCCACTTCTTCAACATTATTGTTTTTTTTTCATATTAGCCAATCTGATAGGTATGAGGTGGTCCCTCAGAGTTGTTTTAATTTGCATTTCTCTAATCAATAGCGATTTAGAGCATTTTTCATATGGCAATAGATACTTAGATTTTTTCATCTGAAAACTGCCTGTTCAATCTCTTGACCATTTCTCAATTGGGGAATGCCTATTTAAGTCTTCTTTTACAAAATGACTATTATGTAATAAACTATATCAGATTGCTTAACATCTCAGGGAAGGGATAGGACAGGGAGGAAGGGAGGGATAGAATTAGAACTCAAAATTTAAAAAAAAATGTTAAAAATTGTTTTAACATGTAATTGGGGAAAATAAAATATTATATATTTTTAATAATGTAAGTTGAATGTTCCTGTTTAAACTTTCCTCTAGCACAGGGGCAGCTAGATGATGCAGTGGATAAGCACCGGCCCTGGATTCAGGAGGACCTGAGTTTTCAAATTCAGCCTCAGACACTGGACACTTACTAATCTGTGTGACCCTAAGCAAGTCACTTAACCCTCATTGCCCTGCAAACAACAACAACAACAAAACAAATCCCCCAAAACCTTATAATATTGTTCCAAAAATTGGAAATTCTTTAAAGAAATTGCAGAGGGACAGCTACATGGTGCAGTGGTTAAAGCGTTGACCCTGGATTCAGGAGTATCTGAGTTCAAATCTGGCCTCAGACAGTTAACACTTACTAGCTGTGTGACCCTGGGCAAGTTGCTTAACCCCCATTGCCTCACTAAAAAAAAAAAAAGAGAGAAATTGCAGAAATCTAGTTCAGAATGATTCTATCCAGCCATATTCTTTTGTTCTGTGATGGTTTGGGGATATGGAGTCTGTCTTCTAGCTAGCACCAGGGAAAGGTTATTTTCATTCTATCTCTTATTCTTAATCCCTGGAATATTTGTGAATGCCAAACTCTTGTCCAGGAAACCACTCTCATGCCCTGTAAATATCTTTTATAAGTCCAGTTTACTCTAGGATGGCTCAGTAGGTCAGTGCTAAGTGGTTCTGTTCTGGGAGCTCTCAGGGATCACACCAGGTACTGCAAATTTGATTGTGGTTAAAATGAAGGCTTGGAGAAAGCCTGAGATAGATTTGAGCAGTAAGAAAGAGAACTCTCACATTAGTATAGAACTCTCAGCACATCTCTTTTCTGGCTTTTAGGTCACTCACTCTACCTCTTAGTGCAGGAAAGCTTTTTGAGACAACTCTGGATTATGTCAGAAGTTAAAAGGAAAAAAAAAACCCTCATGTCTATAGATATGGAAAAAGAGGAAACTTTCGCCTCTCTACTTCACTTGGACTTGCTTTCTTACTATATAAGCTTGGCACAGTTAGGTAGTGCAGTTGGAGAGAGCACTGGTCCTGAAGTTGTGAGGACCTGAGTTCAAATCTCAACTCAGACACTTTGTAGCTATGTCACTCTAGGCAAGTCACTTAACCCTAATGGCAAAGAGAAAATGAGGCTGGAAACTTTGCACAGCCTTCCCTCACTTAAATCCAATTCACTGCAAGTCATGACATCACCTCCTAAATGTCATGGTTCTCTTTGAGCACAAATGTATATTATATATTAAATGAAATAATACACACAAAGCTGTTCACAGACAAATGTCCTAAGGATGATGAAGGATATGTTCTACTGACACAGTCAAGTATACATGATATGCCCTTCTGGGAAAATGAATCAACTTCTTTGAGTCTCAGTTTCTACATTCGTAAATGGACAAAACAGAGATAAAAACACTTCCTTAGGGTCTGCTAGGGGTGCAGTGTATAAAACACAGGCCCTGGATTCAGGAGGACCTGAGTTCAAATAGACCTCAGACACTTGACATTTACTAGCTGTGTGACCCTGGGTAAGTCACTTAACTCTCACTGCCCTGGCAAAAACAAACAAACAAAGAACAAAAAACACTTCTTATGGCTACTCAGACTTTTGGAAGGAAAACAACTATGTTACCCTTAAAATGGTATAGAAATGTGAGTACTGTTAACAATCCTCTCATTCTCCAGAAAGGTGAATTGGGGTTAATATCAAATTATTTGCAGTTTTCAAAAAAGTGATAAGCTTACCTATAAAATATCTCTAAGGACAATCTAATGACCTTCATCTAGCTACAGGAGAAAGCCAAGTTGAAATTTTTGAATGAAATGGAATTCGTTAAAATTATACATTTTCCTTTGAAATAATGCACAGTGCTTGATGGTCAGTTTCAAACAGGATTTGAGTTGCACAGTCCAACTGCTAACATATTATTCTCTTTTGCAAAAAGACTCAATAAGAGCACAGTGAATAAATTGGACTGAAAGTCACCCAGGAACTCACTAAAGAGGGATTATGTGGTAGGTCATCTCCTTATTCTCATGAAATTGACATTAGGCTAGATTTCATGTCTTGTTTGTTCATACTACATCAGTGACAAGCCCAATTGATGAATCAGAGCAAAAGAATGAGATTGTTACCTTGAACTGGGAATTATTGATTTCAGAGTCTCTGTCTCTGTCATAGTTTATTATTTGCCTCAGTTATCTTGAAACATGGACCAAAAAGTTTCTTATCTAATTCAATTTATAATCATTGTAAGTCTTGTTGAAATGATAGGCAATACTGTTTCCAGTTTTCCCAGAAATTTTTTTGAAATAGTGAGTTCATGTTCCAAAAGCTTGGATCTTTGGGTTCTCATATACTAGGTATAGACCAACATCTACACCATATACTAAAATAAGGCCAAATTGGTACATGATTTACACATAAAGGCTGATGCCATAAACAAATGCAGAGAGTATGGCATAGTTCATCTGTCATATTTATGGGTAGAGGAAGAATTTAGGACCAAAGAAGAAAATAGAGTAAAATAAAATGTAAATAGAGCATTTTGATTATATAAAATTAAAAGGCTTTTGGACAAACAAAACTAATGTAACCAAGATTACAAGGGAAATAGAAAACAGGGAAAGAATTTTTGAAACAAATATCTCTGCTAAAGACCTCATTTCTCAAATATATAGAGAACTGAGTCAAATTTATAAATACAAGTCATTCCCCAATTGATAAATGGTCAAGGGATATGACAGGCAGTTCTCAGATGAAGAAATCAAAACTATCTATAATCATATGTGTAAAATTATTTGTGGCAAAGATATATATATCAGAAGTTTTAGCTGATTCATTTGAGAGATTGCACATGCTACTGAAGCAGCTTTTGAAGACCTCCCTTTTGGGGAGGAGAATGCGAGGAACTTCCAGGATGCCGACTTAAAAGTGAGGGCAGGAATGGAAGTTCTCTCTCTAGGCGGTGAATTTAGTAGCGAAGGAGTGGGATTGAAAGGAGTGCACGAGGTTTGGTGTTCAGTCTTTTCAGGGATTCGCGGTCTGGCGGGCAGTTTGGGATTTGGTGAGTTTTATAAAAGAATAGACTAAGCTTAGATCTAAGATTATTCATTTGTATTTCTCCTTCCTTATTTTCCTAACTGGTTTCAGCTCTTGTTGTCTAATTAATTCCCAAGCAATAAAATAAAAAACTGATCCATCATAGATTAAAGCTCAGTGACTCCTTGTTCTTCTTGGTCTGTGATATATATAAGGGAAAGTTAAAGGGGGAGATTAATGCTCTGTATATCCAATTTGGCTCTCACACATATGAAAAAATGCCCATGACCACTACTGATCAGAAAAATGCACATTAAAACAACTCTGAGGTATTACCTCACACCTATAAGAGTGACAACTATAACTAAAATGGAAAATATTGGATGTTGGAGGGGATGTGGGAAAGCTGGGATGCTAATTCACTGTTGGTGGAGTTGTGAAAAGATCCAACCATTTTGGAATGCAATTTAGAACTATTCCCAAAGGGCCATAGAACTGTGCATACCCTTTGATCCAACAATACCACTCCTAGGTTTATATCCCAAAAATATCCCCCAAAAGAGAAAAAGAAGTATTTGTACAAAAACATTTATAGCAACCCTTTTTGTGGTGGCTAAATATTGGAAATCAAAGGAATGCCCATCAATTGGGGAATGGCTCAACAAAGTGTGATATATGATGGTAATGGAATGTTATTGTGCTATAAGAAATGACAAGCAGGATGACTTCAGAAAGGCCTAGAAAGACATGTATGACATGATATATAGTGAAGTGAGCAGAACCAAGAGAACATTGTGTGCAGACAGCAATACTGTTTGATGAAGAGCTATGAGTGACTTGAATATTCTCAACAATACAATGATCCCAAAGTTCCAAAGGACTATTGATGAAACATAATATCCACATCCAAAGAAAGAATTGATATTTATTGAACAGACTGAAGCATGCTATTTTTCACTTTCTTTCATTTTTTCTTATAATCAAGTTTTCTTGTACAAAATGACAAATACAATGTTTTACATAATCATACATGTATAACCCATATCTGATTGTTTGCCACCTCAGGAAAGGGGAGAGGGGAGGGAAGGGAAAGAGGATACAAATCAGAACCAAAAAAAAACATAAATAAAAATATTTATTAAAAAAGAAATGATAGGAAAACTGAGGCTTTTTAAATTCTAACATAATTAGGCTTATATTTGAATGTTTACTCCTCTTCATTTTTTTTCCTGCATTTGGTATAGGAATGGGTTAGGAATGAGGAAAATTCTTTCACTGATGCAGATAAGCACTTTGTCTGCAATTTAAAATTATGTGAATTGCTTGGGAGCCTAAACAGGACTTGCTTAGGATCTCAGAATCACACCTTCCTGACTTCAAGGCCAGCTCTTTACTTTTCTTTATTTTATATTATTATTATTTTTTAGTGAGGCATTGGGGTTAAGTGACTTGCCCAGGGTCACACAGCTAGTAAGTGTTAAGTGTCTGGGCCAGATTTGAACTCAGGTACTCCTGAATCCAGGCTAGTGCTCTATCTACTGTGCCACCTAGCTGCCCCACTTTTCTTTATTTTTTAAAACTATTCTACATTTGTCTTCTAATTGATTGTTAATGCTGAAAAAAATAGGCAATTAAGAGATAAAGTAATGAAATGGCTGCTGAGCTCTAGATTCAAGAACTTATTGGCTGGCCAATAGGCTAAGAGGAAATTGTCAGGAAACCAGCAATAGGGTAACTAGGAAGAAAGGGCCAGATAATATAGTATTTTTTTTTTTTTTTTGGTGAGGCAATTGGGGTTTAACTGACTGACTTGCCCAGGATCACATAGCTAGTAAGTTTTGATTGTCTGAGGCCGGATTTGAACTCAGGTACTCCTGACTCCAGGGCCAGTGCTCTATCCACTGTGCCACCTAGCTGCCCCTATAATATAGTATTTTCAAAATCAACAGGTAAAGGTAGGGAAGGAGCTGTCCTCACTGACACAGAGATTCCCTCATTTTTACTTTTTTTTTCACACAAAAATATATGATTTATTTGTGCACATTGGATTTATGCTAGAAGAGAAGTTAAAGAACTAGAGTTTCTTCCACAACTATCTTAATCTTTTATCTTATTAGGTGGGTACAAAGTGATCCATAGGAAAATCTGAGAAACAGTACAAAACATAAATTAAAAAGAAAAAAAAGTTGAAGGATTCTAGGCAAACCACAATATAAGTTTGGCTCGAGTGTCCTGAAACATGGATAAATATCTGGAAAAAAAAGTAAAAGAAACCATGCAAAGCTATACAGTAGATAACAGAGGATATGATGTTCTTTCCACAAGGAATGGAAGTGGAGGTTCTGAAGAAATATCTTTTAAAGCTATGCAAAAGAATAAAGCATTCAGATGTTCCATTAAGATGGCAGACAGTGATTATGACCAGACTTGGCTCCCTTTCATTTCCATAAGTCAGCTACAAATGTACCAATAAAGGTCAAAGATGAACAATTATTAGGCCTGGTGACCCAATCTTATGCTTGTGAATTAGACTTTTTTTTAATCTATGTGAAAGACCTTAATTTGTCCCTATTTAATTTCACCTTATGAGAGTCAGCTCAACTTTTAGCCTGTGAAGCTCTTTTAGTATCCTAAATCTGACATCCTCCATTTTAGCTGTTTTCTAGCTTTGTGTCATCTGAAATCATTGATAAGATACAGGGACTACACTTCTGATTGCATTAAGATAGGGAACTTCCAGATGAGGAACTCTCTCACTTGATACAGATTGGTATCTTCCTAGAAAACAGACCTAACCTTAGAAAGGTGCCCATGGCACTGAAAGGTTAGAGACTTGCGTAAGGTCAAACAGCCACAAGCTAGCAATCAGGAGTTAAATATAGGTCTTCTTAGTTCTTAAGCCATTTGCTATCCATTATGCCAAACTGTCTCCCTTTGTAATCATAAAAAATGTTAATAGTACAGGGCTAAACACTTGTCCCTGAGGTACTCCATGATAGAGAACTTTTTCTAAGTTTACATTGACTATTTTTTTTTACTTTTTTTTTTTCGGTAAGGCAATTGGGGTTAAGTGACTTACCCAGGGTCACACAGCTAGTAAGTATTAAGTGTCCTGAGGCCGGATTTGAACTCAGGTACTTCCCGAATCCAGGCCGGTGCTTTATCCACTCCGCCACCTAGCTTTCCCCTACATTGAACTATTAATGACTACTTTTTGAGTCTGGTATTGACTAGTTTTAAAATCTACCGTTTCTGAATAGTTTTCAGGCTCATATTCCTTCACTTTGTCTTAAAATATTAGGGGCACTACAGAAACTCTTATTTGACAACCTATAGCCAACAAAAAGCACTTGATCTGGGGCACCTAGGTGGTGCAGTGGATAGAGTACTGGCCCTAGATTAAAGAAGACCTGAGTTCAAATCCATCTCAGACACTTGACACTTACTAGCTGTGTGACCCTGGGCAAGTCACTTAACCCCATTGCCTCACAAATAAGAAGTACTTGATCAAATAATTCCCACATGAAAAAGCAAATGGATGAAGAATGCATATTATCACTTTTATGACATTTTTTTCAGGGCAAGATAGAAGATCTTTAATAAATTTTCCATTTGCAATGACTTTGCCAGTAGAGGATAAAAATTACTTCTGTAGCCATAACATTCCTACAGCATGGCAGATGCTAAATGCATATATAGAATTGGTATAAATGGCAACACTTTTTCCGCTGGCTAAGTGACATACCTGAGTGAAAGCCACCAGCTCAGCAGCCTGAGCACTGTTTCGAAGGCAGAGAGCCTGCTCAGATGGGATCACAATCAGAAACTACATTCAACACCTGTGTGGTGAATTCTTTTCTCTTTTTTAAAATAATAAACATTTTTATTTAAAGGTTTTAAGTTCAAATTTTGTCCCTCCTTCCCGCCTCTCCTTCTCTCCAAGGCAGTAGAGGTATCAGACATAGGTTATACATGTGAAATTATGTAAAAAATTGTCTTATTAGTAATTTTTATAAGAATACTAGAATAAAAGAGAAAAAAGAAAGTGGAAAAATAGACATGCTTCATTCTGTGTTCATCATATCAGTCCTTCTTTTAGAGTGGAGGAGTAGTATGCTTCATCATTAGTCATCTTGGGATTGGTCTTGGATCAGTGGTATTGCTGAGATAGTTGTCATTCAGCAGTTCTTCATCAAACAATATTGATGTCTCTGTACAATGTTGTTTTGATTCTGCTCTTTCACTATACATTAGTTTCATACAAGTCTTCCAGCCTTTCTGAATCATCCTGCTTGTGATTCTTATAGCACCGATAATATTCCATGATCATCTTATACCACAGCTTGTTTAATCATTCCCCAATTGATGGGCATTCCTTTGATTTTCAATTCTTAGCCACTACAGAAAGAGCTGCTATCATGACACTTTAAGGAAGCATGACATAGTAGGCCGAGAGTCAGCCTTGAAGTCAGAAGGACCTGGATTCAAGTCCTTCCACTATAACATACTGACTTGTGACTCTGGGCAAATAATTCAACCCCGTAAGTGCCCATAGACAACTTTTAAGACTATTTATTACAGAGTAGTTGCTGAACTGCATTGATAGAGGAAATTTCCACATTAGGAGTTTGCTACAATAATGAAATTGGAGGTCTGGTTTCCTCCTCCTCCCCTCAAACAACCAAACATTATTTTGTGGGAAGTCCATTGAGCTTATTCATCTGTACAAAAATATCTTTATAGGCACTGAAGATGGAAGATAAGATGGGTCCAGAATTGAATAGGAGAAGGCACTGGAATGGATAAAGTAAATTGTACAGTACTTTAAATGAACCTTAACTGCTCCTTGGCATCCTGCTATATTTTCTTAATATCACAGTTTTCCTCATGATGCTACATGACTGTGAATTATGGAATATTACCCTCTCAGAAGAATCACAGTTTCAGGTGACCAAAGGGTAATTTAAAGATGCTTTTGTGGGGTGTTAATAAGCAGATACAGCATATCCACTACCATAATGGTTTTGGATGTCAGTATAAAATTGGTCATCAAAGTCATTTTTTGCTAGAAAAAGGAGACGAGGGAGCAGGCTGGGCATGAAGTAAAGTAGACCAAAGTAGGACAGGCTGTATTGGTACCCAAAAACAAAATGTCCCAATGGGATTGGCTTCCATGGATTTTGGTAATACTTTGTTTTAAGATTATGACAGGACCTGGATAAGAAATGCTCAGGATGAAAAAAATCAGAGATACATGATAAGTATGAGGTACAGCTTGCTAGCATGTCATACCATGTACTATTAGCAACATGTCATCTACTGTTAAGGGAAAAAGGTTTATACAGAAAACGCTTTTTGAAATGTGTCTGGTAAAAGCTAAATGAACTGAATTAAAATAATATCTGCACTTAGACCAAGAAGGTAGTTGCAAACATAAATATTTGAGAGCTAATTTCATGACCATCCCACCAAGTACATTTAAGAAGAAAGGTGACTATTCATAATAGTTTGCCTGTGTATTTCACCATGAGTGGAATTAGATAACCGACTTCTTCCTCTAAAAGTGTAGAAAATCATTGGAGAAGTGGGGAGCCATTTCTAAAGATACAGATTCACAAGCCAATGAATCATTCAGAAGATCCTAGGCCCTAGATCAGAGATATAGAGGTAAAAGGAACCTCAGAGACCCTCTAGTTTAATTGCTTCAGTTTTTAGAAAAGGAAGCTGAAATGAAGGGAGATTGTGACTCCCAAGTTCACATAGGTAGTAAGCATGAGATCTGGGATTAAACATAGGTCCTCTGATTGCAGAGACTGCTGCCTTGTCCTGTCCATTATATTATAATGCCTGCCATCATCTTCTTTACTTAAATATTAATCTGCAATTAAAATAACATACTGATTTTTTTTCCAAAATGGTTTTTTTCCAATTTTTTTCCCTATGTGTTTGTGTCAACTCAAATGATTTCATGGTATGAAAAGGCAACAGATGGAAGAACTGTCATCAGTAAAGTTAACAGAATAAAGAGAACATTGAAAGATATTTTATTTGGAAACTGGTGTTCACTTATGATAATAATATCATGTTACTTATGGTAAATATTTAGGTATATTGTTGATTTCATTTGTGTAGCTCCCTCACTGAGGACTATCCCAATCCCTACTAGACTTCTTATTGTTTTGTTTTTGGTGGGGCAATGATGACAGTTCTTCCATCTTAACCCTCATTGCCCTGCAAAAAAACCCCAAAACCAAAAAACCCCAAAAAACAATTCCTGGGGCATTTTTTTGGTGAGGCCATTGGGGTTAAGTGACTTGCCCAGGGTCACACAGCTAGTAAGTGTCAAGAGTCTGAGACTGGATTTGAACTCAGGTCCTCCTGAATCCAGGGTCAGTGCTTTGTCTACTGTGCCACAGAGCTGCCCCTAGACTTCTTATCTTGTACAAATCTTGTCATTATTTTTCTGAAGTCTCTATAGAGCATCTCTCTAATATGTGCAAAACCTTTCTGTGGCTATTTTATTATCTTGGGGTACAATTGTACAATTTGTGCTATCTATCCACTACCTATCATTTCAACCCATCTTTTTATCAAGTCATACAAGTCCATTATGATCACTTCATAGAATCACAAAAATATCATTACTTCAGAGGACATCTAGTATAACCTATTAATATGAGATTTCCCTTTGCCTCATTCCTGACAAGTATTCACCTATTTATTCATTCTAGTTATCTCTAGGGATCTCCAGTGGTAAAGAACTCATTTTCTAGGGTGGTCCATTCCACTTCAGATGTACTAATAATTAGGAAATTCTCTCCCAAATATACTTCGTAAAAACTTTCTTCCATTATTCCTAGTTGCACTAGAATACCAGTCTTTTACATATAGCCTTTTTAAATACTCAAGAATGATATCGTGTCCTCCTGTCTCCTCTTCTTTAGGCTAAAAATTCTCAGTTCCTTCAAGTAGTTACTGAATGCAATTACCTCCAGTGCTATCACTATATGGATTGTCTTCCTCTGTACTCATTTCATTTTTCTAAAGTCATTTCTAAAATGTGACACTCAGAACTGAATATAGTCTGAAATCTGATTGATTTGGTTTCTTGCTGATCTGATGACATCTTGTTTCTTCTTCAAATACCTTTTGCTGGTTTGTGAGGTGTTTCTGCATGGAATCCCCTTCTATTACATTTTGCAAGGGACTAAAATTTGTGCTGTCTTTCACTTCAATATCTCTTTATTTGCCAAGATTTTATTTTTTATTAATTTTTTTTGTGAGGCAGTTGTGGTTAAGTGACTTGCCTAGGGTCATACAGCCAAGGTAATTATCTGTCCACTGTCTCATGTAGTTTTTATTTCCATATGTTCCAATGTTGAACAAGGAAACAGAAAAAAAAGGGGAAAATTAGAGAAAGTTTTTTAAAAAAAGGTGGTGGTGGTGGTGGAGCTAAGATGGTGGAGGAAAGGCTGTGACTCCCCCGAGCTCCCGACAGACCCATCCACACACTCCAAAAATAATGCAATAAGTCAACTCCCAGAGCAGCCTAACCCACAGAAGAACAGAGTGAGACTATTTTCTAGCCAAAGATGGCTTAATTAGGTGACTGAGATCACCTGCTGTGTGGGCTGAGAGAGGAGCTCTGCACGTGGTACAGACCCAGTCTGGGACAGATTACACCCCCAGGGTCTGAACTGGGACTACAGCCAAGAACCACATACCCAGCAAAACTGAGTATAATATTTCAGGGGAAAAAATAGGACTTCAATGAAAAAGAAGACTTTCAGGCATTTGTGATGAAAAGGCCTGAACTGAATAGAAAATTTGGCTTTCAAATAAAAGACCCTAGAGAAGTATAAAAAGGTAAACAGGAAAAAGAAATCATGAAGGAAATTAAAAGGTTAAACTATTTACATTCCTACATGGGAATATAATACTTCTAACTCATAAGAACTTTCTCAGTATTAGGGTAGCTGAAAGGAATATACTTAGACAGAGAACACAAGTGTGAATTGAATATGTAGGGATGATATTTGTAAAGCATTTATTTTTTGTTTATCCTTGCTTTTTGTGGGGTAGGCAGGGTGGAGTAGCTTATGTCTGGGGCTGGATTTGGGCTTGGGGCCTCCTGGGTCCAGGGCTGGTGCTTTGTCCACTGTATAACCTAGCTAACCCATGATGACATCATTAAAATAAAGTTAAAAGGTAAGAGGAATGCACTGGAAGAAAAGGTAAAGGAGAGGTGGACTGGGGAAAAGTAGCTCACATAAAAGAAATAAGAGAAAGCTTATGGATTGGAGGGGAAAATGGGGAAGGAGTGGGGGAGTAAATGAACCTTACTGTCATCAAAATTGGTTCAAAGAGGGAATAACATACACACTTAATTTAGGTAGAGTTGTCATTTGTTTTCATAGAATTTATAGTTCCAAATTTTTCTCCTACCCTTCCTTCCCTCCCCTCTCTCTAAGACAGAAAGCAATCTGATATAGGTTATAGATGAACAATCACATTAAACCTATTTTTGCATTAGTAATATTGTTAAAGAATAATCAGAAAACAAAGGAAAATCCTCAAAAAAGAAAAAAACAACAAAAAAATGGAAGCATTATGGTTCAATCTGCATTCAGAATACACAGTTCTTTCTTCTGGATGTGGAGACAATTTTCTATCATGAGTTTTTTGGAATTGTTTTGGATCTTTGCACTGCTTAGAAGAGCCAAGTCTATCACAGTTGATCATCAAATAATACTGCTGTTACTGTGTACAATGTTCTCCTGGTTCTGCTCATCTCACTCAGCATCAGCTCATGTATGTCCTTCTAGATTTTTCTGAAATCTTCTTGCTCATCATTTCTTACAGCACAATAGTGTACCATTACATTCATAGAAAATTTCATGTTTTAGAATCACCTCATCATACATCACTCAGGCACAACCTTTCTTTCAAGCTATCTTAGTAACAGTAACAGTTTTAAGAATACTATTACTACTACTAATAACTAATATTAATAACATTTTCATACGTAAGCAAACACTTTGACCTTAATTAGTACCTAATAATTAGTCCTTAATTATTTCCTTATATTTCTTCTGGATCTTTTATATTAATTTTTTCATTTAGTTACAAATACCTGAATGTCTTTCAGTTCATCAAATGTACATTTTTTAAAAATTCAGGTTTATACTCAGCTTTGCTGGATAAGTTATTCTTGGGTGCAACCCCAGTTCCTTTGTTCTTCAAAATATAATCCTCCAAGAACTATGGTCTTTTTATGTAGAAGCTTCTAGGTTTTGTGAAATATGGACTATTTTCTCACAGTATTTAAATCATTTTTTTCTTGTTGCTTACCATAGTTTCTCTTGAACCTGGGAATTTTGAAAGTTGGCCATTATATTCCTGTAAGTTTTTTTTTTCCTGAGATGTCTTTCAGGTGGTTACTGGTGGATTTTTTTCTATTTCTACATTTCCTTTTTGTGCTTGAACTTAAGGGCAATTTTCCTTAATAATTTTTCTAATATTGTGTCCAGATAATTTATTGATCATAACTTTCAGGTAGTTTGACAATTCTTATATTGTCTCTCTTTGACCTGTTCTACCAACCAGTTGTTTTTTTAATGAAATGTTTTCAATTGTTTTCTATTTTTTATAGTTTTGTTATTTCTTGGAGTTTTATAATGTCATTTGATTCTACTTGCACAATTGCCATCTTTAAGGAATTATTTTCTTCCTTAAAAATTGTGTATGGCTTTTTCCAATTAGTTAACTTTCTTTTCATAATTTTCTTGGTTTGCATTTTCCCACTATATTTTTCCTTGTTCTTTCTTCTTTGATTTTTTTTGCAGGGCAATAAGGGTTAAGGGACTTGCTCAAGGTCACACAGTTAGTAAGTGTCAAGTGTCTGAGGCAATATTTTAACTAAAGTCCTTTTGAATCCAGGGTTGGTGCTTTATCTACTGTGCCACCTAGCTGCCCCCTCTTCTTTGATTTTTGAATCCCTTTTAAAATTTTTCCACAAGTTCTTTTCGGTCTTGTGATCATTTGTTATTACTTGTTGGGGTAAGAGTGACTTTTTTTTAAACCTTACTATCTTCCTCTGAATATGAACTCAGATTTTCTTTTATATGAGAAAAATTTCCCCATTCTTCCTCTCTCTTCCCTCTTCTCCCAGGGCGTATCCCTTTTTTGCTTATCCAATTTTTACATCATTCCCACATAATCGACTCACTTGCAAACCTTTCTATGTAGAATCATTTTAATGACCCTAATATTAATAAAGTTCTTAGAAGTTACATGTATCACTTTCCCCACATAGAAATGTAAGTAGTTTAGCCTTATTGAGTTCCTTATGATTTCTCTTTCTTTTTTTAGCTTATTAATGCTTATATTGAGTCTTGCATTTCAAAATTAAATTTTCTATTCAGCTTGGTCTTTTCATCAGAAATGATATGAAAGTCTCTTTTTTTCATTAAATTTCATGTTCCTCTGAAAGATTATACTCCCTTTTGCTGGTAGATTATGTATTGGTTGTAATCCTAGCTCTTTTGAATTCCAGAATATTTCATACTCTATGCCCTCTGATCCTTTATTGAGAAAGCTGCTAAATCTTGTGTAATCTTGATTGTGGCTCTCTGATGTTTGTTTAGTTTTCTTACCGACTGTTTGAAGTAGTTTGTCTATGACATGGCCAGTTCTGGAATTTGATTATAATATTACTGTGATTTTCATTTTGGGGATCTTTTTCTAGTGGCTATTGAGTGTAATCTTTCAATTTCTATTTTACACCCTCGGTTCTAGCATAAAGGGGCAGTTTTTCTTTATAGTTTTTTGAAATGATTCTTTCTAGGCTCTTTCTTTCTTGATAGGCTTTCATGTATTCCAATAGTTCAGTTATCTCTCCTTTATTTCAAGTCAGTTGTTTTTCCAATGAGATATTTCCTATTTTCTTTTCTTTTTAAAAATTCTTATGACTTTATTGTTTCTTGATATCTCATAAAATCTTTAACTAATTTTCAATGAATTATTTCCTTTGTTAAGCTTTTGTACCTCTTTTCCCCTTTGGTTAATTCTGCTTTCTAAGGAGTTATTTTCATTGGTGAATTTTTGTACCTCTTTTCTCATTTAGCCAATTCTGTTTTTTAAGGTATGATTTTCTTCAGTATTTTTTGTGCCTCTTTTACCAAGTTGTTAATTCTTTTTATGATTTACTTACTTTATTTTCATTTATTATCTAAATTTTCCTCTACCAGTCTTATTTGGTTTTGAAAATATTTTTTTAGCTCTTCCATAAATTCCTATTGGGCTTGTGTGCATTTCACATTTTTCTTTGGTGCTTTGCTTGTAGGTCTTTTTACTTTATTTTCTTACTCTGAATTTTTGTCTTGATCTTCCCTGTCATCAGAGTAGCTTTTTGTGGTCAGGTTATTTTGTTTTGTTTTTGATCATTTTCCTACACTATTTCTTGATTTTGAATTTTACGTTAGAGTTGGGCTCTGGTCCCAGTGTGGCAACTGGGTAGAGGTGCCATGTCTCAAGATTTACTAGTTCTGGGGATTTGGAGGTGTTTCATGTTTCCAGTCTGTGGAGAATTGTGGTCCATCCTCTCCTGGTATTCACTCTTGTCTTTACTTAAGAAGGGCCCCTGGTTCCTTGGGACTTGAAATGATACTGTTCCTCAGGATTCCTGATCCCTCAGGAACAGACATGATTCTGCTTTCCAGGAGCCCTGCTCCTTTGGAATGGAAATGATACTCTTCCTTAAGGACCCTTATCTCTTGTGATCAAAAATGAATTTGCCTTTCTGTTCTTCTACTTTTTCCTGACTGAAGTGCTCCTCACTGCCCTTGAACTATGACCCAGAAGTGGATAAAGGCGATGGATTTACCAGTGTCTGATCTTGTATCCATTGCTAGCACAGGGGTCCCATGTGATCTCAATATAATTAGTTGCCAGGTCCCCTTACCATCTCTAGTGTTAAGGGCTAAAATTCTAGCTATACTGTCTAAACTATCTAATGAGTGGTTACCAATAAATTATAAGCTTTAGCAAGAGTTAGACTTTTAAGCAGTTATTAAGGAGAATAAGAATTTGATAAAGAGAGAGAGAAAGGCCTACATTCATCTATCTATTAAAGGGAGCGCACATTTCTAGCTCTGCTCTCCACCAGAGTCCACAGGGCAGCATCCTAGTCAGAGCACCAGGCTCCCCCCTTCTTCCTCCCACAAGCAGACGTCACTTCCTGACGCCAAAGAAAAGACTCCTGGTCTTGTCCTCAAAGACCTGCACTTCATGGGGAGCTTTTCTACAGTAAGTCTCCAGCAGGTGGCGTCATTCCAATCATTACACTAGTTTGAGAGCTCTGAAAGCTGATGCTATTTCTGTCACAATCACGTAATCTCTCACTGGTATTTTGTCCACATGGACTATAGCCAGTGTCTACCCTCATGTCACAGATCTGTCTTTCTGACCTCCTAAATTGTCTTGGAATGGAAGAATGTCTCACTATGACCTTTTGTTGGCTCTGCCACTCCAGAATTATTTGAGGCATTATTTTAAAGTTGTTCAGAAGAGAACTTGGAAGAGCTTTGCTGAGTACATTTTCTACCCACCATCTTGGCTCTGCACTAGCTGATGCAGTTTTGAGGCTATTGCCCTACTCATTATAGTGACTGCCATTTATTTAACTACTCTAGGAAATGGTGATTTTCAGAGTCCACATCTTTACTACTGTTCATCTCCCTTTCCCCCTTAATTCCCTGCTCCCCCCCCCAATCATTTAATTGTCAGATTGAATGTAGTGGCATGCAGTATTTTCTTCCTTATCACATAATTCAATTTAGTCTTCATTTATAAGTTTATCCATGTAGATCTGGACCAATCTGTCACAGAATTTAAAGAGCCCTTAGCCAATATTGTGGAGGATCAGCATCAAACCGACTTTGTGGATTGACTTTTATACCAGTTTCAATAAATTGATTCTTACCTTGTTCCCTAGTTCTTGAATTCCCTTCTTGTCCAGTTACAGAGTTCCTCTAGGGGGTGGTATCCTAATTTCTCTCCCTATTCATTTTGAGACAGCAGTCCAAGACCTAGAACCCCAATATCTGTTGTTGTGACCCTATAATCTACCACCAGACTTCCTTTTTCCTTATTCCCTTCCTACTTAAATATCCATCTGCTGTTAGTGACCTGGTCTTTCTTAAGTAAATTTCTTTTTTCCTATGGGTCTGGATCCTATCCAATAACATCCTACTTCTGACTGAGTCCCAGTTCTTATATTATGCCTACCACTGAATATTACTGATTTAAGTCTTATGTCATAGTGTTTTAAAACTGCCAATTGTTTTGTAATATATTCACTCATTTTCTGTACCTGCAGAAACTGAATAATAGGCTAGTACAAAAACAATCCATTTGTACTGACATAGTTTCATGGTTCCACATTTTCTATATTCGCCCAATGTTTAGTTACAATAATTACTTTATATTTACCCAACATGTAGTTTCCATGGATTTCTGCTATATAATCTTTCTACTATACCATCTTTCTACTATATCAGTTTTGGCTTTTTCTAGGATACCTTTATATTTCATATTTACAGAACCTTTCCTACTTGAACTATGCTTGTTAATTAAAAAAACAAAACAAAACCTCTAGCTAAAAAACCAATTTATCTTCATTGTTCACAAGTCTAAATGAGAGATGACTCATGGATAAGCATTAGCCTTCCTTTTGAATTAAGATTTTGTTCTTAAGAATAATATTCTCTTGATTGTGAGGCCTATTATCTAAAGAGCAGGCAGTATAAATAGGAAGAATGCAAGTGCCTTTGGGGCTTCTATATAAATGAATTCAGGTATAGTTTGGGGAAAAGACTAGGTTATTTCCCCAAACCAATAATTATTTTATTTCAAGATGGTTTATGCATATCAAATTTTTTGTGGGGTGTTTGATCTTTGTTCCAAGAGCACTTTCGTTCTCTCTTCTCTGTCTCCCGGTACTCTGTCTCTGTCTGTCTGGCCTGTCTGTCTCTCGTCCAGAGAATTCTACTCCTTATTGCACAAACACCTAAGCACTGAATTTACAGATTGTTCTTATGAGGATAGAGGTCAGGGGTCTTTACTTCTCTCCAAAACTATGGTGGTTACAACGAACATCATAATAAATTATTTATAGTCTCCATTTACCTTTCTCTACCAACAATTACTAGTGTTGCTCACATGCCTAGATCTGTGCTCCTTTTATTCTCAGAAATCAGAAGAATAAACATCATATTTCAAAACAAGTATAATTTCTGTACAACTTAGGTTTCCTTTTCCCATGCTTTGCCTCTACTTTTTACCTACTCAAGAAATAATATTTAATGATTTTGTTCCAGAAGACTACTTCTTTTGTTCTCCCAACTATTTTCCTTAACCCTGGGGTTAAGGAAATTGGTCATTAAATGGGACCATCACCACCATGCTGTATTTATATTCTGAAAGTGATTACTTCTCAATTTGCTCTTAGACATCTTCCTGGACATTACATAAAACTTATAGGGTATCCCAATTGCAGTTTTCATGTTCAGACACCACATCAAAATTTCTTATCAGAAAGCAGATAATAGGATAATGAATTAATTTCACTCAAGTAGACTGACACTTGAATGGGTACAAAATTTTCTCAAGTGTGGGTATTCCATTCAAAATATCCATCACTTGGGCAGCTAGGTGGCACAGTGGATAAAGCACCAGCCTTGGATTCAGGAGTGCCTGAGTTCAAATCTGGCTTCAGACACTTGACACTTACTAGCTGTGTGACCCTGGGCAAGTCACTTAATCCTCATTGCCCTGCAAAAAAAAATGAAACGAAAAAACCAAATGAACAACAAAAACCAACCAAACAAAACAAAACAAAAAAAACCCAAAATATCCATCACAGTTCCTTCCTGCTTTCTCATCCTGTGCATTTCTATCTTTCAATGGTTGCTCCATAGCAATTACACAACATATTAATGGGTCTTCCTCTTGTTATTTTACTCTCTTGGGAGTAGAGATGTTTTATTCAGAATATCCTCCTTCAGAAGGTCATTGTTGTCATTTCCTTGTCTGTTTTTTAAGCCCATATATGTCTTTCTTCTTTTTTTAAACAAATAATTCTAGAGAAGGGGTAATATATCCATTACCTGTGTTTCCCTGGTAACCATAGTTACTTAACTTCCTTGCATACAGTTTTACAGTGTTTGCAAAGTAAATAATTGTCTTTTTTTGTTGTTGTTGTAGGATTGCTTCAAATATTTCTCATTTATTGTACATCTATCTTTTCCATTGATAGTCAGGTTCATGTTTTCAATGTATACTATTTTGGGTTGCTTCTTGAGCTTCTTTGCTTCTTTGAAATATATTATTCCATTTCCTTTATGGTTTATGCAGAGTAGTCTCACATTATTTGTATTACTTCTTTAGATTTAAAGGTCTTTTTCCTGGTCCTTGCAGATTATTTTGATTGTAGTTATTAAAATTATTAAATTTAATTTCTATATGTATTATAGTCGTGGAGTTTATAGCCTAGGATCCTTTCCTGAAGGTCATGTGGGCTAATTTTGGAAATTTCAGTCTTTTTGTCCTTATAACATCTTGTTTTCTTTCTCACTCCTTAGTTAATGATAGATCTCCTGGGGGCTGGGCATTAAAGCTATTTTAGTCTCCTTCCATTTGGGGGAAATTACTAATTATTGCCTTAGTTCCTATCCAAGAAACTTCTAATAGTACTGTACTGCCTGCAATTGACTATGCCAGTCCCCTTTCCTTCAGACTGGTGCAGCCAGGTTCTCCCTACTTGAGTTACATTTGTTCCTTATTTTTCTGGATGAGCACTGCTACAGTGTATTGTTCTCTCCATAAAAAATGTATGATCTGTTCTTTATCTCTCCTTTCTTTACAAATTGGGGGGCAGAGTATAATTTTATTGCTTGTTGCCACAAAATAATAAGATGAGGATAGGGGCAGGGTGTGTTGACAGAAACCAATAACAACAATAAACACAGCAAGGAAATGATATTTGAGGTTGTATCCCCAACCTAACGTTGGGCAAGGGGAGCGGGTATAGAGTGAACCTTTTAGGGATTATAGATTAGCTTTCAGCTAGTGTTAATTCAAGAGGTTAGAACCCCCTCCTCTCTTGGCCTGTTGAGATAGTTTGTAATTAATTTTTTTCCTTATATTATGATTCTTATTTTGGTGAATTTCAAGTGTTCATGAGGACTAAAGGAAATGTCTACTTCAACATCTTGTTATTCACATTATCCAAAGTGAGAACAAAGAGTCTGTTTCTTTTAGTTTGTATTTTTGTTTTTGGTCATGAGTTTTATAGTATAAAGAATGTTGGATTTGGAAACAGAAAAATTGAATTGAAATTCTAGATTTATTATGTATGATTTCTGTTACTTAACCTCCATGGTTTCATTTTGTATGATTTCTGTTACATAACCTCCTTGGGTTTCATTTTTCTCATCTGTAAATTGAAGGGTTTAGAATGGATAGCATTAGATCCCTTTAAGCTACAATCTATACATCTATGATCTAATAATTATATACCCTTAATAATGTCTGTCATGATGCTTCTTATGCAAGGATCATTTTTGACAGTATGCTGAAGTCTAATTATGTCTGCTATGAATATTTACATTGGCATTTATCTAGTTTTATTTTTGATTATTCTGAGTTCATGTCATAATTTGAAGGATTTATTTCATTTTGCTTCTACTCCCCCTTCTCAAATTAAGGGGGAAAAAACCCCAAACCCTCATAAAAATATACATAGTCAAATGAAGCAAATTCATTTTTGTGAAAATGTATGTCTCATTTTACATTTTTAATTAATCACCTCTGGCAGGAAGGAAGCAATGCACTTCATATTTGCTCTCCTAGATTTGTGAACAGAGTTGTAAAATCTTTCAAAATTGTTTTTCCTTATAATGCATCATTTCCTTATAATGCTATATAAATTGTTCTCTTGGTTCTGGTCATATCACTGCAGCAGTTCTCACAGATCTTCCCAGTTTCCTCTGAATCATTTAATCATTCTTATGATTCACTTAATCATGTCTTTTGATGTAATAAAATTGCATGATATTCATATACCATAATTTATTCATCCATTTCTTAAAGGTAGTGCTCCTCTAATGTTTAGATTTTCTTGTTAATGTGAAAAGAGTTATTATAAATATTTTTGTTAATATGGGTCAGTTTCCTCTTTATTTTCTCTCTTTAAAGATATATGCCTAGTAATGCTATTTCTCAGTCAAAAAGTATAAACAGTTTAGTGATTTTGGGGGACAGTTCCAAATTGCTTTCCGGAATGGCCTGACCAATTTATGGCTCTACCAATAGTATAGCAGCTTGTCTATATTCCTGTATCTCCTGCAATATTTGTCATTTTTCTATTTTCTAAAAAATAAGATCACAGTGAAGCTTTTTTTTCTTGCAGTCATACAGAATCACCCTAATGTATTGTTATTAAAGAGACAGCAGTTTGGGATTATTGAATACATTGCATCCTTGCTTCAAATGTTGTTTAGCTTGATATACCCTACTTAATTCTGTGCTTAGTTCATTGTTTCTTTGGAATGTCTATCTAAGACATATAGATTGATGGACTGACTAGACTGTATAACCATTCAGCAGCATGTCACAATCTGATCATTGTTCATTTTTCTTCAATGGTTTTTTTTCAGCCTGAATAGCTAGACCAAACTCTTATTGCTCTGGGTTGTTTTTTTTTTCAGCTTAGGAGGTAGTATAGTGTCATGAGGCTTGATACTATTAGTACAAAGCCATCGGCAAATTAGAATGCAAGTTCTTTGAAGGCAAGGACTGTCTCACTTTTGTATTTGTATTCCAAATGCCTAGCACAATGACTGATATATAGTAGGTACTTAATAAACACTTGACTGACTGAAATTGGAGTATTTGGAAAATTTCACCATCGATAGGAAGCTTTCTTTTGTAATGGACATCTTTTTTTTTTTTTTTGTGAGGCAATTGGGGTTAAGTGACTTGCCCAGGGTCACACAGCTAGTAAGTGTTAAGTGTCTGAGGCCGGATTTGAACTCAGGTACTCCTGAATCCAGGGCCAGTGCTTTATCCACTGCGCCACCTAGCCGCCCCTGTAATGGACATCTTTTAAAACACTGACAAACACCTTAGGTAAGCCTGTCTCCTTGTCTTCTGCCTCACTAATTAATACATAGCAAATTGTTTAACCAAGTTTCTTTCCAAAAACATCTATCACAGAATCTTGGATAATATCAACATATAGATCAGAGACATCTAGTTTGAAAAGAATCTTTATGTTTTTGTTTTGTTCTTTTGAAGTTTTATATGTGTTTTAAATCAATAAATTATAGACACAGCAGGATTTCCTATTTCTCTCAGTCACTTGTGTGACTGTTAAGAAATGTGCTATAGAAAGTTGTATGTAAAAACCTTTCTCTTCCCTTGTCATGTTTTCATCAAGGTTGCCCCCAGTACTTTCATATACCCATTTCATCAATATTTAACAGAGATGAAAAAGCATGAATATGGTTTGGTAGTTGCTGATTTTCCTTCAGGCACTTTTTGTTTTCATTTTGTGCAAAAATACTGCTTGTATTCCCCCACCTTCCTTCCATTTCCAAACCAAACTTCTAGCATCTGTCCCCTCATTATTGGAAAGTGCCCATAGCAATCCAATTTGATCTCAATCACACAATCTGGTCTCTCAAAGGTCAGTTTCATGATATTTCAAGAGATCAGGTCTCACAGTGTTCAAAAGGATTGGAAAATAACTCCAGGAAACCTGTTTTTTTCACTCACACACCCTTTACTCATGAATTTCTGCTTTCATGTTATCAATTAAAAAAAAAAAAAACAATTAGAGGATACACCCCTGCTGCTTCTGTTTGGTGCAAGGCATAAAACAACCAGGTATTGAACTAATTAAAAAAGAGGAAGGGGATTGCTATTGCATCCTCAAAGAGTGTCTTTCTTAGTATGTTTTGCTAACAAATGTTTGTTTAATGAATGTGGGATAATGAACTGCCTCAGGAGCTTTTAGGTCAGGATGTATTTTGTGGCTTGATATGGGGTGGCTCATATCTGGTAGAGTTCCTGAGGCTTTTCTCCAGGTGAGAAGATGCTTGTATCATTTAACCAAATGTGATATCTGAACATAGCACCCTGCAGATACTAGCTTTTAGGGTCACAGGAATTTGAATATAATCCAGGCATCCACCTGTGTTGCAAGTACTTTATTACCAGGACTAAAAATACTAATGTGTGTGTGTGTGTGTGTGTGTGTGTGTGTTGTCTGTCTGTCTCTCTTTTTCTCTCTCTCCTTCTTTGTGGAACTTAAAGCTTACAGACCACACTGTAAAATTTAGGTTTCCCCCAGAGCTAAATGTAATGAGCAAGACTTGAGAATATAAAAATGGAAAATATTCCCCTACAGTGAATGAAAAAATGTTTTCTTTCCCCCTTATTTCTTTTCCAAAATTAATTTTTAATAGAGAAATGCAAAACTATCTCACTCCAAAATCATCAGAAAAAGTTATTTGAATTTAAAAACTCTATAGTTAGCAACACAGTGACCAGTTGTGATACCACAGTACTCATACAATACACTAATATTAAGATATCCTAGGCCTAAAAGGCCTTAAAGAGCCAGAATGTTGAACCTCAAAGATCCAGGTTTGTATAAATTTATTAGTTATAAATCTGTACAAACACTTATGGGACGTTGGGGCTAGATCAGTCAGGGTCAGCTTCATTTGAAAACATGTAGCAGGGGGAAGAACATGCCCTAGTATAAAGCCTCAGGCTAGGACCTAAATCTAAGATAGATGAGTAACTCAAAGAAAACACAAACCAATATTAAAATTATTGCAAATCTAACAAATGAAAGTAGAGGACAAAGAAAAAAAATGTTATTTTCTATAAAGACTATTGGTAAAAGTAGCACAAACCAAGAGGTGTAGTTACTTCATACCTGGAAGAAATGAAACAAGAGATGAAAAATAAAATAA
Source organism: Dromiciops gliroides (assembly GCF_019393635.1). Classification (NCBI taxonomy): domain Eukaryota; kingdom Metazoa; phylum Chordata; class Mammalia; order Microbiotheria; family Microbiotheriidae; genus Dromiciops; species Dromiciops gliroides. The sequence goes on from NC_057861.1 coordinate 232,722,753, forward strand.
AACTCTTGAGGAAAGAATTTTTTAAGACAAAAGGAGAATAGAAGAGAAATAGTAAGTCTTACTCAAGAAATGGAATCTCTAAAAATTAGAAAAGGCCAAAAAGAAATCAATGACTGCATTCAACAGTAATAAATGTTAGAATAAATCAAATGATCAAAAATATAAAGGAAAGTTTAAATACATGATATACAAATACTTATATCAAATAGGTCAAAGAGAGAGACTTTAAGAGTCTATGAAAAACAAGAGGAAAAAAAGAATCTATGGATTCCATGAAAATTTAAGGAAAAATAAAAGGCCTAAACACTGCATTTCAAGAAATCATACATGAAGACTATTTCTCATCAGGCCACTTTTAGACTTCTCCATTATGCCTCAATAACCAATTTTTCCTGGAAGATCTATTCAGACTAGCAATTAATTCCTCAGAAGCAACATCTAACCCTGTGGCTTCTCCCTTTAGTTGGATGGCTCCTCCCAGAGACTCAATTTAAGAAGGAACCCAGATGACAATATTTCATTTTCACCAGGCTGTACTCTGAAATTCTTCTTCCTGACCCCAATTATTAAAGAAACCTAGAAAGATAAATGCATTTGAACAATTGAAAGAGCTATATGAAGAGCAATGCTAACATTTTAACGGGGGAGAAAAAACAAGTGTCCATTGAGAACCATAATATCTTCAAGGGTATTGAAGGAGTTAAATATTTAAAAAGTGGGTATGGTTTTAACACACCTGTAATCCCAGTAATGGGAGCAGCTGAGGCTGGCAGATCTAGTGAGATCAGGAGTTCTGAATTCCAATGAGCTGTAGCAAATGAGGTGTCTGCACTATCAGGCTCTAGAATGATAACCACCCAGGACTGTGTATGTGTATATATGTATGTATGCATGTATGTATGTATGTGTGACTCCCCACCCCTTTTTTTACTCCTGTTCTTTAGAATTTCTCATTGGTTTCATACTGCAGCACCTGTCTAGTAACCATGAACCTATTCATTACTAACTGAGTGATATTGGCTGTTCAATTAATTATTTGGAGATTGTTATTTTTCTGTCATGATGCCATATAACAACATCAGTAGAAAGTTTTAATACAAAGATGCAACTTTGCTTAAAACTGCACTATGCCTTTTAGGACACCCTGTATTGAGCTTGTTTATCACTATTGTAGTTAGGACAGATATTACAGATGGACAATGAATTAATACAAACTTTCATGTACATTTATATGTTTCTCTGCCTTGTAATTTCTTTGATCACATGAAGGTACATATGACTCATAGCTATTGTTGTTGTTTGCCCTTCATTCTTTTTTTTTTTTAGTGAGGCAGTTGGGGTTAAGTGACTTGCCCAGAGTCACACAGCTAGTTAGTGTCAAGTGTCTGAGGCCGGATTTGAACTCAGGTACTCCTGACTCCAGGGCCAATGCTCTATCCATTGTGCCACCTAGCCACCCTATCCTTCATTCTTAAGGAGGACCATGATATCAGGGTGATGTCATGACTAGCGCAGGAATTGGATTTGCGAGGTAGGGCTGTGCAAGGTCTCCAACCTCACTCTATCCTCCAGAGCCATCTGGGTCAAGTGGCTAGACATAAATCAGGATGATTGGAAATGGCCCTAGATGCTTCAGGCATTTGGGGTTAAGTGATTTGCCCAGGATCACACAGCTAGTAATTGTCTAAATTCAGATTTGAACTCAGGTCCTCCCAACTTTAGGGCCAGTGTTCTACCCATTGTGCCAACTAGCTGCTCCTTGACTCATAGTGCAAGATTATGATAGCTGTATTTCCTGTCCCAAGGAGGAATCTTTCTTATTATATATTAGTAGGCTACATTGTTCTATCTTGTATTTCATATTTATATTTACACACATATGTAATATAAGTGATAGATATAATATAAAAATATTAAATATACATATGTAAATATAATGTACAATATATATATGTCTAATATATAAAATACCATATATAGATGTAGATGTATGTATGCGTATGCATATATACACACATATACGTATCTGTCTATAATATTTAACTATTACATAATATACTATTGTTATATATTGTTATATATAACATGGACATACATGGGAATAATTTTTATACAATTTCGTTTTCCCCCTGAATATATGTGTATATATTGTATGCATGTGTATATGCATGCATATGTGTATATATGTGTACCTATATGTATATGCATGTGTGTGTGTGTTTACAGTGTTAATGACTATTGAGCACAAGTCTGGTGTAACCAAGAGACTGTTGAACATTTCAAATGGATGTCCTGTAAAATATCTCAAGCTCAACTGGTACAAAAGAAGCTCATTATTTTCTTTTCAAAATGTGCCCCCTCTTTGGAACTTTCTGTTTATTATCAAGCTTACCAAAATTCTTCTAATCACCCCAGCTCATAACCTTTGTGTCATCCTTGACTCCTCGCTCTTGTTGACTCTACATATCTACAGTTGGCAAATCTTGTAAGTCCTTTCTTCAAATATCTCTTGCATATGTTTCCTTTCTCTTCTCCCATATATACCACCCAAATTCAATACCTCATCAACTTTTTGCCAGGACTTTTGCAATAGCCTTCAAATAGGGTACCCTGCTTTATGTCTATTTCACTCCAATCCAGCAGCCACATACCTGCTGATAATTCTCCCTAAAGTATAAGTTTAAAAATGTCACATCCACTCAATTCTAATGGGATCATATTACATCTTGAATGAAATATAAACTGCTTTGGTGTTTAAAATTTTTCACAACCTGAAATCTTTCTAGTATCCTTACACACTACATCTCTGTATGTATTTTATGGTTCAGACATAGTGACCTCCTTGTTGCTCTTAGAATCCCTAGCTTCCTTTTAGGATAGCTAAAGTACCACATACTTACATGTCTTTCTTGGTTCCTCCAGCTGAGTTTTGAATGATTTGGCCATGATTTGCCTGGGCCTTGCTAGTTTAACTTATATACATATAAGCAAGAATTCCCACACATTTGTCAAGTTTCAACCAACCTTTGGTTGAAATTCACCAGTGAGAGGGAGCCCACTGCTTCCTGAAATAGCTTTGTCCACTTTCACATGAATCTAATTGTCATTGAAGGGCAGCTGGGTGGTATAGTGGATAGAGCACCAGGCCTGGAGTGAGTAACACATCTTCCGGGGTTAAAATCTGGCCTCAGACACTTACTAGCTGTGTGATCCTGGATGTATCATTTAAGACTGCCTTAGTTTCCTGATCTGTAAAATGATCTGGGGGCAGTTAGGTGGTACAGTGGATAAAGCACTGGCCCTGGATTCAGGAAGACCTCAGTTCAAATCTGGCCTCAGACACTTGACACTTATTTGCTGTGTGACCCTGGGAAAGTCACTTAACCCTCATTGGCCCCCCCCACCCCCCAAAAAAATGATCTGGAGAAGGAAGTGGTAAACCACTCCTGTATCTTTGCCAATATAATCCCAAATAGGTTCACAAAGACTCAGACATGACTGAAAAATGATATAACAATAGCAAAAATTGTCATTGAGATTTTTCTGACATTATGACTAAATTTGTCTCTTTGTGACTTCCATTCACTACTTGTTTCCACTTGACAATTCCTAAAATATTTGATGACAGTGATCAGATCTCTTCTGGATATTGTCTCTAGGCTAAGCATCCCCAGTTCTCTCAGCTATTCTCATATGAAATTGACTTCACCACCCTGGTTGAGGCAGCTAGTTGGATGAGTAGATAGGATAGAGTGTGGAATTTGGACTCATGAATAAATAATTTTAAATCTTGCCTCTTAAACATAAAAGCTGTATGACCTCGAGCAAGTCACTCAACTTCCCTCAGCCTCAGTTTCCACTTCTGTAAAATGGCAAAAATGAAAGCAGCTATTTCACAAGATGATTGTGAGGATCAAATGAGGTAACACACATAAAACCCTTTGCAAATCTTTCAGTGCTAAATAAATGTTAGCTATCCCCCTCCTTAGTGTCACCCTCTTTTCCTCTTTCCTTTTCCCAATGTTTTCTATCTTCTCAATGCTTTATTTTTTTCTCCCCTAATGAAGCCCCCAGAACTGAGCAGAATATGCAGGAATATTGGAGGGAAATCCATTCTAGGGAGGAGGAATGTAGTCAACTATGTACAGAGATGGAAGAGAGCAGGATGGGAATGAGGTTTGATTGTGGTAGGGAAATATTGTGAGATTAGAGAGTATCATTAACATCTGAAGGGAAAAGAAACCACCCCCAAAACATTTTCCCATTGGCTCAGTTGTTAATCCTGAAGCCCCAAAGTCAGAGCAAGAATGACTCATCTGGTATATTGTCCATTAGCATATTTTCTAACACCACCAGCTGCTACAATGGAAAAAGTAGAAAAGAAGCACTTTGTTTTCCTTTACATTGCTTGGTGTTTAATGGGTATTTGAATTTCAACTACCTGGTGGGAGGACATCTTTCACTTCATGCATTCATGCCTTTGCACTTCTGAGGTTTAAAATGATTCCCCACAAGACCCATAGAATATAGATTTTTCCTACTTGTTATTGGGTATTTACATTCCTTCTCTTTGAGTAAACCTTTTTGCTATGAAAAGAAATGGAATTAGTGAATGCTATTTTAGGGTCCAATTATAAGAAAATATATGTCCATATGTGATTATCATGAGGGGAAGGAACTCATTTTGCAAAAAGCGATTTTTCTGTTCTTCTTAGTGAAAGCAAGAGCTGTATGTGTGGAGAATTAGACTATAGAGGCATAAACTGATTCTGCATTAATCCTTATGACTACCAAACCTAAAATCCCTTACATTCAGTGAGGGATAAGAAAAAAGGTACCTAGGCTTGGGGTAAAAACAAAATAAAAAAATAAAATAGAGCTTCTAATCTTATGTCTATATTTGGAAACCAGGTGGTAAATGTGTGATATAGAATACAATATTCTGGATTTAGAAACATGGCTATGTCTTCAAATCCAAGCTCCTGTGGTAAAATAATGGAATTTGGCAGACTCCTAGGGGTCCCACCTGAATGATCTACTAGTGTTTGGAAACCGGCTAGGGATGATTGGATATGGGCCACACCTGGCCTGCCCTGAGTGACGTATGCTGCTGATGTCAGCAGGGGAACCACTCTTCACAGGCAGTTTGAAAGACCTCCCTTTTGGGGAAGGGAGAGTAAACACTCATTGAGGGGAGATCTGTCCCTTTTCTGGTCAGTGAGCTTCTGAGAGTGGGAGGAGAGAGAGGTTTTTTCCTGTTGGTTTGTCCTGTGGGCCTTGCCGGTCAGCTCTCCTCTGGGCTTTGCCTGTCTGCGCTGGCTGCATGGCTGTCTCTTATAGAAGCTACAGGACCACAGGTGGTAAGTAAATAAACCAGCCCAGATCTTTGAAAATAGCTGAGCTGGAAGCAAGTTTGGGGATTGTATAGGCTTTTGTTAGAGTTAGGGGGATTATCCATTTTCCTCTTTCCCTATTCCCTTGTCCTTGACTTTATTAATTTCACCTTTCCTGTGTATTTTATTCCCATTAATAAAATCTGATTCATTTGTAGAAAAGAGGCTGTTAAGCTCCTTTCTTATTGGCCTGGGAGAAATATCTAAAAAGGCAGTTCAGAGGGGAGGAAATTTTGGACTTAGTGGTCCCTCATTATTTTCTGAACCCCAGTATTACATAACACATGATCATGTGGAGACTCCCCTCCTAAGAGTGAAGCTCAGAGACTCTCCATTTGTGAGGGTATATATGGTTTTTTTGTTCACTGATTACAGGGCATTGTCAGTTTCAATACCATGATACAGAAGCAAAGGCAATTTAACAATTTCTGTTATAACAAGTATGGAGGAAGCATCATGATAAGAATACAGGATTCCAAAAAAAAAAGGGGTTTGGCAAGGATGAAGATGCCCAGATGTTACCATAAGATAGAGACTTACTATCCTGAGAGAAAAAAAGACACTAAGTAGGGTCTTTTATTTGCTAGCTATCTGAGTTCAGTTTGGAGTTCAGTTGAAGGACATTTTGCTCCTATTAACCCAGGGTTTCATAAAAAAAAACAAAAACAAAACAAAACAAAACAAAAAAACCTTTTGGATGATAAGGTACCTCCATCAAATCCAGGTGATCCATATATTCATATTAACAATAAAGTATATACATACTTGTCATTGCTTGTCATTCATTCGAAGAGGACCATGACATCACATGGAGAGATTTTAAATAAGGGAGGGCTGTGCAAGTTACCAGCCTCACTCTCTCCTCCAGAGCCATCTGGGTCCAGGGTTACTACAGATGATCTCAGATGCAGTAGGAGCTTTGACCTCTTTAATCTAAGGTCTTTCCCAGGTCTCAGTTTGCCTGAAGCAATGCCCATTCAGTGATTAGGGTTTTGTAAGAAGTGAAGCAAAGAATGGCCTCCTTTACCTAGTCAAAACAAATGAATGAATGGATAGATAAAGGAAAGAATGAATAAAGGAAGGAAAAAAGACAGACACAAAGACAGAGAGAATGACAGAAAAGCAGACAGAAAGGAATGAAAGAAGGAAGAAAGAAAGGAAGAAAGGAAGAAAGAAAGGAAGAAAGTAAGTCAGTCTGGGAGGGGAAGGGCCAAAACAGAAACAATTGCTATTTTCCCTCATTCAGAGCCATTAAGAGGCCAAATAATGGTAAATGAAACTTGGGCTGGGACTTATTGTTGCCCAATCTATGAGAATTAAAGTAATTTGGAGTTAAGGTGTGGTGCTTAAAAAAAACCCCTAAGCCCTAAACTCCTAGATATCTTGTGAGGTTTAAGCAACCAAAACTTATATTCCTTTGGGCAGAGCACCCACAGGTAAGAATATGATTCCCTATATGGACAGAGGAAGGAGAGGGAGAGGAAACTGAACTGGCCAATTGAACGTGCCTGTTGGGGTCCCCACTGAGGCATCTTTTACTCAAAGAGTGTTTGCTTCTTGTTTGTCTTTTATTCTCAAAGAGGGCCATGACATCAGGAGGTGAACTGGATTCAAGTGAGGGAGGGCTGTGCAAAGTCATCAGACTCATTCTCTCCACCAGAGCCATCTGGATACAGTGTCAAGATTATACATTAGGATAACTGGAGGTGGCTTAACAGAAGGTAGAAGACAATAAGAAGTGGCCAAAACACACAAAAGAAATATGGAAAATAAGCAAAAGGTAATTATATAAGAGGTAGTTAAGAGGAGAAAGTACCTTAAGCAGTTGGGAGAGCAGAGAAGCAATCAGGAAAGGCTTCTTGTGAATTGAAGATAGGGCTTGAGATTTATCTTAAAGGAACAGAACTTTTTAAGGTAGAGCAGAGAGGATAGTGCATTGCAGGATAAGCAATGAGTACTGCAAAGGGACAGAGATGGAGGATGGAGAGTTTTGTATCTGTGTGTGTGTGAGAAACAGAGAAGGCCAGTTTGACTGGACCATTAAGTGTAGAAAGGTGAAGTAATATGTAATGGGGATGGAAATATAGGATAGGGTTAGGTGATGAAGGATTTTGAAAGTCAAATAGCAGTTTATATTTTATTTGAGAAGCAATAAGAAGCCAGTGGAATTGATTGAGTATGAAAGTATTATGGCTAACAAAAATAATTTTAGCAGCTTCCTTTCCCTAGTTCCTGCCTATTACATTGCTTTAGAAGAAGGTAAATACATTTGTGGCATTGTCATCCTTCTTGATGAATATGAAGAAACAAATTTATATCTATAGCCTTTTTGTGTTCTATTTAAATATTTCCAAAGTTAAACCTTAATATTATTTGTATTTATTTGTATTTATAATTTCAAGTTGTTCGAAGAAAGCAGATGTATCAGAGATCATTTTCATACTGTAAGGAGCTAAAATTCTAGCTATACTATCTAAAATCTAATGAGTGGTCAGCAATAAATTATAAGCTTTAGTAAGAGTATTTAAGTATTTATTAAAGAGCATTAGGATCAGAGAGAAAGGTAAAAATCTAACTATTTATAGGAGACCCCATCATCCGACCCACCATGGTGAGGTCAGGAACCAAAAGAGGAAAAAACCCTCTGCCAGTGTCCATTTCCTACTTCGTGTCCTCCTCCCAGAAATGGGAGGCTCCTCAAGTTGATTGGCTGGTAGCCTTGATAGATAGTACCCATGAGAAAATGTCATTTCCTGATGCCAAGGACCTTGACCACAAGGCTTGCCCTCACAGGCCTTTTCCTCATGGTGGAGCTTTCCTACAGTAAATCTCCAGCAGGTGGCATCATTCCAATCGTTACGATACCAAACTCAGTGAATGTGATGATCACTAAATTTTAAAAGTAGAATATTATAGATTGCAAATAGTATTTTCTATAACTTTAAAGAGCAGAGGCAGATCTAGGAGTGGTACCTAGGTCAAAGGGTATGCATGGTTTTATAGCCCTTTGAACATAGTCCAAACTGCTCTACAAAATTGTTAAATTTGTTCACAACTCCACCAATAGTGCATTAATGAATCATTTCCCCATATCCCCAACAATATTTATCATCTTTCTCTTTTGTCCCATTTAGCAATCTAATAGGTATAAGGTAGTGCCTCAGAATTGTTTTTTGTTTGTTTGTTTTGGGTGGGGCAATGAGGGTTAAGTGACTTGCCCAAGGTCACACAGCTATTAAGAGTCAAATGTCTGAGCTCAGATTTGAATTTAGGTTCTCCTGAATCCAGGGCCAGTGCTTTATCCACTTCATCACCTAGCTGCCCCCTGAATTGCTTTGATTTGCATCACTGCAATTAATAATGAGTTAGAACATTTTTTTATGTGACTATAGATAACTTTGATTACTTCATGTGAAAACTGTTCATATCTTTTGATCATTTATCAATTGGGGGAATGGCTTTTATTTTTATAAATATGACTGAAGAAAAAAAATTTAAAAAGTAGAAATGGCTAAATGGAAGAGGAGGTACAAAAGCTCACTGAAGAAAATAATTCCTTAAAATTAGAATTGAACAAACAGAAATTAATGACTTTATGAGAAATTAAGAAACAATAAAACAAAACCGAAAGAATAAAAAAAGAAGACAATGTGAAATATTTCATTGGAAAAACAACAGGCCTGGAAAATAGATCCAGGAGGTATATTTAAAAATTATTGTACTACCTGAAAACCATGATAAAAAACAGAGTCTACATATCATCTTTCTAGAAATTATCAAGGAATACTGCCCTGATATTCTAGAACCAATAGAAATTGAAATAATCCACATATCAACTCCTGAAAAAGATCCCAAAATCAAAACTTCCAGGAATGTTATAATAAAATTCTAGAGCTCCTAGGTCAAGGCTGCAGTCAGAAATAATTCAAGTATCATGGAGCCACAGTTAGGATAACAGAAGATTAGCAAGCTTCTACATTAAAGGATCAAAGGGTATAAATAATATTCTGAAGGGCAAAACAACTAGGAGTACAAACCAAGAATGATTTATCCAGCAAAACTGAGTATAATCTTTCAGGATGAAAAATGATATTCAATGAAATACAGGACTTTCAAGTATTCTTGATGAAAAGACCAGAGCTGAATAGAAAATTGACTTTTAAATTCAAGACTCAAGAGAAGCATAAAAGGTAAACAGGAAAGAGAAATAATAAGGGATTTAATAAAGTTAAACTGTTTACATTCCTAATATTTAATAAGACAAAGTTGACTAGAAATAAATGTAAATATTTATCTTGGGGTTAACAAATCAACTTCACAAATACAAGATGGGGAAGTATGACTACACAATGGTTGATCTGAAAAAAAAAAGATCTTTTGCTTTTAGTAGACTGTGAGCTAAATATGAGTCAACACTATGATGTTTCAGCCTCCAAAAAAAGGTAAAATGATAATCCACTTTATTCAGAGAAATAGGGTGTTTAAAAAGAAAAAGAAAGGATAGTCCTGCTAATTTTTTCCTCAGTAGGCCACATCTAGAATATTCTGGTCAATTCTGGGTAGCATGTTTTTGAAACTACCAAAGCCAATGTGTGGTGCAATGAATAGAGACCTGGATTCAAAGCCAGGAAGACCTGGATTTAAGTTCTACCTTTGACAAATACTGGTTGCATGTCCTCCACCCCAATGCCAAGAATATCATTTAACCTTTTAGTTTCCCTAGTAGATGTATAAGACTATTAGTTGCAGAGAAGGTTCCAGTATGTTGGTAGAGTGAATTTCCTTATTTGGGAGTTTCTTGTACTAATGAAATCATGAATTCAGTCTTCATTCCTATATGCTATTTGATATTGATGGATAGTATCCAGAGGACAATGGACAGAATAGTAAAGGGTCTTGAGGGGTCAGTTGAAGGAACTATGAATATTTAACCAGAAAAACGAACAAACAAACAATTTCTTAAAGGAGACATCCTGGCTGACTCCAAATTCTTGAAGTACTGTCATGTAGAAGAATTAGATTTGTTCTACTTGGCCCCAGATGGCAGAATGAGGAGTGATGAATAGCTAGGACAGGGAGCTAAGTTTAGATTCCATGTAAGGAGACAAAAGCTCTTTCAAAAAAGTTTTACTGATGACTTCTATTTTTACATGATGGCTATTTCTAGGTGCAATATCTCATCCACAACCTCCCATGAACCTTCCCTTGTAACAGGGAAAAACAATATGTAAAACCAACAAGAGAATGAGTCTGAGAAGTTATAACATTACATATACATTTTCAGGACAAAAACTAGTTACTAGGATTATTATTGGTCTTGCTTATAGGTTGTTTTTATTTTTTTTACATTTTTGTGGTCATGGTGTATACTCTTTTTCTGATTATGCTTATTTTATTGTACCGGTTCAAATAAGACTCTCCATGTTTCCCTCGATTTCTCATTTGTTTTTCTAATGATATCATATTGTTTTATTAATATGCCATAATTTTTTGGTTACTACAAAAATGCCATGTTTTGGTATATTTTTGCATGTGTAGATTTGATCTTTCTTTCTGTCTTTGATCTCACTGGTTTATTCCCCTAGCAGGAATATATATGGGTCAAGGAGAATAGGCATTTCTATTGCTTTGTTTTTCTATATTGTTCCAAATTGCTTTCTTCAGTGGTTGGACCAATTAACAGCTAGAATATATTTATATGTATATATATATATAAATAATTATATGTAATATATAATATATATAATAAGGTAAAACCTCAGGTTTATTTAGATTTTCATTTATCTTATTAGTTATTTTTTTCTTTAAAGAGAATTTTTATTATAATTTTGTCATTATACCATTTTGTTAGGATGTCTTAAACATATTGAACAATTGTAGTTTTCTTCAGTAGGGGTTTTCTTTTACAAATCTTTTCCTGAATTTTATTATTCCTATCTTAAAGTGCCAATAATTAAAAAAAAATTATTCTACTATTATCTCATTTTCTGGCAGAATGAGGAGTGATTCTCTGGGTTTTTCTAAGTAAGTAGTTGATTCATTTGCAAATAGAGGCAAATGTATCTCATTTTTTCCAGTGTTTATGCCTTAATATAACTTTGCAATAATGAGTCATTCAGTTAATAAAAAATTCATTTAGTGATTACTATGTTCCAAGGGCAGCTAGGTGGCACTGTGGATGGAGTGTCAGACCTGGAATCAAGAAGACCTATCTGGTCTTAGGCTTTCTGTATGAGCCTGGGCAAGTCAGTTAGCCCTATTTGCTGCAATTTCCTCATTGGTAAAATGAGCTGGAAAGGGAAATGGCAAACCATTCCAACATCTTTGTCAAAAAAATCCCAAATGGGCTCATGAATTTGAATATGATTTAAATGACTAAATAACAACAACAAGGTTCAAAGCACTGGGGATACATAGAAAAGCAAAAGACAGTCCTTACCCTCAAGAAAATCATAATCTAATGGGGGAGGGGGGAATATATATAGAACCATGTACAAAGTATATATAAGATGAATATTATATATCTATACCTATACCTATATCTACCTGCCTATATATCCACACATATATATACATACAAATACACATATATAGTTTATATATAGTATATATATATGCTATATACATAATACATACACATATATATGTGTATATATACATATATAAATACATATTTGCATATATCTATCTAATCTATTTATCTATCTATGTATATATAGTCTTACCCTATAAAAATGTAAACTCCATGAGGGCAGGAAGAGTCTTACTTTTATAGTAGTCAAAAAGAAACTGCCAGAGAAGAAAAAGAAAACCATTGTTCCAGATGGATTTATAAGTAAATTATATAAAAAATTTGAATGAATGAATAAATGTATGAATGGAACACAGTATTTTATTTCCTACTGCATTTATTATGCCCTATGCTAAGAGTAATTAATTCCATTAAACAAAAACTTCCGATACATAGTAACAACAAATAAAAACAAATAATGCCTATTCATAATATACAAATTATTGCCAAAAGTTGAGAAAAAAACACAAAATTCCTTTTATGAGATAAATGTATTTTGAATACCTATATCATGGAAGGATAAAGCAAAAACATAAAACTATAGATAAATATAACTAATATTAATGCAAAAACTTTAAAATTCTATGAAATATACAAAAAATATAAAATATTATTCTCTATAGGTGTCATCCTTGACTTTTCACCATCTTTCACTTTCCATATTCACTATCCTGTCTAGACAGACCTGTTGAATTTCCATTTTGAACATGTCTTGCATAAAAGTCCTTCTGCTTCTAGAATATCAGGGTAATTTTCCCTGACAATTTCTTGGAAGATGATATCTAAGCTCTTTTTTTTTTATCATGTCTTTCAGGTAGTCCAATAGTTTTCATGGTTTAGAACAAAAGTCTTCAAATTCTGTCAGTTGAGGGTGAAATATGTCATTTTGACTAGCTTAAATAATCATGTAAGTTATACTTGGTTGGTTTTTTTAACTAGGTTAGATTCATTATTTTCACTGAATTGACCAGTTTTCAGGGTTTGGGGTGTGTGTGTGATGTTTTTAGAGCTATTGCAGACCTGGAATTGACAATACTTATTGACTTAGAGTAAAATGTAAGGAAGAGGGAAGAGTGAAAGAACCTAGATTTCAGGGTCTGGATTACTAGAAATAGAGTTTTCAAATGATCTCTCCTGGATCTATTTTCCCAAGGAAATATTTCATATTGCCCTCTATTTTGTCATTCATTTGATTTGCTTTATTGTATCTTGAGTTCTCATAAAATCATTACCTTCCATTTGCTTAATCCAAATTTTTAAGCAATTATTTTCTTCAGAGAGATTTTGTATCTCCGTTTCCATTTGGCTTTTTCTTTTCATGACTTTCTTGGAGCATTCTCATTTCTCTTTCCATTTTTTCCTCTACCTCTCTTATTTTATTTTCAAAGTCCTTTTTGAACACTTCTATGGCCTGTGACCAATTCATATTTTTCTTGGAAGCTTTGAGTGTAGGACCTTTGACTTTGTTATCTTCTTCTGAGGGAGTATTTTGATCATCCTTGTCACCAAAAGAAACTTTCTCGAGTCTGCATTTTTTTCTGTCTGCATATTTTCCTAGTCTATTTCTTGACTTTTAGCTCCTTTTTTAAAGTGGGGCACTGCTTACAGCATTAACTGTCCCAATCTTCAGGGGGTCCAAGTAGGTACAATTTAAGGAAAGGCTCATTCCCCACTTCCCCTGGTCTGTGTTCTGGTCTGCCAAGCAACACGGGCCTGCTTGCCCTTTAAACCTGGGAACAGAATTCTGTTTCACTGTGCCTGAAAGTTCTGGAGTGCCCTCCCCCCTTACCCACCTGGGTCCCTGCCGAAATGCTTCCAAGGCAAAACAATATAGTCCTACCTGAGTGCCACCAGAGACTTCTGTAATCTCCCCCAGGCCAACTGCTTGACTCCCTAACCAGTCTGTGAGCTGAATTCCAGAAGCAGTCACTGACACAGCTGATTCAAATGCTCCAGTGACCTGGGGCAGCCTGTGGTAGCCTGCCTGGGGCTAGATCTGTGGTGGTGTCTGTGCTCCACTCTCACCCTGGTACAACAGACCTTTATTTCTGACCTTCCAAGCCATCTTTGGCTGGAAAATAATCTCACCCTGTCCTTTTGTGGGTTATGTTGCTCCAGGAATTGTTTTGTGGCATTATTTGAAGATATTTGGAGGGTTTTGGGATAGTGCTCTAAGAAGTCACTGCCTTTCCTCCTCCTTCTTGGCTCTGCCCCCCCCCCCCAAGCCATTTTCTTGATGAAATCCACTGGGGATGAAAACACTCACTAGACAAATTATTTCACTTTGAGTAGTTTTAATTTTTTTTTATATCAAGCCTAAATTGGCCTTCTGCAGCTTACATTCGCTACTTAGTTTTACCTTTTTTTGTTAAGTATGAAAAGTCTAATCTTCTTGAACATGACTCTTAAAACACTTTAAGAGTGATCATACCTGTCTTTCCTCCTCATACCACAAACTATCTGTTTTCCAGAATAATGTGCCAATTCAGTCAACCACCAGTACTCTCTGCCCCTGTGGCATCTCCCTCTCTTTGGAAGGTAGAGAGCTCCTTCCAGAACTTTCATTTAATAAGGGCACTCAGACTAGTCATCTCTTCACTTCCCAGCAAACTTCACTCCTTTGGCATTCTACATCAGGCCCTCCTCTCTCATCCTGGCCAAATAACTTCCATCTTTTCACCTTCCCCCACTTTTAGCTTCCCCCACTATACTACAATACAAGCTCCTTTAGGGTAAACACAGTTAATAAAATTTAGGGAAGGACTTGAACCCAATTCTTCCTAACTTCAGTATGGTAAAATAACTCCTCATGTTCCACAAGTTTTTAAATACAAATTTGGTGATTGTTTATGTGCATACTCTTTAGATCTGGGAATACTGTAGAATGGAGTTTTCTATCAGGCACAACAGTACCTAAACAGTGATGCTCTAGGCATGGGAGGGGGAAGGACACAGTAATGATTAAAATTGCTAAAGCATTGAATTAAGTGAGTAAAATTACTCTTCGTTTTATCTACCAGAGAAAATTGATTCAAGTTGGAACCAAAGGCTAGTTATTCTTATTATCAGAACTTATAGGAACCTTTTAATGGTTTACACAGAATTATACAATCATAGACATTTTGAGTTGGAAGGAACCTCTGAGGTAATTTAATTCAATTTCTACCTGAATCATAAATCCCTTCTATAATGCCCATGACTATGGCCATCTAATCTCTGCTTGAAATCCTGCAGTAGAGGGAAACTCACTGCCTCCTGGAAAACCAATTCTATCTCTGGACAGTTTTAATTATTAGGCAGTTCTTTATATTCAGCTGAAATATGCGTGCCTTTAACTTGTATGCATTAGCATTTGTTTTACCCTCCAGAACCAAGAAGAATAAATCCAATCTGTTTTCTAAGTAATTACCCTTCAAATATTTGAAGGCAACCATAATTGTGCAACTATAATTCACCCCTTCAGTCTTCCCTTCCTCCAGGCTAAAGATCCTTTCCTGGTTCTTTTATCTTTTTCATAGCAAAGTTTCCAAGACTTCTATCACCCTGCTTGCCTTCTTCTGGATCATGGGATGTACTACTCCTCTGGACATACTGATGTTTCCTAAAGTACCTGGAAATATATTCTTTGGGTTTTGAAAGGATTATTCTTTCCTGTTTTTTGGAAAAAGAAAGTTTTCTTTTCTTACACCTGAATAAGCGGAGTCAAGGCTGGTCAGATTGCATCAGAGCTTTTATTTCAGATTTGATTAAGTAGAGTCCCATGCAGACAATATCACAGGCATGGGAGAAAGAGCCCATATTAATTTCTGTTACTTTGCAACCCAAGAGGGGAGAGATTTGGTTAGTTTCATCTAGTCTATATTCCCCTTGTGCAGGTGTTCAGGATGTACAATAAAAGGACTACAGCTAAGCATGATGATTTTTGTTTCTGAAAGCTATTTCATTAGGTAACACAAAAAAAAGAACAACCAGGATGAAAGGAGTATTTTACAAATGTAAATGTAGACAGAGGAAACTGGCACTCATTTTGATAGAATGGATACACAATTTAGAAGGACAAAGTTTTGTGATTAAATTGTCTCACTTTCCTGAATTCATGCCCAATACCTTTGTATCACTAAAGGATAATTTGGCTGAAGATATTAATTATACATTATTTTCATTTAACTCCTTTTATCTCCCGTTATACCCAACATATTAAATTCCCCTTCAATACTTCCTTCCCATCAGTTTTAAACCTTTGTGTTCTGTTAAAAGTAAAGTGCTGGTTTTTATTGCACGTTTCCAATCTTATTTCCTATTTCTCCATTTTCAGTTCCCTCCATTCCATTCAGTAAGCTTGCTCCCTGTTCTTTGTACAAAGCACTCCGACTCTTGCCTTCTTGCCATTAAACAAGTGGTTCTCCCGTGTCTAGAATGTTCTTCCTTCTTCCTTTGACCTCTTAGAATCCTTAGTTTTTTTCAAAGGTCAGCCAAAGTAACATGTTCCACTAGAGGCCATTCCTGATTCCCTATACTCCTTTATTAGCCCTTTCTTATTTTGAAAGGACTCTGCATTACTTTGAATATCACTATTACTTTAGATATAATTATTTACTTGTATACATTTTGAATACTCCTCACCAATCCTTGGTAAAATGCAGACTCCTTGATAGTAGGAGCTGTTTTGTATTTTCTATAATTACCAGTGCCTAGAATATAGTATACATGTAATTAATGTTTATTACTGAATTGATTTGATTTAGCCAGAAGTTTTCTAGAGCAAGCCAGTGACCTATACCTTAGGTGTGATTCAATAAATGTCTCCAAATTCAGCCTCAAAATATTAGAAGAAAAGCTGATAATCTAGCCATAATTTCCATCAAGCTCATAAACAAGAGTTTCCTCCCCCCTCAAAAAAAACCCCCTAAAAACAAAATAGAAACAAGTACAAAAACTACAGTTGTCAGAGACCTGGGAAAAATTGGCTGTTGTACCCATGTGATTTATAGATGAATGGTACCAGGTTGGATTGGCCATAGTTTACAAGCCAAAGTAGTTTTGTTTAATTTAGGGCTTTTTGGTTTCTTTGTTTCTACATCTGACTTTAATCATATTAGTATAAATACAGATGGATTATTAGTTGGTATTACACTAAAAGCTTAGTGCAGTTGCAATATGAAAAATTAGCTATACCTGGTCAAAAGGAAATGATTGTCCAGAACATGGAAGTAGTTTCTATAAACAAATGTAGAAATCCTTCTCTTTGTTTTCAAGGGCCAACTCAGGTGCTAGCTAGCTTCTTCATGAAGTGTTCCCTGACTGTTCCTCACTTCAGGGCACCCTCTTCCCCACAAGTGAAAGCAATTTTCCCCTTTGAAATAGTTGGAAGAGTGCTGGATTTGGAATTGGAGAACCTGCATTCAAATCTCAACTTTATCATTTACTACCTTTGTGAATCTGGGACAGTCATTTAACTTCCTTGGGTCTCAGTTCTTTTGGGAAATTAAGCACTTGGATTAAACTCTAAATGTTCCTTCTTAATCTAAATCTATGATGTTATGATCCTTATATTTCTCAAAATACTTTGTACCTCTGTCATGCATGTATTTCACTCATTTGTACCATTTGTCACAAAAATGACATTATTTGATTGCTAAAGTAGGATTTTAAAAGATTGCTGATCTTGGGGCAGCTAGGTGGCACAGTGTCTAGAGCACCAGCCCTGGATTCAGGAGGACCTGAGTTCAAATTTGGCCTCAGACACTTAACACTTACTAGCTGTGTGACCCTGGGTAAGTCACTTAACCCCAATTGTCTCACCACAAAAGAAAAAGAAAAAAATTGCTGCTCTCATGAGAAAAATCTAATGAGCTGTGAACTTCTAAGTTAAAAGTGAGTCAGTAACTCACATTTTTGTCCAGTTGCTTAAGTTGTGTTTGACTCTTCATGACCTCAGTTTAGGTTTTCTTGGTAAAGATACTGGAGTGGTTTGCCATTTTCTTCTCCAGCTCATTTTACAGATTAGGAAATTGAGGCAGGCAGCATTAAGTGATTTGCCCAGGGTCACATAGGTAATAAATGTCTGAGGCCAGATTTGAACTCAGGAAGAAGAGTCTTTCTGACTCCATGCCCAGTATTCTATCCACTAAAACTCCTAGCTGCCTAACTCACTTTTAGGAGCCTCTAATTTGAGCTATTGAAACCTGGGATAAGAGCTTGGTATAGGAGGCTGACACTGGTGATAAAAAGAACTTGTAAAGATTATAGACAGAGCTTCAAAAGTTATGACACTATGATTATGTCACCAAACAACAGTCTTTTTGACACCTTGGAAGTGGAGCAGTATTTCCTGACTTTCATTAAGTTTGACTATAGAAAGCATATACCCATCATGCCCATTTGTTATAGCATCATAACTTTTGAAGCTGTGTCTTCAATCTTGAAGTTCAACATCAAAACAAAAACAAAAACCTCAGCTCATGGTATCTGGTCCCATCACTTTCTGGCAAATAGAGGGAGAAGAAATGGAAGCAGTGTCAGATTTGATATTCTTGGCCTTGAAGACCACTGAAGATGATGACTGCAGCCATGAAATTTAAAAAGACACTTGCTCCTTTAGAGGAAAGCTCTGGCAAATTTGGAAAACATACTAAAAAGCAGACATCACCTTACTGACAAAGGTCCATATAGTCAAAGCTATGATTTTTTTTTTGGTAGGAATGTATGGCTGTGAGAATTGGACTATAAAGGAAGCTGAGTGCCACAGAATAGTTGCTTTTGAATTGTGGTGCTGGAGGACTTTTGAGAGTTCTTTAAAAAGCAAGGAGATCAAATCAGTCAATACTTAGAGAAATTAATTCAGACTACTCATTGAAAGGACAGATAATGAGGCTGAAACTTGAATACTTTGGCCACATTTTGAGAAGAAAGAAATCATTAGAAAATCCTGATGTTAGTAAAGATTGAAGGCAAAAGGAGAAGGGGACAACAGAGGATTCAATGGATACAAAGTGTCAAGGAGGCTACAAATATGAACTTGGATAACTTCAGGAGATAGTGGAGGACAGAAAGGCCTAACATTCTATGGTCCATGGGGTAACAAGGAATTGGAGACAATTGAATGAACAATAACAACAACAACTTTTTATATCATAATTTATTTTCAATATTGTTTATTTTTGTGTTAGATTTATCTTGCTCTGAGAGAGGAATATTAAAGTTGCCTGCTGCTATTGTGTTACTAACAATGTCTTTTTGCAATTTACCTAAGCTATTTTTTTTTGTGGGGCAATGAGGGTTAAGTGACTTGCCCAGGGTCACACAGCTAGGAAGTATCAAGTGTCTGAGGCCGGATTTGAATTCAGTTCATCCTGAATCCAATACCAGTGCTTTATCCACTGTGCCACCTAGCTGCCCCCCCCACCTAAGCTTCTTTTTAAAGAAATTAGCTAGTTTGTTATTCAGTTTATGTAATTTAAGAGTTTGCTGACTCTTTGCCCTCCCTGCTCACCTCTACCTTTTAGAATCCCTAGTATGAGAAACCCCATTTAAAAATTTCTGGGACTCAGTGTTGGAGAAGTATCAAAGGTCTTTATTTACATTCTTGAGAGAATGGGCCAGCTCCCTAATGGAAATGTGGTGAAACATGGGCCCCTGAGCTCTTTTATACTTTAACATGGCTGGCCCCTCCCTTCTTCCAGTTACAATCTATCCGCCAAGACTCTGGCACCAAAAACTAGCCAATCAGGATGAGGTGTAGCCAATGGGGGGAGGTGACACATAGACAGCCTTCTAAACTACTCCCCACGTGACTAGCCTTGTGTCACACTCATCATGTGATTTGGTTTGCTGGGGAGGGGGAGGGGAGGCATCCCTTTCTTAGACTGGGAGGAGTCTGGGCCCCGTTTGTGGACATTAGCATTTTCAACTTTTGAGGGGGCGGCCCACATTTTCCTACACCTAGTATCCTTAAAACCTAAGCTCAAATATGTTCCTTTAATGTGGCCTTTCCCAGTTGCCAGTTCCTATCCTCTCAAACAATATTTTATTTTATTTTTTGGACTCAAAGTTAGCATTTATGGTATATATGGTTAGGTTGTTCTGTAGACAGAAGGCTAGATCAGAGGTCAAAGACTTTGTTCAAATCTGGCCTCAGATACTGAGACCCTAAGCAAGTAATTTAACCTCTATCTGTTTCTGTCTGCTCTTGTGACAGGTGTAGTAGGAGGTATCAGTTCAAACTTAGCACTATAGTCCTGTCAGAGTCAATTAATGGGAAATTAGGGGGGTGGGGAACATTGTCAATTGGATGACAAAAAACGAGTCTTTTAAGGGAGAAAAGAGAAAAATCAGACATACTTTTGATGTGTTGACTGAACTTGGAATCCTTTCCTCTTAGCATTGTGTAGACATTATCTGATTGCCACTGTATCTTTAAATGAGTAATGCATTTGAAATCCCCTTGAGAAGCTTAACCTACTTTAGGAATACAGTAATATAAGACTTCCTCATCATTATTAAGAAATCATATAGGTAAAGAAAAGATGAAGCCTGATGCAATTTAGATAAGCTGTTCCAATTTACAATTCCATATTTAACAACCTGATGAAATCCAAGTTGTTCTGTCAATATATTGATGCAAATATACAGTGTGGGTGAGCAGGATGAAAATAGAAGCAAAAGAAATAGAGAGCTCACTACAGTGGCCTTTTAATAATAATAGCTGTACCTACCCAGAGGATTGCAACACTCTAGGCCAATTTTACTGTTTACCTTAATAAATATAGAAACCATGGCAGCTAGGTGGATAGAGTGCTAGGCTTAGAGTCAGGAAGAACTGAGTTCAAATATGAACTCAGATACATAATAAATATGAAACCCTGAGCAAATCCCTAAACCTCCATCTTCCTCAGTTTCCCCATCTGTAAACAGGAGATAAAAATAGTACCTAGTCCCCTTGGTTATTGTGAAGATAAAAATAAGGTCATGCTTGTGAAGGGTTTGCCAAGTTAGAGCAAAACATAAGTATGAGTTACTATTAATATCATCATTAGTTATGAATTATCTGCCTATTGTGGTTCTGTGAAAAGAGTGCTAGATTTCAAGTCTGAGGAACTGAGTTGAAGTCTTGGCTCTGGTACTACCTATATAATCTTGAGAAAATCACTTACCCTGTCTGGACTATGGTTTTCTCCAATTAGAGGTTTGAAATAGATGATTTTAATATATTTTCCTCTGTTAAGCCAACAAGCTCATAATCATTATCTCAAACACACACACACACACAAATTCTTTAGAATAGGAATGAAAAACTAGTGTATAAAAATGTGTGCTGTGTTAGAAATCATCATTAGTCGAGTTCCTTGGAGAAAGCAAACATTAAGGAGAAGTAAGACTGACCTTAGAAGTCTGCAGACTAGAAAATTAGGTTCATTTTCTAAGTTGTGGTGACAAAGGCAACACAAAAGGACAGAATATTTCTGGAAACAATACTAGAACTGTTCTCACAATATATTGGATTTCATAGACTGCAGAGATTGTTGCTATGCAATGGTGGAGCCAACCAGTCAGCATGAGGAGCTAAAACTAGAAATTCCTTACCATGGGGGAAGGGGATTGAGTAGTTTGGCTCATATTAATTTAAAAGATAGTGTAGTTACCACCAATGAAGTGGAAATTAAATCAATAATTAGGAATTATTTTGACCAACTGTATGCCAATAAATTTGACAATCTAAATGAAATGGATGAATATTTACAAAAATACAAACTGCCCAGGTTAACTGAAGAGGAAATAAAATCCTTAAATAATCCCATATTAGAAAAAGAAATTGAACAAGCCATTAAGGAACTCCCTAAGAAAAAATCTCCAGGGCCAGATGGGTTTACAGGTGAATTTTACCAAACATTTAAAGAACAATTAATTCTAATATTATACAAATTATTTGGAAAAATAGCTGAAGAAGTAGTTCTACCAAATTCATTTTTTGATACAAATATGGTGGTGATAACAAAACCAGGCAAAGCAAAAACAGAGAAAGAAAATTATAGACCAATTTCCCTAATGAATATTGATTCTAAAATCTTAAATAAGATATTTGCTAGGAGATTACAGCAAGTGATCACCAGGATAATACACTATGACCAGGTGGGATTTATACCAGAATGCAGGGCTGGTTCAACATTAGGAAAACTATTAACATAATCAACCACATCAATAAGAAAACCAACCAAAATCATATGATTATCTCAATACATGCAGAGAAAGCTTTTGACAAAATACAGCACTCATTCCTAATAAAAACACTAGAGAGTTTAGGAATAGGTGGAGCTTTCCTTAAAATGATAAACAGTATCTACCTAAAACCATCAGCAAGCATTATATGCAATGGAGATAAATTAGAGGCCTTCCCAATAAGATCAGAGGTGAAACAGGAATGTCCATTATCACCCCTATTATTTAGTATTGTTGTAGAAATGTTAGCTTTAGCAATCAGAGAAGAGAAAGGAATTAAAGGAATTAGGATAGGCAAGGAGGAAACAAAACTATCACTCTTTGCAGATGATATGATGGTATACTTAAAGAATCCTAGAGAATCAACTCAAAAATTACTTGAAACAATTAACAACTTTAGCAAAGTAGCAGGATATAAAATAAATCCACATAAATCATCAGCATTTCTATACATGACCAACAAAGTCCAGCAGCAAGAGATAGAAAGAGAAATTCCATTTAAAGTAATGGTAGATAATATAAAATACTTGGGAGTCTATTTGCCAAGACAAACCCAGGAACTCTATGAACACAACTACCAAACACTCTTCACACAAATCAAATCAGATCTAAATAATTGGAAAGATATCAATTGCTCATGGATAGGCAGAGCTAATATAGTAAAAATGACAATACTGCCTAAATTAATTTACTTATTCAGTGCCATACCAATCAGACTACCTAAAAATTATTTTATAGAGCTAGAAAGAATAATAACAAAATTCATCTGGAAAAACAAAAAATCAAGAATATCCAGGGAAATAATGAAAAAAAAAATTCACAGGAAGGTGGGTTAGCGGTACCAAACTTGGAGCTTTACTATGTGTGTGTGTGTGTGTGTGTGTGTGTGTGTGTGTGTGTGTGTGTGTGTGTATTGGATTAGATAATTAACACCTGCCTATTTCTAGCTGTTTGAATGGGAATGGACCTGATAGAATCTAATTGCCATAGATATTACAAAGAAATGAGAGAAGGAAGGAAATAATAAGAGGTATTTAAATAAGAAACATCTTACCACTTATTTAAACAACTAGCATTTATATAGTGCTTTAAGGTTTGCAAAATGCTTTACAAATATTATCTCATATATATTACATGATATTTGGATGTATCTTTTAAAGTATCTTTTAAAGGCATGTCACTGGCTGTACTGGCTTCCCTTGGTCTGAATGGTCTCTTGCAAGGCTAAGAGGTGAAAACTGGAGGCAAAGACTCTCTTAAATGGAATTTAGAACTCTCTTTCCCTAAAGGGGAAGATGGAAAAATGCTAAGGCCAGTTCTTGAGATTTAAGTCCCCTTCTTCCTAAAAGAGAAAGAAAACCAGAGAAAGATAATGCCAGTAAAAATGTAAATAAAGGTTTTATTAAGCAGAGAAGAAAATGATCATGGGTGCTAATCAGCTTGTTGGCAAATATGACACTGTACAATAGATTTCAAAGGTTTACTTACAGTTTAAACAAAGACAGATAAGGAATTTGGAGGAAAGGGGGGCTTGGAAAGGCCAACTCCCAAAGAAAGGGTGACAGTGAGGGGGTGTGGTTATGTTTTGTGTGTGTGTGTGTAATTCCAGGGGTAGAGGATGTGGTCTTTGATGTACAAATCAGAAGGATTCTTGATGATAATTCTTTAAATTCAAGGGCTTTATGAGGAGATCTCTTTAAAAAGAAGAGGATTATTCCAAAGTTGGGGAATAGCTGAAGATAAGGTCCATATTGTATTAGTGAAATTATCGGGTTGTCAACAGTTTCTAGCTAAATTATTAGGGGGGGCAGACTGGGTTTCTAAAAATTGCTACTTATAAATGAATGGCTATTGCACCCATTTTTGGCAATAACTATTTATTATTAAATTTTTTTTTTTAGGTAAGGCAATTGGGGTTAAGTGACTTGCCCAGGGTCACACAGCTAGTAAGTGTCTGAGGCTGGATTTGAACTCAGGTACTCCTGAATCCAGATCTGGTGCTTATCCACTGTGCCATCTAGCTGCCCCATAACTATTTATTATTAAAGTTTATTAAATGTTAGTAGGATATTGACTGTGTGGCAGTTAACACAAGTTGAAAATCCCCCAGTGCCATTTTTATTTGGTGAGGCAATTAGGGTTAAGTGACTTGCCCAGGGTCACACAGCTTGTAAATGTCAAGAGTCTGAGGCTGGATCTGAACTCAGGTCCTCCTGAATTCAGGGTTGGTGCTTTATCCACTGTGCTATCTAGTTTCCCAGTACCATATTTCTATGAAAGTACGTGGCCCCAAGCAGAATTCAAAAGCCCTATATTGCCTACTCTGACCTAAGAGGAGAGCTCTCATAAAACAAACAGCCTTCCAAGCTTACAGTGCTAGCCAAGAATGGCTTTCACCTCATGGTCTGAGTCTTTTTCCTCATTCTGATAGAGGTGGCTCCTTACACACTAATCAAAGCTAATTGGCTAGTAAAATTCAATTTAATTGGTTAACAAGACCTGTGGGTGGTCCATATTAAAAAGAGTTCTACCTTGATGACATCAGAGTCTAATGGGAAATGGAACCCCCTGAAGGAAAAGTCAAAATGCAGATAGGTATGTCTTGGCTTAATCCCATCAGTTCCAAGAGTCTATTCTCCACCTCTATTGTTGGTCTTGCCCTGCACAGGATTAGAGCTCTCTCCTAAAAATTGACCTTTGAAGTTGGGGAGGGGGCAGTAGAAAGCCAACGAAAGACTGGGTCCCCCCAAGAAATCTATTATTAATAATTATCTTCTCACAATAACCATAGTCACATATCTAGCAGTCAGATAAGTCTTTGATTGGCTTCAGGGTTACTGATTCCCTGCATGTCCAGTTGGGTTGGGGTGTTAACCAAGAAAGCCAGTACTTAAGTAAACTTCCAGTAAGAGAATCCCAAATGGGGTCATGAAGATTTGGCCACAACTTCGACAACTGAACAACAACAGCAATAAATAACTACCATTTATATAGCACCATCTGTATGCCGGGTGCTGTGCTAAGTGTTTTACAAATATTACCTTATTTTGTTCTCATAACAACCCACAGGAGTAGGTACTATTATTATATTCATTTTATAAATTAGGAACCTGAGGTGAAGTTAATTGCCTAAGATCACACACTAGTAAGTTTCTGAAGCTGGATTTGAACTTAGGTCTTCCTGACTCCAGGCCTAGTGCTAAACCCACTTTGCCATCTAGCAGACAACATTCCATGTGAAATCACTACTTTGGTTTACTTAGCTGGGTTCAGGTAAAACCTTTATTGGTTCTTTTTGGATTTCTGTTTAAATATACATGCACATCCCTCTCAATTAGAAAATTTTCCATTAACTTTAAAGCCCTCTTGTGTTTTTACAAAGTAAGCTCAAACAATTTTTCATTTATCTTATCATTCAGTTTCCTGTTGTTTATTGTCACCCATATTTCATGTAAATTTATTCTTAAATGATTATTACAAGTAGCAAAGAATAATTCTTGTGATATATATTGACAAATACCAATAAATTTTGCATAGGGTAAATTAAAATGTATATCAGGAAAATGAAAGCACCTTCATATATTAAATATTCAATAAATATTAGGTTGATTATAAATGATCAAAATTAAAAATTCTTCTTCTATCAAGGAGAGAGAATAATATTGCTTACAATGCTACTTCCTCATATATTTGGATTGATTTAATTTGGGATCAAGTTATAAATTAGGATAGTTGCTCTGATCCCTTTCCTTCTTGTCAAATAATAGTTTAATGACCTTGAAATCATCCTTGACTCTGACTTTTCCATTGTTACAAGCATTCCCTCTGCCTCTTTACATCCAAACCATACCCAATGCATCTTAAAGGCCAGTATTCACTTTACCTGAAGATTTTTAAAATAATAAACATTTTTATTTAAAGTTTTGAATTCCAAATTCTATCCCTCCTTCCCTCTCCCCTCTCCCCTGTCCCTGAGTCAGTAAGCAATCAGATATAGGTTATATATGTACAATTATGTAAAACATTACTATACTAGTAGCTTTGCATAAGAAAATTCAAATAAAAGACAAAAATGAGAGAAATAAAGTGAAAAATAGCATCTTCAGTCTGCATTCAATCAAAATCAGTTCTTTCTTTGAAGAAGGATAGTATGCTTCATCAATAGTCCTTTGGGATTATCTTGCATCATTGTATTGTTGAGAATAGTTGTCATTCACAGTTTTCATCAAACAATATTGCTGTTACTATGCACATTTTCCTGTTTCTGCTCACTTCACTATACATCACTTCATATAAGTCTTCCTGGCCTTTCTGAAATCATCCTGTTTGTCATTCCTAATAGCACAATAATATTCCATTACAACCATATGCCACAGCTTGTTTAGCCATTCCCCAAATGATGGACATTTCTTTGATTTCCAATCTGAAGATCATGAAGAGTAAAAAGTTTTGATGGTAGAACTTCAATGAATAAATAGCCATTTTTACTCAAAGGGTTGTAGAATCAAAGCCAGGAAGGAGACATCTTTATGAAGAAGAGCAAGCAGTAGACTTTGGGTGGGGTGGGGGAGGGAATTTCTATTCAGTAACAAATATTCAAATCCATCAGTGATGGCAATGCTATAACAAACCAGCCCTTTGGCCTTGGCCAGGACATAATCATTTTGTCAAAGCACCATCTGCCCCATTTGCATTCCCAGATTCATTACACTTGGAGAAGCAGCCAAAAGAAGGGGGCCATTTTTTTTTTGCTCTGTGTGTGTGTGTGTGTGTGTGTGTGTGTGTGTGTGTGTGTGTGTGTATTACCTTGGATTTTTAAGGTGAAAGAAGTTAGTTCTACTCTTCTTCCTCCTACCTAACACCCAGTTGATTTGA
Organism: Dromiciops gliroides; assembly: GCF_019393635.1. Classification (NCBI taxonomy): domain Eukaryota; kingdom Metazoa; phylum Chordata; class Mammalia; order Microbiotheria; family Microbiotheriidae; genus Dromiciops; species Dromiciops gliroides. The sequence goes on from NC_057861.1 coordinate 232,749,807, forward strand.
ATTGAATTAAACCAATTTCCCCCATAACTCTGATGTAGGTAAAGCTATAGCCCTGTCCCTCATATTGTTGGGAAAAAATTGTAATACTTTAAAACTGCAAGAAAAAAGTCCTTGACATTTATGCTAACAATGAAAGTGTGAAAGGCATATGTCCTACATCCTGCTTAACTCTACTCTCTTCTCTTTCTCTAGCTAATTCTATTCCTCCCACTCCTGTAGGTGACATACAGGAGGAAACTGACACAATTTTTTGCTCTGCCCCCTTTCCTAAGCAGTATTTGAGGGTTTTTCTAACAGAGTTTTCAGGTGACAGTATGGGAGAAGACATTTCTCAGCTATGTGCTATATGGAAACCTCTCTTTAAGTGTCTGAAAGGAATTTGCTGTGAACTTGGGGCATCTGTTGCCTCTGACACTAGACTACTGTGGCCTGTGATGAATGGTGTTGGCTATGCCCAGAGGGGAGCTCCTGAGAAACATGCTAATCAAATCTTTCCCCTGGTGGTTTTAAAGGTTCCTGCATCCCTTTAACAGAAATGAAAGTAGCAAAATGAATTTAAGCTCCCTTGTTCAAATAAGTGCTACAAATTAAACAATTGGGACTAATTTAGGAATATAGCGTGACTTGTAAAAGTTTCTTTTCAGCTCCCAGTTGAAGAGTCCACATATTCATTTAAACCATTTGGCAGCTTACTGTTTTGTAGAAAAATCAAGGCTATTTTAGAGGAGAGAGAGAAAGAGAGAGAACTCATTTCTGGGTAAATAACTTCACTGTCCTCATCCTATTCGCCCACACAACCAAAACTCCAGTGTTATTTAGCTCTTAAATGTCACTGTGCAATTTTATATTCTTGGAGTTCCAAGTTATCTGTATGGGACAACAGATACAGGAGAGGTCTCCGATAGTTCCTGGGTCTATCTCTAGCAACACACACATACATACACACACACACACACACACACACACACACACACACACACAAACACAGGGGAGGGAATTTTAGAAAGCAAAACAAAAACCTCTGATGCATATCAGCTGTCAAGTCTACTCCTTTCCTCTCCATCTCTTGCTTCTAAACTCTTCTCACCTCTCCCCTTAACTATAATAACTGGACTCCCTTCACCTAGTCTCTGCCTATTACAATACATCCTCCATTAATCTGCCAAAATAATCTTCATGAGGCCTATATCTGACCCTGTAACACCCTTGGTCAAGAATCTTTGTATCTCCCATTCCTTTAGGGGAAAAAAACAACAACAACAACAAAAAAACCTGTAATCCCTATGCTTGGCACACAAAGCCCTTCACAATCTGTCTTCAGCCTATGTTTCCAGGTTGATTATACATTCCTCCACCTTGGTGATGCTATGCTCCAGCCAAATTGGCCTACTTAGTAGTCTGCATTATCAATATCCTACCTTTAATTTCCAAATCTTTGCATAAGCTTTTTGCCCCGTGTGTGAAATGTTCTCCCTACTTACTCTTGCTTGGAAACCCTGGAAATTCTCTTCAAGATTTTAGCTCAAATTTTTTCTCCTTTAAGAGGCCTTTCTAGATCCCAGTTGTCAGTTCACCCTCTCCAAACTCTGTGTACACACACACACACACACACACACACACACACACACACACACACACACACACTCACACACACACACACATATGATTGTATATACGTTGTTGTCATTGTCCTTTTTGCTTGAACAGGACCAAAATGACATCACTGTGGCTGATCAAACCAATATAAGCTCAGAATACTCTACCACAGTTCAGGCACAAATAGTTCACATGAACATTTGGGGTGGAGATACATCTAGATTTGTACATCTCATGTTTCTTTTGAGCTACTGCAGTTGTGCTTTGCCCATAGAGCATAGCACCTTCTTTGATCCAGGCACACCATGTTGGGTTGTTTTTTGCCATTGTCTCCCCCTTCTTCAGAGAGACCTTGAAAATGTCTTAGTATCTCTTCTTCTGACTCCCATTTGAGTGCTTGCCTTATATGAGTTCTCTGTAAAATCGTCTTTTAGGCAAATGTACTTTTGACATTTGAATAACATGGCCAGCTCATCAGAGTGGTGCTCTTTGCAATAGAGTTTGAATGCTTGCCAGTGCAGCTCAAGAGAGGATCTCAGAATCTGATATTTTAGCCTGTAGGTGATCTTCAGAATCTTTCTAAGACAATTCAAATGGAAGTGGTTCAATTTTCTGGCATAGCACTGGTAGACCATGTACTTATAGGCAGAGATCTATCTATTCCTCAATCTAGCTATCTCTTTGTTTATACTATGCTTACTCTGAATGTTTTCTCTCCACAGAAGAATGTAAGTTCCTCAAGGAAAGAATTTCTCTTCTTTTTATATTCATATCCCAGGGACCTAGGACAGTTCTTGGCTAAATAAATGCCAGTTAAATGATTGTGCATGGTGAGGTCAGTGCCTGAACCTCTTATTTTCCTTTTTAAAATTTTGTTTTCTATCCACATTCTGAGATGTTTCTTCAGTTGCATTGATTGGGAGTTTTCCAGACTAAGTGGTCCTTGCTTTTTGCAAGGACCCCTGAATCAAAAATCCATTCAAATTGACTCCAAATGCTTTCGGTTCCTCCTTTGCTTTATCTTTATTCTCTCTCTCTCTCTCTCTCTCTCTCTCTCTCTCTCTCTCTCTCTCTCTCTCTCTCTCTCTGTCTCTTTGTCTCTCTCTCAGTCTGTCTCTAATAAATAAAAGAGGAAATAGGGAACTGATAGAAATAATAGAATGCAGATTGATCATTTGTAAAACTAACCATTATCAGAATTCCATCTTTTTCCCCATCTCCTCTTGATCATAGTATTTTCTCCAAATTCTTATTCTCGAACAGCCAAGTTAGAGATTTTCTTTTAAATCAAGAAGTCAGAAAAATCATCAGGTTTTTCTTTCCTTCCTGTATTTTCCAGAAGTCTCGTCAACAGCATTTTGGTGGCTACTGAGCAGAATTCTACCTCTGCAATCAGAGTTTGAAAACTGAAAGGAACTTTACATATCATCCTACAAACCTTTCAATTTATAGATGAGGCAATTTAGACTCAGGAAAAGGAAAATGACTTGTGAAAGGTCACAGATCTGGGATTAGAAGCCAGGTCTCTTAGCAACAAGTGAATATTCTTTCCGCTACCCTGAAATGCTTCCTCTTAGGTAACAATCCCATTTTAATTATAAAATAATATGTCATCTTCCTCCCATAGATATTCCCCACTTTTAAAGAGCAACTCAATTTTCTCCAGTTTTCAAAATTAAAAAAAATAGGACTATGCATTCTTCTTTCTACCTGCTTCTTTCCATTCCTCAAGGTCTATCATTAAAAATGAACAATAACTACCACAAAAAAAAATTATCACCAGTTATAAGAATCACCTTCAGGTAGTATTTTGTGAGGTAAAAACCAAATTATAAAACCCAAACATTTTTCCTTCCCTTGCAAGTTTCTTGATTCCATATGAGTGAGTTGCTTTTGGGGGCCTGACTTTTTATTAAAACACATAATTTCTTGTCACATCCATATTCTTGGGACTAAGGTTTCAATACAGGGTAAGATAACTGGACAAGAGCTTTATTGTCCATGTTTAATAAATAAGGATTTTCCTTTATACTAGAAAAGCATCCTTTAAAATTCTGAGAATATGCTATAAAACCATCATAATACTTATAAAACTGTGATTTAAATTCTGTGGCATTTCTGTAGATGAAAAATTCAGTTTGTCTCATGTAATTTCTTTGTAACCAGGAAAATTCTCCATTTCATAACCTTTCTTTTTTTTTTAATCAGGAGGGCTGTGAGTTCCAGAGTAGCAGTGATATGATTGTCAAAGTCTTTCTAATTTCTACATGCATTTTTTTTTCCTATTGTGAAAGAGTGTCAAGATATCGGGGCAATTTCATTTAAAGAGTCAGGTTGGTGTGTTCATAGAAGTCTGCATTTAAAAGTCATGGCTGACTCTAAATTGGTCTCCAATCTTGTCACAGTTACTAGCTCTTGTCACAGTTACTCTCGGTAAGCTAGTGGGATTCCAGTTGTATGTTGGATAGATAGTTCAAAGTCACAATGTCCAAATTTGAACTAATTTTAATTCCCCTAGCCTCATATTTTTCCTTAACACACTCTGTCTCTCTTTCTTTCTGTCTCTGTCTCTGTCTGTCTCTGTCTGTCTGTGTCTGTGTCTCTGTCTCTCTCTCTCTCTTTTACCTGTTTACCCAGTAATCTTCCAGTTACCCAGGTTCCTATCCCCTTTATCCATCATCCCACCTTACTCCCTATATCCAATCACTTACAAATTCTTGCTGATTCTACGTCAAATATCTCTTGTATAATTTCTCTTATCATACTCATCACCTATCACCTGAACTATTGCCTCCAGTAATTTGGATTCCCTTCTTCAAGTCTCTCCTCAAACTAGCCCATCCTTCACATACTTGCTAAGGTGATGTTCCAAATGCACAGACCTGACCATGATGAGAAAATACTTGAGCTCCCCATGTTACTTCTAGGAAAAAATATAGCCTCCTTTTGTTGGTGTTTAGAGCCCTCATCATTTGGTCCCCGTCTACATTTTTATACTTATTATACATTACTCCCTTTTGCACAGATGATGGGACAGTCAAACTATCCTACTGCTCTTTCTCACTCATGATATTCTATCTCCTTGCTTTTCTACAGTCTGTCTTCTATATTGGGAATGCATTACTTCCCCATCTCTGCTTAAGAGAATCCCTAAATTCCCATAAAGTTCATCTTGAGTGTCACCTATTATTTGAGGATTTTTCTTCTCTCTCCTTCTGCACCTTCCAAAAAAAGGTACTTTGACTTAATTTGAAAAAATTTTTGTATCTCCTTAAAAATATTCCTGTCATTTTCCACAATAGGATATAATCTCCTTGAAGGCAAGGACAATTTTGTTTTATTCCTTTATTCCCACAGTACCTGGAACATGGAAGTTATTTAATAAATGCTTGTTGACCAACTTCTTAATAAATACTTATAGATTGGGCAGCTAGGTGGTGCAGTGGATAGAGCACCGGCCCTGGAGTCAGGAGGACCTGAGTTCAAATCTGGCCTCAGACACTTGACACTAGCTGTGTGACTCCAGGCACGTCACTTAACCCTCATTGCCCTCCCAAAATTTTTTTTAAAATAATACTTATAGATTAATTAAGTGGCTTAATGTTCTAAATAAATGTTAGTTATTATTAACAGTAGGCACTTGCCATTTCTATTCATATAGGAAAGAATGTCTATTGCCAAAATTTTAAAATACATCTGCATGGACACTTTATAGATCTCTTCTAACAGTTTGTTGATCTGGGAGAGACAATAGAGGTAATAAATTGGGCCCAGAACTGAAAAAGAGGAAGAAAGCAGACTGCATTACTTTCAGGAAATTCTAAAGCACGTTTACTGACCCAAGATACCTAACACATCTAGGGCCCATTTATTTAATATAAACATTTTTCTTCCTCTTCCAAGTCTTGCCTTGGGATCGCTGCCACCATCTAATATCACAGAAGTGGAAAAACACATACAACTTTCCTGATTGGGTCCACTACAAATTGACATTATATAACCTCAACTGTGCCCTCACTCCTGCTGGTCAATCCTTTTATAGCTCCCATATTAACTTGAGATTCAATTTACCAGAGCAGTCCCTCTAGACCTTTTTATTCCTCCTCAAACTTTCCACAGATCCATGACCTTTCACCCATTCACCTGAAAACTGCCTCAATATTTTACTGAAAAAGTCAAGGTCATTAGCTAAGAGATCCTTCTTCTCCCCTCTACCTTATTCCATATCGTCCAAATGCCTTCTGCTGCATCTTGTCCCCCATCTTACATTAAGAAATGACCATTATTTTTGCCAAGGCCCCTTTATATGAGATAAACGGAAAATAATCAAAAGAGAGAAGGGACCAGAATTAGAGGGATCAGGAATGGCTTCGTATACAAGGTTGTGTGGTGTTTAAATTATATGTGGTTGCCTTATTTCTATCCCAAGTTTAGGGAAAAGTAGCTGAGGTTTCTAATATATGTGTTACTTAAAAATTAGAAGCTTTAGTACCAGTTTTGGGCATTAAGCATTTATTAAAGCATACCAAATATTAGTAAAGAGAGGACACTTGGCTCAGAAAGTTAAGAAGCCTATCTAGCCTAGAAGGGAGATAAGAGCTCAGCCTGACCTCCTTCCTTCTCAAAGTCCCCCATGAGGATCTGAGAGTGTGTCTGAGTGTGGAAACTTCCTCTGGGTCTGGAGGAGAGGCAATCCTTCCACACTGCTCAAAGCTAAATGGTTAGCATTCTTCAAATCTATTGGTTTAATGGACTTGGGGGTGGTCCCTGAGCAGAATGTGCCTAGGTCAGAGTTCAGAGAATACACACCATGAGGGCCAGGTCTTCATGTAGGTGTGGTTCCAATTAAGTTAACTCCAAGTGAGTCAATCAGCAAAGTCAATCCAATCAATCTTAATATTATGGTGGGGCAGCTCTGGGAGTCCCCAATCCCATTATTTTCTCACAGTTTGATTTCATTTGGGACTTTAAAAAAAGTTAGGTAATTCAGAAGGTAGTGAGGAGGAGGAAGACCATTTCATGCATGAGGGACAGCTGTGAAAATGCCTAGATTTGGGGAGATGAGAGTCTCATTCATGGAATAACAAAGAGGACATCAAAGAGTACATAGGGGTAGGGGATATATAAGGTGTAAGAAGACTAGAAATAGGGGCAGTTAGGTGGTGCAGTGGAAAAAGCACTGGCCCTGGATTCAGGAGGACCTAAGTTCAAATCCAGCCTCAGACATTTGACACTAGCTGTGTGGCCCTGGGCAAGTCAATTAACCCTTATTGCCCTGCAAAAAAAATAAAGAAGACTAGAAATATGAGAGGATGATTATGAAAGGTTTTAAATGACAGAAGATTTTATATTTGATCCTCGAGGGAGCTACTGAAACTTATTGAGTTGAGGGGGGTATCACATGGTGAGACTGGTATATTAGAAAAACCGTTTTGGTTACTGATTGGAGGGTGGATTGGAATTGGAAGAAAGTTGTGGCAGGGAGACCACTCTATAGCCTATAGCAATAGTCCAGGCATAAGAAAATGAGGACCTACAAAAAAAAAAAAAGAAAAAAAGAAAGAAAATGAGGGCCTGTACTAATGGCAGAATAGGAAGAGAGAAATGGGAGTATTTGAAAGATATTACAAAGTTAAACTCAAGGCCTTGTGAAAAGACTGAATATACAGAGTGAGAGAAATTAAGGTGTCAAGAATGACACCTAGGAGATTAAGACAATAGTGGTACCCTTGACAATAATATGGAATTTTGGAATGGAGGGTTTGATATGAAATATTATGAAGTCAGTTTTGGACATGATGAGTTTAATATGTCTATAGGACATCCAATTTGTGTTGTCTATTTGGAAATCTACTTGGAGACATGAGAATGAGGTCAGCAGGGAGATTAGCGCTAGGTACATAGGTCTGAGAATGACCCTCAGAGATAATGATCAGATAAATTAGATCACCAAGTGAAATAGTATAGAAAAAGGAAAGAAAAGGGCCCAGAATAGGCCTAAGGGGGTACCCATGGCAAATAGGCTTGACTTGGATGAAGACCCAGTGAAGGAGACTGAGGAGTGGTTATACAGTTAGGAGGAAAATCTGGAAAAAGTAGTGTAAAAAAACTACTACTAGAGGAGATGAGATGGAGTGGTATGACATACATTTTTACATAGTTGTTTGCATGTTGTCTTCACCCTTTGATTATGAGGTCTATCTTTTGCCTTTCTTTGTATCACCAATACTTAGCACAGTTCCTAGCACATAGTAAGTATTTAAAAATGTTTATCGATGCACTTGGGCATAGAAATTGGAAAACCATTGATTCTGAAGAACAGAAGAAAAGCATCATACTGAAGACAATAGAGAGGTGCATGGTGGGTTTGAGCAGGCTGCAAATTAAAATCAATGAAGAACCCCAAAGAAGAACAGCAGTAAAAGATGTCATCAAAGACTTGTATTAATGAAAGTGATAAGTAGCATTTATATGATACTTTACAGTTTGTGGGGAATTTTCCATATATTGGCTTATTGATGTGTTGGCTAAGATTGAAGGATGACAGGTAGATGGCACTCACAATGTTTGGAGAAAACAAAGATCTCCAGAACACTGAGCAGACCCATTGTGGTAGACTTTCAGGAGTTGTGTAGGATGGGTAGGTATGGATGGGCTTTCATCTGCATTATTTTAGGGAACTATTATTATGATTGAGGGCTGTGTCAATTGCTGCTTGATAGAATTATTAAAATCATCTCAATTTAGGAACATTGTTAGTACATGTGCCTTCATCTTCACTTTGTCCATTGACGTTGGGGAATTTTTCTTCTGTACCTTTTTCTTCCCTTTTACATCAAGATCGAATTAATTTTCTTTCCATTGCTCATTGGAATATATAAACTATTTTGGTTCTATTTGGTACTGATCAATTTCACTTAACATAAATATATGATACCCTGGGGGACCACTCTTCATGCTATTTTTTTTTTTTAGTGAGGCAATTGGGGTTAAGTGACTTGCCCAGAGTCACACAGCTAGTAAGTATTAAGTGTCTGAGGCCGGATTTGAACTCAGGTACTCCTGACTCCAGGGCCGGTGCTCTATCCACTGTGCCACCTAGCTGCCCCCTCTTCATGCTATTTTAAAAAATAAAACCTGGCATTAAAATGCACTAATTTAGCCTTTCTGTCATATCCCTTTGCTCTTCAAATACTACTATATTTAGACATCTGTATTAGTCCTTTCTGTAAGGGTACTATGGCATAAATGAAATGAGACAGAAAGGTATGTGTGTGGGGGTGAGATTCACAGATTTTTGACTCAAAGTTTTTCATCCCAAATTTGGGAAATCTTTTATTAATATTCTAGAAAACAGATACCCACTTTTCTTTTAAAAACACACAGTATCGCAAAATCTCTCTTTTTTAGAAGGGAAGGAATATAAAGAATAGAAGGAATGGAAGAAAAGAAAGAAAGGGAAGAAAAGGAAGGACATTGATTGAACTCTGCAGGAACACAGGAGAAGGCTCAGAAAATGAAGCCATCACCAGACTGGAGGTCTAGTTACTATTGGATAATGGAGGAGAAAAAGGAATAAGAAGAGGAGGAGGATGACTGACATTTATTTATAGGGCACTTAAAGGTTTGCAGAGTGCTTTATATCCATTATCTAGAAACTCACAATGGCTCTTGTTCTAGGTTACCAATCCCAGAGAAATGAGCAGTCCATCAGGTTAGAAAATTGATACCCTTTTGGTGATGATTCAAATAAGATTTCTCATATTCCCAAAAGTTGGCCTGAATGTCATTATCTAATCAGTTAAATATTGTTGTTATTGTTGTTTGTCCTTCAATCTTGAAGAGGATCATGACATTGGGGGTGATGTCATGACTTGTAGTAATTGGATTTAAGTAAGAGAGGGCTGTGCAGAGTCACCAACCTTACTCTCTTCTCTAGAGTCCAGTGGCAAGATATATATCAGGATGATTCTGGAGATGGGACTGGATGTTCAAGGCAACTGGAGTTAAGTGACTTGCCTAGGGCCATACAATTAGTGTATGTCTGAGGTCAGATCTGAAGTTCTGTCCTCCCAACTTCAGGTTCAGTACTCTGAAGCCAGCACCTACCTGCCCCAGTCAATTAAAGAATAATATAAAAACAATACATAACACCTACATGGTTTACTATTTACAAAGTATTTTACAGATATTATTTTAATTGTGTCATCTACATCCTAATTCAATTGGCATTGAATCATTAAAACTATATGGTCTAGGGGGCAGCTAGGTGGCGCAGTGGATAGAGCACCGGCCCTGGAGTCAGGAGTACCTGAGTTCAAATCCAGCCTCAGACACTTAACACTTACTAGCTGTGTGACCCTGGGCAAGTCACTTAACCCCAATTGCCTCACAAAAACAAAAAAAAAACTATATAGTCTAGTCAACCTCTTAAGGTCTAAGGTCTTACACAGGACTTAAAATGCCCAAGATACTATTGATTCTGACCTGATTTGAGCAGGGACATCATTCTGTGATAGGGCAGATGACAAGATGCTCAAGATACCCATGGTGGATGGTTGTGAAGTACAGTCTCCTGCTAGTTAGGTATAATATTTTATTCAAATTTTTGGCCACTCACTGGCCATTCTAATTCAGCCCCATGGTAGAGTTCCAGGCTACATGGATTAATTCACTAGTGATGAAGGCATCGTTTCTTTTTTCCCTGTTCTCCATATAGGATATAGAATTGAACGGGTCCTTAGAAGTTATCTACTTCATCTCTCATTGACATTTTTTTGGAAGGGGAACAAAGTATAAATGACTACTAGAGTAAGTATAGAGGAGAGACTAATGTTTGGGGTCCTGAAACAGGTTCTTTGGTGTTGCTACCCATCAAACCTAAGCTGTTACAATCTCTTTCCAAGGCATACACACACACACACACACACACATACACATATATATATGTATATATATGTGTATATATATATTTATGTGTGTGTGTGTATATATATACACACACACACATATATATATACACACACATACACACATATATATATACATACACATATATATATATGTGTATATATATATATATATATATATAAAGTGTCTTTTGTAACTGGGTGTTTAATAATCTTTTTTAAAAATGATGATTCATCAGTAGCCATAAGAAACATAGAAATGCCTGCAAGAACTGTTAAGGCAACCCAGACTGTCTGGCAATTGTGATTGGGGATGTTAGGTCTTCATAGTTTGAGGCATTTCTGAATTGCTTTCTGAATTGTTCTTCTTCCCTTAGGAGATCTCAGTTGCTAAGGGATGAGATCATTGGTAAGAGATAATTTACTTCTCTAGTTACTCAAATGTGCATATTAAGATACAAATTTCACTGCTACACAAGTTTTGAGAGTCTTTTACAAACCAACAACAAAATACAAATGTTTGGACATTTATTATTATTATTATTTTTTAGAGTGAGTAATGTAAAGGGACATCAAGGACTTTCAGCAGTTGATTCTTAACATTTTTCATGTAGGACACACAGATCCTCACATTACTGCATTTTCTGCTTGTGATTTGTCATCTTTAACAAAGTTCCCACTCTTTCTCTAGCCCCTTTTTAAAAGAACAGTAGCACAATAAATCTATTTTAATGTTACAAGATAATAAGTATCCCCACTGACAGCACCATTCATCTAGAGGCCATTAGCTTTAACAGCTTGCTGTAGGCAGGGCTGTTGAAGTTAAATCTAAGAGAAATAGTCAAAAGATAAAGGCCAAAGAACACAAAAGAAATCTGATTTTTAAATGTATTACTTTATTAGTCATATAGCAATTTGGAAGAAAAAGGGAAATATTAACCCCAGTTTGTTATTCTAGAATTAAAATATATAACTTTTAGACTCACCATTTTAATTAGGAGGAAAATATTTCTAAATGTTGGAAGTAACACACTTTAAGATTTACATAATGCCTTGCATATATTATCTCATTTGATTTCCTGAATTTAGTGGGGGAAGTACTATAGGTAGGTATGGTTATGCCCAAGTTAGAGATGAAGAAAATGAGGCTCATCACTTGAGTGGCTTCCACAAGGCCATACAATTAATCAGTGTAGAATCTATGATTCAAACTCAGTTATCTTCTGAATCCTATTCCAATGCTTTTTTCACCATATCATTCTGCCTACTATAAAGAAATTCATGGTCGTGAGATGCTTTGCGCACATGCTGTTAAAGAGTCCTTTCATTCTCTGCCACACAGAGTCAACTGTGGCCATGGGGGTAGAAACAATGAAAATCAACTTTCTAAACATATTGCCAAGCCCAGCTGAAGCACACTGCTCCTTGGAACATTGATTGCTTCTACTAGCTTGTTGTGATACTCCTTGCATGGGCTTTCCTGAGTACAAATGAATCTGTCACTGGTCAAATCCGCTCCTGGCCTTAGTATTAAATTCCCATGTATAGGATAGTGAATATGTCTATGTATAGCTCTCCCCTGAGTGTGTCTTATAGTTTTGGTCTTACCTGACCTGATATGTTTTGGGGGTTATTCTTTGGCTTCAATAAATCAATTCATTCACCGGTCTGGTTCCTTCGTATCCAATTAATTTTTAAAATTCAGAAAACATTTATTAAGGTCTTATTATGAGAAAGACCTTATGCTAGACAGCCTTTGCCCTTATGAAACTTATATTCTATACTCTTCTTTAGCAGCCAGCTGAAGCTGGTTCTTTTGGGGGGCAGGGCAATGAGGGTTAAGTGACTTGCCCAGGGTCACACAGCTAGTAAGTGTCAAGTGTCTTGAGGCTGGATTTGAACTCAGTGCCTTCTGAATCCAGGGCCTGTGCTTTATTCACTGTGCCACCTATGTGCCCCTGCTAGTTCTTAATCAGCTACATAGTACCTATTTTCTGATTCTGGGCTTCCTACTCTCTAACCCCTGGTATTATGTTTATATACCAAAATAAGCCTGAAATATCTAGGTTAACTCTTTGTAATCTGAAAACAGGTACTTGGCTCTGCAATCTTTGATGATTATTAGTAGGGCCAATGATCCTTTCATACTTATTACCTTCAGATATAACAAATGTTACCAGAGAAGCATTCAGCACCATGGCTAAAGGTAGTAGTAAAACTTTTAGTAACTTACTGGTTGGGTAGGTATTGAAACAGAAAATAATGGTAGGGTATATGAAATTGGATTGCATTATATCATTGTTGTGAGGATGAGTATAAATTGTGCTAAAGGAATTATTTAAAAAGGAGGAAGGTTACCTGTATTATATTTATGTCTCTTTGTGGTTTAGATTTCACGAAAGGAGCATAACATCTAAGTCAGTGGTGTGAAACTCAACATGGAGTGTCACTAATCCATATAAAGGATCCCTGTGGATTGCATATTAATTTGGTGGGTTTTTTGTTTGTTTGTCTGTTTTTGTGTGGTGCAGTGAGGGTTAAATGATCCGCCCAGGGTCAAGTGTCTGAGGTAAAATTTGAACTCAGGTCCTCCTGAATCTGGGCCGGTGCTTTATCCCCTACACCACCTAGCTGCCTCCTTTACTTTAGTTTTAAAATGTAATATTATCTATATTTTATTGTTTTCTTATTTATTTTGTTAAATACTTCTTAACGACTTTTTAATCTGGTTTGGGCTGCATTTGGGAGTGTTGTCAGTCACATGCAGCAGGTTGGCCATGTGTTTGATACCTCTGATGTAGGTGAACCTCTGAGGCCAAGAAACTGTGCAAAAATATAACTTGACTTTCCTGTGGTGATGTTTCCTTAATATTGGAATGCCATTGTGTCTCTTCATGGAAGAAGGCAGTTAAAGGAGAGTAAGTGTGCCCACTATCTACTTCTGGTTGTCTTTTGGAAGTGCTTGGTGATTGTTCTTGTATGTCAGGGATCTGTGCCTAGAAAGGATTAGTCTGTTTTACTTGAAAGAAGATTTTTGGGTGCCTGCCCCTCATCAGGGGAGGAGGACAGCAGATGGATGCCATGGATTCATGTCAATGCATGTATAGTTTGATGGTCCAATCTAGGAGAAAATTGGGCCAAAGTCAAACAGTCGTTCACAAAGGCAGATAATCAAGAGAAATAGGTTGTATAGTCTGAGGAATAGAACCTGGAAACAAAAGGTTCAAAGATACAGGAGAGGGAAGTCAACACAGAGCATGGTCAGGAAAGACATTATGGCTAATGAAAGCATAGAGGATTAGTCCCTGACAACTTGTCTTATATAATGAATGAGTCTGAAATAGCAACCTTCTGTAGCAATGAGCTTCTCATGTTTTAAACTTACTCAGCTGTAATAGAAGCATTATGGACCTGGATAACTGGTCTGGATAAATGCTTTGTTTTATAAAACAAATGCTGTAGTATTATCAACATATAAGGTAAAATTGATTGGCTCTTGATCTCTCTTTTACTTCAATTACTGGTTTGTTTAAGAAATATATTGGGGGCAGCTAGGTGGTACAGTAGATAAAGCACCCGCCCTAGATTCAGGAAGACCTGAGTTCAAATCCAGCCTCAGACACTTGACACTAGCTGGGCAAGTCACTTAACCCTCACTGCCCCGCAAAAAACCCCAAAAAACAATACAAAAAAATTAGAATTGGGTAGATGGAAGCTAATCATTCTATGAGACATTGGGAATTGATAAAACAGAATAAAAGGAATGTAAAATAGGAGAAAATATAAAACATATTATCAGAAAAACAATGGGTCTGGAAAGTCGATCCAGGAGGGACAATTTAAGAATTGTTGGACTACCTGAAACCATGATGCAAAAAGATCCTAGACAACATATTTCAGGATATTATCAAGGATAACTGCTCTAATATCCTACCTACAACCTGAGGGCAAATTAACATTGAAAGAATCCACCAATCACCTCCTAAAAGAGAACCAAAAATGAAAAATCCAAGGAATATTATACCTAAATTCCAGAATTATCAGATAAAAGGAGAAAATACTGCAGGCAACTAGAAAGTAAAAATTTAAATATCAAGGAGCCACAGTCAGGATTACATAGGACCTGGCAGCTTCACTGTTAAAGGATCAGAAAACTTGGAATATGATATTCTGGAAGGCAAAGGAGCTGGGATTACAACCTAGAATCAACTACCCAGCAAAATTGAGCATAATCTTTTAGGCGGGGGGGAAAGATGGACATTCAATGGAATAGAGGACTTTAAAACTTTCCTGATGAAAAGACAAGAACTGGACATAAAATTCAATCTTCAAATACAAGACTCACGAAAAGCATAAAAAGTAAAACAGAAAGAAGAAAATGTTATTCAATAAGCTTAAAATGTTTCCACCCCTTCACAGGAAGATGATATTTGTAACTATTGGGAATTACATCTCTATGAGGGCAGATAGAAGGAGTATAAATAGACAGAGGGTATGGGTATAAGATTATTTTATTCTGATGATATTTTTAAAAAAAACAAACCTTAAGAGGTGAAAAGGGATTGTACTGGGAGAAGAGGAAGAGGTAGAAAGAATGGAATAAATTCTATTACATGAAGGGGAGGAAAAGAAGGGAGGGGATGAGCATTGTTTGAACCTGTTAGTGGATTTGGCTCAAAGAGAGAATAGCATACATACTCAGTTGGGTATAGAAATTTATCTAACCCTATCAGAAAGCAGGAAGGGAAAGGGGAAGTGGAAAAGAAAAAAGGGGTGCTGATAGAAGGGAGGGCAGAAGTAAGATGGGAAAGAGGAAAGAAGAGGGAGGAGGTATGATAGAAGGGAGGTCAGATTGAGAGAGGCAGCAATCAGAAACAAAATGCTGTTTGGGAGGGGAAGGGTAAAAAGAGAGAAAAGTATAAATGGGGGAGAAATAGGATGAAGGAAAATACACAGTTAGAAATCATAACTGTGAATGTAAATGGGATGAACTCTTGCATAAAATGGAGGCAGATAGCAGAGTGGATTAAAAACCAGAATCCTATGATGTGTTGTGCACAAGAAAGACATTTGAAGCAGAGAGATACAGACAAAGTAAAGGTAAAAGGCTGGAGCAGAATTTATTATGCATCAGCTGAGGTGTAAAAAACAACAAAAAACCCCAAAACCCAAAAAACCAAAAAATTGGAGGTAGCAATCCTTATTACAGCCAAAGCCAAAGAAAAAAATAGATCTAATTAAAAGAGATAAAAGGTACTATAGGCAATGAAGTAAAAGCAACAATAAATATATATGCACAAAGTTGCATAACATCTAAATTTTATGAGAAGTTAAGTGAGTTACAGGAAGAGATAAACAGCAAAACTATACCAGTGGGGGCTCTCAACCTCCCCCTCTGAAAACTAGATAAATCTGATCATAAAACGAATAAGAAAGAAGTTAAGGAGGTGAATAGAATTTTAGAAAAGTTGGATATGATAGATAGACCTCTGGAGAAAACTGAATAGGGATAGAAAAGAATATATCTTTTTCTCAGTGGTTCATGGAATGTACACAAAAATTGACCATGTACTGGGGTATTAAAAAACCTCACAGTCAGATGCATCCTTTTCAGGTCATGATGCAATAAAAATTAAGTCAAATAAAGGGCCATGGAAAGATAGACTAAAACGTAATTGGAAACTAAATAATCACATGCTAAAGAATGAATGCGTAAAACAAAAAATCATAGAAACAATCAATAATTCCATCAAAGAGAATGACAATAGAGATGACATACCAAAATTTATGGGAAGTAGTCAAAGCAGCTCTCAGAGAAAATTTTATATCTCTAAATGCTTACATAAATAAAATAGAAAAAAGAGATCAATAAATTGGGCATGCAACTAAAAAACTAGAAAGAAACCAATTAAAATCCCCAATTAAATGCCAAATTAGAACTGAAAATCAAAGGACAGATTAATAAAATTGAAATTAATAAAAAAGAAAGAAGAAAACCAAATTATCAGTATCAAAAATGAAAAGGGTGAATTCACAACCAATGTAAAGGAAATTAAAGCAATAATTAGGAGCTATTTTGCCCAACTGAATGCCAACAAATTAAACAATGTAAATGAAAGGGATAAATATTTAAAAATATAAATTGTCCAGATTTACAGAAGAGTAAATAAAATCCTTAAATAATCCCATTTTAGCAAAAAAAAAATGAACAAGCCACCAATGAGTTCCCTAAGGAAAAGTTTTCAGGGTCAGATGGATCTACAAGTGAATTCTACCAAATATTTAAAGAACAATTCGAATACCATATAAACTATTTGTGGAAATAGGCTAAGGAGTCCTACCAAATTCCTTTTATGAGACAAATATGGTGCTAATACCTAACCAGGAAGAGCCAAAGCAGAGAAAGAGAATTATTGAACAATTTCCCTAATAAATATTGATGAACAAATTCTAAATAAAATATTAAAAAGATTACAGCAATTTATCACCAGGATAATACACTATGCAGGTGGGATTTATACCAAGAATGCAAGGTTGGCTCAATATTAGGAAACAACACAATCAACCATGTCAGAAATAAATTTACAAAAATAACAAAACTTGATCTTTCCTGCAATATGATTTATAACAACTTCCATTCTTTCAGATGGAATGCACTGTAAGAAGCTCTCATCAGATATCAAAATGTCTTTTATATGCACAAATATATTTTTTTAATATTATTCTTAGGCAAAAACAAGTTCAAATATGCCATCATAAAATCTACAGAGAATAATGAGTCCTTTTCAGATATATGTGAGTGTGTATGTGCACATATGTATATGTGTGTATATGCATATGGCATATGCATGTATACATTTACACATAAAATTTTAGATACATATGTTATATATACATATATATATTTACCTTATATTTATATATAAATTAATCCCTAGGCATTTCTGCCTCAGATAATTATAAGTTAAAACTTTATTTTCAAAGGTATTGAATGTATATTGCTCAGAGAAAAATCAGTGAGATTTCCAATTTATTTTTAACAGTGGGTGCATCTTTGTTATCTTTTGTAATTGCATTTATGTTCTGACATTTCACCTACTTTCTTTATGCAACATGTGGAACCAAACAGGCAAGATCCCACTTAACCTCAATCAGATTGTTGAACTCTTATGCCATTCACTTGTTGTGGGTTTTCTTTCCTAAGAGCATGTGGGTGTAGAGAGAAACATGTATGGAACTGTCAGGCATTAGTAAAGAAAGTGAGGAAAATATTAACAGCTCCTTATACTTTTACACTTATTTTTTTCAGTTATTCTGTCCTCTTCTCTGGTGGAGGGAAAGTTGGAAGGAAGGAAGGAAGGAAGGAAGGAAGGAAGGAAGGAAGGAAGGAAGGAAGGAAGGAAGGAAGGAAGGAAGGAAGGAAGGCCGGCGGAGGTGGGGAGGGAGGGGAGGGACCATTCATTAGGTGCCTACTATGTTTAAAGCAATCTACTTGGCCCTGATGATTTAAAAATAATAATAAAACAGCCTTTGTCTTGAAGATGCTTATATTCCATTAGAAGGAAGGAGAAAGGTATTAATTAGTTGCTGTTTTAGAATCTATTAATTTGTGTGTGTGTGTGTGTGTGTGTTTAATAATGAATAGTGTAGCAATAAAGGGATTTTGGGGCATGAGGCTCCCTGACAGGTTCATCCTGTGCATTCCCAGATGGCCTAACATAGAGGCATTCTACATTCTATGCCAGGCAATTGGATGTGGCTTCCTTGGAATGATTATATCACTAGAACAGGCATCCTCTATAAAGTGAAACAAATAGTTTCTCTTGCTGTCAAGAGGGTGAGGTTCACATTTCTTCCACAATATGGGCACCATGAACTTAACTAGAAAATTGGAAACTTCCCCACTCTTTCTCTCTTTTCCCCGGGCTCTGAGAAATGGGGCTGAGGATTTTTGTTTCTTTTTTGTCATTTGTCCACAATTTCAAGTGCTAGTGGTGATGATCAGTGTACCTCGTTGTTCAAGGCATAGAGATCTTAGTCAATGATTCTAAGTGAGATGAGTATGATGTTGCAGCCTTCTAGCTGCAAACCCAGCTGGAAACCACAGCACCTAGTATTTGATTGTAAGGCAGGATTTAGACTTCATTCTGAAGCAGATTTCAAATTTTGTGCTATATAAGTGCTGAGTTAAGCTATGAACCCAATTCCCTTTCTCTTTCTAGAGAGTGAAGAGGAGCAAGGAGGGGAGGAAAATTAAGCCCCACGTACTGGGGAGTCATTCTGAATGTTTATGATTATTGCTTTCGAAGTGAATATTTCTTTGCAAGAGCTAATCTCACTGTTAGAAGCTAAATGGAACTGAGGTTCAGGAGACTGCTCTCCCCTATATTTGAAAAAAAAAACATCATTGGTGGAGACTGGTGCCATTTGTAGAGAAACTAAAAAAAAACCCAATTCCTTTTAATGATATAGGAGAACTTTAAGGGAAGGTTGAAATGTAACATACCTGGCCCTGAGGCAGTGGGGTCCAGGGAAATCTATATTATATAGCATTTGGAACTAAGAAAAAATGTAAAATGAATTTCTGGTAGCCCCAACTTCCCTGTTCTGCATTCTTTTTGCTCCTATACCCAAAATGGTGATGTCCTCCATCACATTGGGTTCAATGAGGTAAATGATCAAAAATTTGAAGAAGAAATGAAATAAAATTGTTGAGGAAGAATAACAATATATAGAGAACTAGAGGAATAGTGAAGGATACAGAGATCTTAGCTGAACATTGGAGGAAGAAATATAAGAGATTATCTAAAAAATTGGAATGGCTATCTTGGACTAGAGAAAATTATGATGATGTCAAAAGCCAAGTACATCAACAAAACCTTATTTAAAAACAAAACAAAATATAGTTCTCTGATGTTGTAGGGGATGTGCTCCCCATGTAGTAGAGTCCATTGCTGATCCTTGTCTCTTCAACGGTCACACTCTTTGAAGTTACCACATTTCCTAATAACTGTCTTTCTGCTAGTACTTTCTTAATCATCAGCCACTACCTTCTAAGGGAATTCTGCTGCCAGTTCCAGTTGCCAGTGAAACTTTTGAAGACGCTTCCACCTTTTCTGAGGAATTCTAAGTGATATCCTGGTCAATTACATTTCTTTTTCCTTGTTTCCTTAATATCAGAGAAGAATAATCACTAAAGAAACAAGGACACTATGTGCTCACAGATAAACAATAGTCAGGGAGGTGGAGAAAACGACATCAGAAAAAACACAGAAAAGGGAGACTTTTGTCTCCTTTATATCATTGGTAACACTAAAAGGCTGAAAGTAGCTGAGATGTTTAATAAAACAGTCAACTAAGCAAAATTTCTTAAATTCTGACTTTATGTTGACCATTGAGCTGCTTTACAAAAAAGAAGAAACTATATCAGAGACATACACAATAACCTTGATACCTTTGAAGCACTGTTGTTCATATAGACACAGAAACAACATATGGAAATGACTCAGCTTTATTAATTTTGCCCTCCTGTATTTTAGGATATCCATTATATCATAACTGTTGATAATTCCTCCACGAAAGCATATGGTAAACCCTTTACCCTTTATTATACTGTTTTAAGGAGTTGCTCTTCACCTGGTGGCCAACTATTGGTAATGAAATCCAGAACACAGCTGGGCTGGTTCTTAATCTGTAATCAAACCCTTTCCATCATGGTATCATCTTGTGATCTTCTGGCATAGCTTTTGGGAGGCCAAGGTCACTGGCACAACACTATGAGACATTAAATTAAGATTTTAGTGGAGGTACCTTTACCCTCCTGAGAAAGTATAGTATAGTGTATGGAGAGCTAGTTACAGAGTAAGGAAGCTCTAGGTTCAGGTCTTTTACACTATATTGGTGTGTTGGCCTAACTATTTAAGAGTATAAACAACAGCACAGCTCTTTGTGATGACTAAGAACTGGAAATAAAAGGGATGCCCATCAGTTTGTGAATGGATAAACAAGCTGTGGTCCATGATCATGATGGAATATTATTGTGTTCTTGTAAAAAATGACAAGCAGGATGATTAAAAAAAACTGGAAATACTTACATGAACTGATGCAAAGTGAAGTGAACAGAAACAGAAAAATGTTGTACACAGTAAGAACAATATTATTCCATGTAGGAACTATGAATGACTTAGCTTTCACAGCAGTACAATGATTCAAGATGATCCCAATAGACTAATCATGAACCATACCATATGCCTTCAGAGAAAAGAAAAAAAACTTGATGTTTGAATATTTTTCACTTTCTTTCATTCTTGTTCTTTTATTCAAGTCTTCTTGTACAAAATTACTAATATGGAAATGTTTTAGATGATTGCATATGGATATCCTATATCTGATAGCTTACCATCTCAGGGAGGAGGGGATCGGAGAGAGGGAGAAATAAAATTTGGAACTCAAAATTAAAAAAAATGTAAATGTATAAAATAAAATACAAAACATTACAAAAGAGAAAAAAGAAATAGAATGTAAAAAACCAACAGTATCAGTAAAACTAAAGAAAAAAAAAGAATAGCTACTCACCCTCAAAGATAGAGTTTCCTCACTGGGCTTTCTCTATGCCAAATGAAAGCATGGGTCAAGTAACAAAACAAAACAACATAACATTTAATCTCCAACTGAGTTAAAATCCCAGCTAACTAATACCAGAAACAGTTTGAAAAAATGATATTGAAATTGCATTCTCCTAGCTCAAAAACTTGCTAAGAAAGTACTTTAATAATAAACAAACATAAACTGGCAGCTGTACTGTTAAAGAACTCTGGTTACAGAAAGATACAAGTTTGATAGGTTTAGGGGAAGAGTTATATTAGAAAAACTGTTTAATATGCGTAAAAGTCTTTCTTATTATTCTCCAACAAAATTACTTTTTTGCCTACTTTATCTAAATGACTTTTATTTCAGTGGTACAAGTGTGAAATGAATCTGTTTGGGGGGATATTGACTTACTTTTCCACATTCTATTTGAAGTAAAATTTATTTAGCAGCACTAAATGTTGAATATTTATTTTATTTATTTATAAATTGATCAAGTTCTACTACATAGAGCAACTAAAGTACATTTAGAACTTTAGCCTTGTCCTTTGTCAGAAATGAAAGCTGGGTCTACACAACACAATAGGATGTACTATTTGGGATGAAACAGATGAATTCAGTTAAACAACAGGTTTGACTTTAAAAAAATTGAAATCACTGAACTTAATAGTAATTTTGTTATTGTAAATACACAGCCTGACTTTATGACTTCTCAAGGTTTTAAATGCTTCTAATCCAAAGTGAAAGAGGGCATCCACTTCTTTGTCTTATGACAATTCTTTGATAAAGTGGAACAGATTTTCCAGTATATGCATGCATCAGATACCCAGGTAGAGACAGGAAAGCAGGTGAAGTTATGTATCCAGTTAGTAGGTACTTAGTTTTATTTTCATTCCTATGTTAGGGTCTTAGGACATATTCACATCAGGTTTTAAAGTACACCATCAAAAGCATTTAAGTTGTTTTTAATATCTTTCAAATTCCCCTCACCAGCAGTAAATGTGGACAAGTTGCCATAAAGTACTAATGCATGAGGATGTTGCATGGTGAAAATTTGAGTTGAGCCAGACTAATCATAATATCACAGATTTTGAGCTAATTTTGAGCTAATTTAGAGCAACCCTTTCATTTTATAGATGAGGAAACTGAGACTCAGAGAAGTTAAATGTCTCATGAAGAGCATGAAAATACTAAGTATCTGGGGCAAGATTGAAATCTAGGTCTTCTTGACTTTAAGACCAGTGTTCTATTGATTATACCATACTGCCTCTAAGACTGGAACTATGTGTTTGGTCAGGGCCATTGAAAATGGTACTTTTTGTTGGAAGGTAACCAGCATTCATCTATTTGTTGGCAAGGGAGAAAGAATCAATTCTTCTGGGTGTCTGAAATATCTATATTTATTGTAATAGAAAAGCTCTTAAAAAGGTCTGTCAATTTTATGTGTAGTATCTTAAGATTATTCCATTTTCTGTTTTATATATAAAATTTTAATTTTTATGGTGTATATAGTGTTTGAACTGTAAAATTCCCACAAGTAAGATGTTTTTGTTCAGAGAGCAAATTAAGCACTCTGGCTAAACTGACTTTTTTATTAATTCAAGCATTGATTCTAGTCGACAGATTTATTCTCTAATATGATAGTCCTGTAGCATTGTAGCCAAATCAAAAACAGTCAGTGAATTACTTAGTAAAGTATATTCATAGAAAATTGACAGATGCAAACCAATCAATAAATATGTATAATGATTTAAAAACTAATTCTCACTTATGAAACAGAAGCATCACTGCTGAGTTATTAATGTTCTTGTCAAATTTGATTGCTCCCTATATAAATTGAAACAAGAAACATTGCAGATTAAAGAAATAGATGGATTACAGATCAAATGACTTTTTAATCAAGTTGGAGTTTTGAGTTATTTGTGTTAATAACAATCTGCATCTATATATCCTTTATGGATAAAAAAGTAATTTAAATATGTCAGTTCATTTGATCCTCACAATAGCTTTATGAGTAGATAGTTCAGGTAGATGCTATTATCCCCATCACTAAAGAAACTGAGGCTTCAGTTTCAGCCCAGACAGGATCTTGCCCAAAATCATATAGCCATTGAATTACATAATGGAGAATCATGACCAGGTATCCTGCCTTTAGTATGGTGCATATTCTATTATGATGTATTTTGGCCTCCTTTGAAATAATCAGAAAAATTGTGGTCAAGAACCAAGAACCAAAGCATATATTCAAAATATTATAATAAGAGTGGGGAAGCAAAATACATGTAAGAGAATAGATAAGGTTTTACCCAAACATGCAGACCCCAGAAAAATATAATATCTTCAGGTCTAAAATGAACCCCAAATTTATTGATATCAATCCTGTGGGTTTTTAAAAAGCTATTTCCATTCTGAGACATTGCCTGATATCACTAAAGCACTTTCTCGGCTTTCATCCTCTAAAGGCTTTCCATCTATTGATTCACAGAGTAATTTTTAAGAGGAAAGAAGAAAAATAGCTCTCTTATTATTCTCATTTAAATTAAAAACATCCTCTAAATTGTGAAAAGCAAAAGGAGAAGAGAAGAAACACCAACTATTAGGATACTGACTCCCTAATTTCTCTCTCTCTCTCTCCCCCTTCTTTCTCTCCCTCCCATCCTCCCTGGCATTGTAACAATAATGTGTATCCCTTAACATTCTCAGTAAATTACCAAAATTGAAGAAATTCCCTTTCTCATTGGCTCGCCCATACCAAAGTAGAGCCAGAAAAAATCTCTTCGCCCTCTCTTGAGCTAGTTTATTCTATCTTAATCTCAAACCATAGATTTATAGATTTAGTCAATATCACTATTAATTGTCATGTAATTTAGTACCAGTATCAAATAACAGACATGGAGGAAAACATTAAAAGAAGGTAAACAAATCTATGATGGTGCATTGAGCTCAAGTCACTTTTTTCTACTTCATAATCCTCTCAGGCAGTCTGAGTGGGTGGATTGAAGAAGAAAAGGAATGAGATTTAAATGTTGAGTAGAAGTAGGCCCAGCAATGTTCTGGGAGGTTGGGAAGGGGGGAGGAACTGTTGGCTAGACAATTCTCAGCAACAGCCAAATGTGGGTTCAGTTTGATCTCACACAGCCCACTCCTGCCACATACCTCCTTTTCTCTAGCCCATACAACCATTTTTCATGTCTTTCTTGCTTCTTTGCTTCCCCTGTCTGACACCACAAAACTTGGATCAAAGTCCCCTCTTCAAATCCTCTGAAAACTCAAAACAAACTGAGCACTTCTGAGGGTTGATACCCATTTTAATCCAAGGAGTCTAAGGAGGTCCTCCGAAGTCTGTTATATTGGGTCTCAGCCACAGAGATGAGGGAAGTAAGGCCTAGAGAAGTAAATTACTTTTCCAAGGCTTCATTTAAGCATAAAAATCAATGTGGGAAAACTTCCCTAGCCATTGCCTGCCAAACTTTTCTCTCACAACTGTGTAGTATCAAAAGAAAGCAAATGAAACAGTTCCACTTGAAAGAAATCTCAAAGTCTTGAAACATCTGAGAAAAACTTTGAGAAATGAAAGGCTAAAAATATTAAGAAATAACAAAGGCATACAAGAAAAAAAGATGAGAGAAACATAAGTAAACTAAATTGAACAGAAGGTGTGAGAAAATAAGGCCATGTGAGTAAATTGAGAGCCTGAAGATGAGAGATCAATTTAATATCACTTATATTTTGACAAATGAATGGAAAAGAAGAAATAATTGAGCTACTTATACATAGAGTATATTTTTTTGTGGGGCAGTGAGGGGTGATTTGCCCAGGGTCACACAGCTAGTAAGTGTCAAGTGTCTGATGCTAGATTTGAACTCAAGTCTTCCTGAATCCAGGGCCAGTGCTTTATCCACTGCACCACCTAGCTGCCAGATAAATAGAGTATTTTAATAGATAGGTTTATAGCCAGCATCCCCCGCCCAACCAAGTATTATCACCAGGCAAGAGTACTTGCACAATAACTGATATGAAAACTAGAATTTTGATGGGCTCATTTTGAATGTAACTAATTCATCTATTGTTTTGTCTGAGATTTTATTCAAACAAGAGAACTGTGGCTTTCTCTTGGGAAGTTAGTTATGAAAGAGAATGGCATTTAGATGCTAAATTCCTGAATTTAGAGAACATATCCCCAGTGGCCTAAGAAGTGAAAATTAAGAGCATGGCAGCACTTACAATAGGAAGTAAAAAGCAGTGGGCCTAAATGATTCAGGTAAAGGTAGGTGCATGTGAATTTGCTTGCTTGAATTATTCGAGGTTGATTTTGTTATTGTTGAATTATCTGTATGATAATTTTTCATTTCTATTTTTGTCTTGGTCATTTTATGAATCTAGTACCCATAGAAGGCACTTTTAGCATGCTGATTGATGCAGAAATTATTTTCAGACTAACTACAAATCTTGAGCTAAAAGATAACAAGGTAAATGATGCTACTGAGCAGCTTGGTCTACATTTTTGGAGCATGCTATAGCATATAGCTTATATAGTTATAACTTCAGGGCTCAAGATTCTTCCAAGTATTAATATTAATAATGAATAATGAATAGTCACCAGTTGTAAGGATTATGCCTCCAAATTAGAACAGATATGGAGTAATATAGGAAGGCCAGGGAGGCAGTGGGTTCTATATATGTCCTACACAAAGAATAATGGGTTCTTTGAGGTTTCAGAAGATCCAGACTAAAACATTTGAAGTAAACCACCCTTCAAAAATACTTTACTTCTTGGTAGGAAGGGAGAAGCTTGAGGAAACTAGAGGATTATATAGTGATTCCTTATTTTTCCTTTTAGCTTTCAAGTTATGGGCTTATAGGGCATTGAAGTCTAACAATTTCATAATACATATTACTTATTTCTGATTTATCTCACTATTGGTGAATCATTTACTTCATTTCAGTTGTGGGTTGCTCAAAGTGATGAATACAGAGTCGAGGAAAGACTGGAGGGGTTGGGATGGAAAGCTTATTCTGGTGGTTGCTCAGCACTCTTATTTGACAGAAATGGGCAGTGTAGGGTGTGAGTCCTCTTCAAGTTAACACTTTGGTCACAGAACAGTAAAAATTTATGTTGTACAAAACATGATACATTTTATTTAATTTTAACAGTGATACACAGCACAGGATAATGACCCCATTCCTAAACAAGATGCTTTTTCCCCCCAAGAAAAGCATTCAGGAAAAAGGATAGATAGATAAATAGGTGGATAGATATATGATAGCTAGCTAGATAGGTAGATAGATGATAGATAGATGACAGATAGATGATAGATGACAGATGATAGATATAGATACTATATATATGTATATATGTATATATATATATACACATGTATGTGTGTATATATATATATGCTCTTTTTCCCCTGAAAGTTATACATACACAAATACACACACACACATATATATATCACACACTAATACATCTAATTTATATGGAAGTTAATTCTTTTCTTGGTTTTAACATACCATTCATTGCCCTGACAGAGGCCCATTCCCTCATGTGGATCATTAACATTTGAGAGCAAAAATCCCTTGTTGAGTGGAAATCCCTTTCCCAATTCCCTCCTTTCCAAAACACTGCCAGGTAGCCCTTCCCTCTGAACACAGACTTCACAAACATCTCTCAAAGGCTCTCTGATTAAAATGAAGTACATGTTAACACAGACATCAATGGGCCTTTAGGAATCCTGCTTCCAGGCTCCTCTTTGTTAGGTGACGGATCTTCTACATTTCTGATGACAGGTTTGGGTTTTTTCTCTCATTTGAATTATATTGAGAACAGACCTAAGACTAGGCTTAAGCCTTCACCAAAGCAAATCATACCCTCATGTGCACACACAGAGGGATAGGCAAGCATATTTCTAATGTTAATTTTTGTGTATTTCTTTAACTCAAAGGAAAAGACCCCTAGATCCAATCTGTTAGGTTCTTAATTTCTTATGGACCCAATTTTCTTTTTTTTCTAATTATTCTTATTTATTTCATTAATTATTTCCCAGGTACATGTAAAAATTTTTAATGTTTTTTTTAAATTTTGGGTTTCAAATTTTCTCCTTCTCACCCCTCTCTCCTCTTTGAGAAGGTAAGCAATCTGATTTCAACTATACATGTGAAGACATACAAAACATATTTCCCTCTTAGCCATGCTGCAAAAGAAAACACAAAACAAAACAATAAAAATAAAGTTTTAAAAAAGTATGTTTCAATCTTCATTCAGAGTTCATCCGTTTTCTCTCTGGAGTTTTGGATAGCATTTTTTGTCATGGCATTGTCATGGATCACAGTAGCTGAGCTTTGATCATGCTTTGTGCAATGATCTCCTGGTTCTGTTTACTTCACTTTTCAAGGACATGATTTTCTTAGTCAAGGAAGTCTCTGTTTCCTTTTAGAATGTTATCATTTTTTTTAAGTGAGGCAATTGGGGTTAAGTGACTTGCCCAGGGTCACATAGTTAGTAAGTGTTAAGTGTCTGAGGCCGGATTTGAACTCAGGTACTCCTGACTTCAGGGCCAGTGCTCTATCCACTGCACAACCTAGCTGCCCCGAATGTTATCATTTTTAAAGCAGTACATTTTCAAAAAATATTTCAGACATACTAATTCACAGAAAAGCTTACATTTTCCATGTAGTACCTACTGTATACATGTAACAAATAAGTCAACAATCAAATAAAAAGAATTCTTTATGGGTAAAAACTATTTTGTGTTCTAATTTTTTCATTTATCTTCCTAATAGCCATTCAGTGTTAACAACTACTTCAGGTTTTATTTTCCTCACTTTAAAAAGGAAGAAAGTGAGACCCAGAAAGTTTCAATTTCATTCAATAATCATTATGAAAATAGAATATGAAAACAAAAGAAGATAGAATTTGTGAGCCACTGGACTAGGCCCTGAGGATCCAAAGATCCTTTCTGTTTCAAGGACCTGATATTCTACTGGCAGAGATACAGTATATAAGCAGATAAGTAAATGCAAGATATAGACATCCATATATATGTATACATATATACACACATATGCATGTTTGTGTATATATATATATACATATATAACTGATATGTGTATATGTGTGTGTGTATATATATATATATATATACACACACACACACACACACACACACACATACATATATACGTATATACACATATATATCTGCTGTGGTGTCTGTGTGTGTGTGTGTGTGTGTGTGTGTGTCTATCAGATGGCTAGGTGGTTCAGTTCATAGAGCTCTGAGCCTGGAGTCAGGAAGATCTGATTTCACAGCTTCAGACACTTACTAGCTATGTGACCCTGGACAAGTCATTTAACCTCTGTTTGCCTTAATCTAATTGAAAAAGAAATGGCAAACCACTCTAGTATCTTTGCCAAGAAAATTCCATGGACAATAGGGTCCATGGAGTCATAAAAAGTTAGACACTACTGAAAAAAACACAGTATATAAGAGAACATGGAATATTTTTAAGAGGGAGACAGTAACGCTAGTTGGGAGGGGGGATTGGCAAAGGCCTCTTGAATAAGGTGGCTCTGGGGCTAGACTTTGCTGAAAATGGGATTCTAAGAGGTAGAAATAAGGATGGAATGAAATGCTGATAGGAGAAACTATGTTTGCAAAAATACAGAGGCAAATGGAACATAGTTATATAGAGAACAGCTAAAAGATTCATATGACTAGGATGGAGTAGATGAAAGGGAATAATATCAATTAAGGTTAAAACTGTAGGTGGGAGACAAATTATGGAGAGCTTTCTATGTCAGGCTGAGGAATTATCCTAGACTCAATAAGGAACCACTGAATTGTTTCACGAAGGGGAGTAATATGCTTAAAACTCTGTATTAGGAAGCTTATTTTGGCAACTCTATGGTGGGTGGATTGGATAGGGAAGAGAGTGAAAGTAGAATACCAATTTGGAGGCTATTGACGTAGTCCAGAGCACAGGTGATATGTTTATAAGGAGAGGGTATCTGAATGACTGGTGAGAAGTGGTCAGAAGTATTGTGTAGGGAAAACTACTAAGACTTGGAAACTGATGGAGTATAGGAGTGAGGGGGAAGGAAGAATCAAACATGGTTGTGAAACTAAGGAGATGGAAGGAGGGTTATGTGAATTACTGAGTGATTAGTAAATTGTTAAATTGTGGCACCAGAGGCTGAAGGCAAATTCTCCAACTTCAACACATGAAGAATCTGCCTCTATACTGTGATGTTTAAAATCTAAATGTGTGGTCGCCTTAAATTAGAAGCTTTAGCCCCAGTCCTTGGACGTTAAGCATTTATTAAAGCATACTAGGTATTAGTAAAAAGAGAACACATGGAGTTCAGAAAGTTAAGAAAAGGCCTATCTACTGTAGAGTTCCAGCCTGGTCTGGTTCTTCCTCAAGTCCTCCACCACAAGCCTGTTTCAACCATGAATTCATGATGCAAACTGAGTGTGGAAGCTTTTTATAGGTCCAGAGCAGAGGTGGTCCTTACACACTGCTTCAAGCTGATTGGTTAGTGTCATCCAAAGCCATTGGTTCACTGGACTTGAAGATAGTCTCAAGTTGAGTTCATAGTCCTTAGCTTCTGAGAACAATACCTTCTTAAGGGCCAGGTATAGTTACAATCTAATTAACTTGAAGTAGGCTAATCAGCAAAGTCAATCACTCTCACTTGATACAATCAGTTTAGATTAATCTCCAGGTGGGACCTTTGAGTATCTGCCAAATCCCATTATTTTCTCACAATACCTTGAAATCTTACTAAAAGTCTTAGTAACTATACTGTTTCAATGTCATACACTTTGTAGGTCATTGCACAAAGTAAAATGCTCATAGTTTAGCTTCTTTGATCAGCACAAACTGAAAAAATGAATAATCCAAATCCTCCTCTAAATACACCCAAAGGTTAGCCAGCCTGACTAATGCATTGTTTGAAATAATTGGACAAATACAAAATTTTACTTCTTTTTGAACCTTGAAACTCAGAATCTCTTTGAAACGTACTTGCTCAGGATTTACTGGGAACTACAAATAATCAATAGTCAGTAAACATTTACTTTGTGCCTTTTATGTGCCAGGCACTGTGCTAAACTCTGAAAAAAGCAATCTCTATCCTCAAGGAGTTTATACTCTAATTGGGGAAGACAACACACAAACAAAACTGAGGAAAATAGGAAGTTGGAGAAAGGTACCCAACCTCAGAATCATGGTGAAGAAGTCAAAGAAGTCAAAAAGAGAAATCAGAGAGATTAGAGAAATCAATGTCCTAAATAAGCATAACAGGGTGGGAAATTAGGAGATATCTGAGAAGTCTTTCCTGTCTACCCTCCTTAAATTGAGATTAAGTTTATGGTTCCAACTGCCAATCAAAAGGTCAATGGGTACTGAAGACAGGTGTATACCGTGACTGACTGAATGGTGTAAGATTTTGAGAATTCCCAATGATAAGTTTACTTAGGGCATGATGCTAATGGTAAAGTCTAAGAAATACAAAATGAGAGTAACTAGGGGAAGCTAGGCGGCACAGTGAATAGAGCACTGGCCCTGGAGCCAGGAGGACCTGAGCTCAAACCTGGCCTCAGACACTTGACATTTAATAGCTGTGTGACCCTGGGCAAGTCACTTAACCCCAATTGCCTCACAAAACAACAAAAAAAACAAACAACCCCCCCCAAAAACCAAACAAAATGAGGGTAACTGGATGGGAAATGGAAAGGGGAGATGAGATATCTGAAGACAGCCAATGAGTAAGTAATCCCACTTGAATCCAGCTTCCCAAAGTGTGTCAGATTCAATGCAATGGCCACAAAAATACTACCTGACTTTATCAGTAAGATAGTTAACCTTAGAAAATGTATTCATTGAAGGAATAAACATTTTCTGAGCTAAAGTTACTTCCCTTTTGTCTTCTGAACTAAACACAGTACCCTCATGGTGGTTAGGGTCACTGTGATCTGCTGCTGCTGATTCAGTGGCTCACAAGGCCTGCTCCTCATTTGCTGGGGCCCAGTCTGTGTTGGTATGGCCTGTGAAGGACTGTGCTCCACTCTCACCCAGGTATGACAGACCTTTCCTGCTGATCTTTTAAGTTGTGTTTGGCTGGAAAATTATTTTTTGGAGGTTGTTTTGTTTTGTTTTGTGGGTTCTGCTGCTCCAGAAATTGTCTTAGGGAGTTATTGAAAGGAAGTGATTTGGGGAAGAGTCACTTCCTTTAGTTACTGCCTTTCCTTAGCCACCTTGACTCTGTCTCCAGAACCTCCTTTTTAGTTTTGTTTTTTAAAAATCTTAAGAGTAGGGGCAGCTAGATGGCGCAGTGGATAGAGCACCGGCCCTGGAGTCAGGAGTACCTGAGTTCAAATCCGGCCTCAGACACTTAACACTTACTGGCTGTGTGACCCTGGGCAAGTCACTTAACCCCAATTGCCTCACAAAAACAAAACAAACAAACAAACAAAAATCTTAAGAGTATTTTATTTTTTTTAGTTACATGTAAAGATAATTCTCAACATTCCTTTTTATAAAATTTTGAGTTCCAAATTTTTCTCCCCCCCCCTTCCACAAGACAGCAACCAATCTGATATAGGTCACATATGTACAATCATGTTAAGCATATTTCCACATTAGTCATGTTGTAACAAAAGAATCAGAACAAAAGGAGAAAACCTCAAGAAAGAAAAAATAGTGAATATAGTATGCTTCAATCTGTATTCAGATTCCATGGTTCTTTTTCTGGGTGTTGAGAGTGTTTTCCATCATGAGTCCTTTAGAATTGTCTTGGATTATTGTATTGCTGAGAAGAGCTAAATCTATCATAGCTGATCATCACACAATTGTACACAGTAAGTATAGTGTTCTCCTCAGAACCTCTTTTTCAAAGAGGAAGACCAGACCATTCATGTCTTCATTCCACTCTAAGCTTCAATCTTGACTCTCTCAAACTTTCTCTACAATGCTCCGCAGGCCAGATAACATTAATTCCACCTCCTCCTATTTAAAAAAATCCCTTTAGAATGGTAAGCTCCTTGACAGCAGGCACTGTCTTATTTTCTGTTGGTATTTGTACCCCCAGTCTTAGCAGGGCTCCTGTTACATGTTAAGTGGGCAATACATATTTTTGACTATTTGTTAAACATAAATGAGAAGGTGAGTACATCTAATTTCCTATGGTAAATTCAAGGCAACAATTTTATATAGTTCTGAAAGAACTAACAGTTGTAATCAATGAACCATTGTTGCTGATATTTGGAAAATTGCAGAACCTGACCTCCCTCCCCCTCATTTTTTAATAGAGGTTAGAGTCTATGGGTGTGTGACATTATGCAGATTGTCAAATTTGATTGATGTATTAGTTTTCCTTAGCTGCTCAAAGCCCATTTATGCAACTCTCTTTAATGGTGGAGATTTAGCATTCCCACAATTCTGGATTGGTGAGAACTTAAGAGGAAAGATCCTAGTCTTCTGACTTTCTACTTCAAGAGAGAAGACATGAATTTCGAGACTTTCTTCAGTTACTCGAAGGGAGAGAAAGACTGAGGAAAAAGCCCCAACCTCAATAATATCCTTATGCCTAGCAACATACTATCCCTTCTAAGACTCTTGCTTTAGCTGAATTTTTTTTTTCACTCTCAAAGAGAGAGCTCACATACTCTGTGCACTGTTTGGTATATATTGTCTCTGTATGATCTCTCATACACACTTTATCCAATTTCTGTTTTGCTTTCTACTTGGATAAATGTGTTTATTTGCTATTTGGTATGTGTATTCATTGTGGAACTGGAATTTGGTGGGAAGGGAGTCAAGCTTTGGATTCATAACATGGGACACACCTTCCCCATTAAAAGGATAATAATCATGAATTCAGCTTGAACCTAAAGTTTATTTCTCTTAGGTTAACAATATTTAAGGAACCAGATATAATTCCAGCCCTATAACTCTTCTCTCTGAGGAAAACAGAGTAGCCAGCCTCTTGCCCAAATCTCCTTCCTCCACTGTTAGTAGAAATGAAAGTCTCCTTTAGAAAAGGTTGAGGAGGAGCTATCTATTCTTGTCTCCCTTTGAGTCACATCTAGAATATCACTATATTTATACTTTAAATTTGTGCTTATTATCTCCTTGGACATTGTGTGTCCTTTTCTGGGAGAGTGCTAGCTGTAAGAGATGATGTAGGAAATAATTGATTGAAAATTTTCCTTCCATTCAAAAGAGTACCTTTTATCTTTCTAGAAAGAGGTTTCACCTGGACAGTACCTTCACCAAAAAGTAATAATAATAATAATAATAATAAAAATACTGACAAAAATCTATTTGTGACTTTCAACCATTTGTCCATCCTGAAGTGAAGGATATTTCTGGAACTCTGACAATTATGGTATAATATATAAACCCGTAGATTTAATTTGGGTCCCATAGACCCTCCAAGATGTCCATGGATCAATATCAAGGTGCCCATAAACTTGTATGGGACAAAATACATCTTTGTTTCAACTAACCTCTAAATGAAATTTAGCATTCCTTTCTATTATGAATGTAGGTAATGATATACAAGGATTCATAGACTTTCCCAGACTTTCAAAAGGGTCCATGACACAGGACAGAGTAAAGAATTCCTTATGTAGTTGGACCATGTTGATTGATCTATGCAAAATCAAAGTTTGGAGTGTTTTGGAACTGTTTTGGAGCCTGTAACAGTAATCAGTCTTGAAGTGCTAAAGGGTACTCACAGTATACAAACAGAGGCTGAAATAAAGAATGACTTCATATCCATTCAAAATAAGCATATATTATCTCCCCTGATAAAATATAAGTTCCTGACAGTAAGGAGTGTTCTTATTTTTGAATTACCAGCACTTAATGTAATGACAGTAAAGTACAGGAGCCTAACTAATGCTAATTGATTATGCTTATATATAAAGGAAAGTAATGTAAATCTAGGCACAAAACATGGTTTTGTTTCTCAAAGACCTATATGACTATTTCTGAGTAATACAGATTTGTTTCCTGATCTTGGTACAATTTGATTTTATCACTCAGGGATAAACTAGTAAAACTAATTTTTTAAATCTGTGCCCCCACAAAATCCAGTTCTCTGAAACTGATCCATTGTTTAGTTGTGCCTCTGTGTCAACATGTTTGGTGAATAAACATGACACATTCTTTGTACATGTACTTATGCCAGCATGTTAATAAAACAGTATGGCATTCATCACTCCTCTAAGTATTTCTTCCCTTCCATTTAGATTTGCCCAAACTGTTAGATGGCCACAGAACCTTTAGTTAAGTGGTATAAATTGCAGGATTTAATTGGAAAGAGTTTTAAACTTTTGCTCTTTGGACTATGTTGTAGATTGATGGTATCTTATTTTAGAACATGAACAACATAGGTGTTTGATGCAGAGACTTGAACAAGAATCTCAGAGTTATTAATGGTAGCTGTCAGGTGGACTCTTATTGACTGAGAATGAGTCAGACTGGCCACAAGAAAAGCTCAGTGTCTCAAAGTCAAAAGTACGAGGGGAAAGAGGTCTTGCATTTTTGTGAGCTCCAAAGATGGTTGGTTAATGAAATATTGGAGTATTTACTTGCAACAGCCATTATCGGCAACTAATGAACTTGTTCAGGGGATGCAAGCAGGTTATCACCTGCTTTCTCAGTCAATAATACTGTAAAGAGGCAATTTCCATCACTGTAGGGACTCACAAGTTAATTCAGAAGATACCAGATTTTAATTAGCTATAGAGTCTGCATACTAGGAGGTAAAGTTTAACCATCCACCCTCTTTTCATATGGATGTAATTTTTAATAAAGAGATGACCTGACAATAATAAGTAGCTTCATGCAATTCCTTCTTTCAGAAATAAAGGGGAAGTTTATATTTCATCTTTCTATAATTATATGACTGAAGTTTTCAAGCAAATAATTTAAAATAGTGATATGCAGCACAAAAGTCCAAAATACCAATTTTCTTTTGCATATTCAATGAAATTCATGAAACATTATGCCTCATTCACTTCTGGGCACTTGCAATACAAATATTTAAGCCTTCAAGAAGTTTTTAGTATAAGTGGGATAAGCCAGATACAAAAACAAGAAAAAAGAGTATGATAGGAAAAAAAGAGCCATCCCAAAAGTTAGATCACTTCCAGCTCAGGGCATCAGGAATTGATTAAGGTGCTAAGACCTCAGATACAGCTTGATGAAAGAGACATTTTTCAACAGCTGGATATTGAAACCAATTTGGAGGTGAAGATGAGAAGGAAAATTTCAATAGGAAATAATGAGAATAAAGTGCATGGTATGTACTGGGGTGGGGGGAAGTCAGAGTAATATGGTAGGAGTTGGTCTGCTTGAATATATGGAGGTGACAGGGGATAGGATAAGACCAGAAAATAGCTAATAGTCTATACTTGCTAAAATATAAAGTTTTGAGGGAGAATAAAAGGAACTAAAGTTGGAAAGGTAAAATAAAGGTAGATGTTGGGGAGGGGAGGGGCTCAAAATACTAGGAAAGAAATCATATTTTATCTTCCAGACAAGGAACCATTAAAAGCATTTGAGTGGGCATAGTCAAGATGGTGGAGAAAAGCGAGGGACTCACCTGACCTCTTCCAAAAAACTCTCTGAACAACTTTAAATAATGTTTCAGAACAAATTCTGGACCAGCAGAACCCCTAAAAGGATAATGTGAAATAATTTTCCAGTCCACCCAACTTAAAAGATCAGTAAAAAAGGTCTGCTGCACTGAGGTGAGAGTAGAGCAAAGTCCAGAGTAGGCTGTGCCCCAGAAACCTAGCAGAATTTTGTTTTGTGTGTGTGTGTGTGGGGGGGGGGTGACTGAATCAATGGCAGCAGAACTGGTTAAAAGGCAATTACATGCCCCTTTACTGCCACCAGGGGCAGGACTCTCTTGCATTGCAAATACCTGCACCTGGGTTGCAGTACTGGGTCTCAGTCTCAGGATGAGGAGGGACACTAGCACAACAGAATTTGTGGTCACAGGGAAGCTGTGACACTGGTCACAGTTCTAGGGTGGAAAGGAGTGCTTGTAGTTGCTTATAGAGGCCAGGAGATATCATATCACCTTGGAAAAACTGAAAACTTACAGGTCCTCAAAATTATCTCTGAAAACAGGTATAACAACCCCCCAAACCCCAAAACTAGGGATGTGCTCCCTCGACTTCAGAAGTTGAGTCCCACTTTAGCATAGAGCTAAAAGGCAAGAAATAGGCTGGGAAAATGAATAATGGTGACAGGGAAGACCAAAACACTAACTCAGAAGACAACAAAGTCAAAATTGCTACATCAAGAGCTTCAAAGTATAATATGACTTGGTCTCAGGCCACAGAAGAGCTCAAAAATAATTTTAAAAATAAAGTGAGAGGGAGAGAAGAAAAATTAGGAAGAAAAATTAGAGTGATGTAAGAAAATCATGAAAAAAGAGTCAAGAATTCAGTAAAGGAGGCACAAAAAATACTGAAGAAAATAACACCTTAAAAAAAACAAAACAAAACAGAATACCTCAAATGGCAAAACAGGCACAAAAATCCAATGAGAAGAATGCCTTGAAAAGCAGAATAGGCCAAATGGAATAATATACAAACATTCACAGAAGAGAATTCCTTAAAAAGCCGAATTGACCAAATGGAAAAGGAGGTACAAAAGTTCATTAAAAAAGTAATTGCTTAAAAATTAGAATTGGGCAAGTAGAAGCTAATGATTTAATGAGACATCAAGAAACAATAAAACAAAATAAAAAAATGAAAATGGTAGAAAATGTGAAACATCTCATAAGGAAAAAACTCACCTGGAAAATAGATTCAAAAGAGATAATTTAAGAATTATTGGACTATAGGAAAGCCATGATTTAAATAAAAGAGCTTAGACATCATTTTTCAATAAATAATCAAGGAAAACTACCCTGATATTCTACAGCCAGAGGGCAAAATACAAACAGAAAGACTCCACCAATCACCTCCCAAAATAGATTTCCAAATGAAAACTCCCAGGAATATTATGGCCAAATTCCAGAGCTCCAAGGTTAAGGAGAAAATACTGAAGCAGTCAGACAGAAACAATTTGAGTATCATGGAGGCACAGGATAACACAAGATTTAGCAGTTTTGACATTAAAGGAGTGTAGGGCTTAGAATATGATATTCTATAGGGCAAATGAGATAGAATTACAACCAAGAATTACCTACCCAGCAAAACTGAGTATAATCCTGGGGTTGGGGGGTTGGGTAGGAGATGAGCATTCAATGAGAGAGGACTTTCAGACGTTCTTGATGAAAAGACCAGATTTGAATAGAAAATTTGACTTTCAAATTCAAGACTTAACAGAAGAATAAAAAGGTAACCAGGAAAGAAAAATCATAAAGGATTCCATAAAGTTAAATTGTTCATATTCCTACATGGCAAAATAGTACTTGTAGCTCCTAAGCACTTTCTCATTATTAGGACAGTTAGAAGTATACATAGGGGAAAACCTCTAAATAGAAAAACAACAGCACCAAAACCAAAAGAAATAGTATGGTTCAATCAACATCCATATTCCATAGTTCTTTTTTTTTTCTGGATTTGGAGAGCCTTTTCTATCATGAGTCCCCTGGAACTCTCTTGTACTATTGTATTGGTGAAAAGAATCCAGTCCACAACAGTTGATCAACACATAATGTTGATGATACTGTGTACAATGTTTTTCTGGTTCTGCTCATCTCACTCATCATCAGTTCATGCAAGTCCTTCCAGGTTTCTCCAAACTTCTGCTGCTTATCATTTCTCATAGCACAATAGAATTCCACTACATTCATATACCACAACTTGTTCAGCCATTCCCCAACAGATGGGCAACCCCTCAATTTCCAATTCCTTGCCACCACAAAAAGAGCAGCTATAAATATTTTTGAACATATAGGTCCTTTTCCCTTTTCTATGATCTCCTTGGGGAAAAGACCCAACAATGGTATTTCTGGGTCAAAGGACATGCACAGCTTTATAGCCCTTTGGGCATAATTCCAAATTGCTCTCCAGAATAGTTAGATCAGTTCACAGCTCTACAAAAAATGTATTAGTGTTCCAAATTTTCTACAGGTTCTCCAACATTTATTATTTTCCTTTTTTGTCATATTAGCCAATCTGATAGGTGTCAGGTGGAACCTGAGAGTTGTTTTAATTTTCATCTCTCTAATCAATAGTGATTTAGAGCATTTTTTCATATGGGAATAGATAGCTTTGATTTCTTCATCAGAAAACTGCCTGTTCATATCCTTTGACTATTTCTCAATTGGGGAATGACTTGGATTCTAATAAATTTGATTTAGTTCCCTATATATTTTAGAAATGAGGCCTTTATCAGAAGTACTGGCCATAAAAATTTTTTCCCAGCTTTCTGCTTCCCTTCTAATTTTGGATGCATTGTTTCTGTTTGTACAAAACCTTTTTAATTTAATGTAATCAAATTCAACCATTTTGCATTTCCTTCTTGCTCTGATTCTTCTCTTATAGCATGACTGATGCAGAAATATGTTTAATGTTGTTATGTATATGTGTATATATGTATGTATATGTATATGTGTGTA
Organism: Dromiciops gliroides; assembly: GCF_019393635.1. Classification (NCBI taxonomy): domain Eukaryota; kingdom Metazoa; phylum Chordata; class Mammalia; order Microbiotheria; family Microbiotheriidae; genus Dromiciops; species Dromiciops gliroides. The sequence continues at coordinate 232,788,498 of NC_057861.1, forward strand.
TATATACATACATACATACATATACATATATATACATATATATACATATATATACATACACACACACACATATATATATATATATATATATATATATATATATATATATATATATATATATATGAGTATTTTTAGTATAGGAGTCAATCCAAACACCATTACATATAACCTGCATTGGATTGCCTGCTGTCTGGGGGGGGGGAGAGGGAGAAGAGGGAGGGAGAAAAATTTGAAATTGGAAATCTTATGTAAACAAATGCTGAAAGCTATCTCTACATGTAACTGGAAAATAATATAATACTTTTATTTAAAAAAAGAAGTATACATAGGCAGAGGGCATGGGTGGGAGTTAAATATGATGTGATGATTAAGAAAAAAAACTAAGGGGTGAGGAAAAGAAGGGGAAAGAACAAGTAGAATGGGGTATATTTTCTGACATAAAAGAGACAAAAAGCTTTTATAGTGAAGCAAAGGGTGGGGGATATCATGGGGGTGAAGTAAGTGAACCTTACTCTTGTTGGAATTGACTCAAAGAGGGAATAACATGCATACTCTGTTCAATATAGAAATTTATCTTACCCTTTAGGAAAAAAAGAGGGGAAGAGGACAAAGGGTGGACGAGCCTCTGCTAAAAGGCATGGCATATTGGAGAATGTAAAAGTCAGATGCAAAACACTTTTGAGAATGGTCAGGGTGAAGATATTAAGGAGAGGAGAGAGAGTGAGAGCAAGTGATAGAGAGAGAGAGAGAGAGAGAGAGAGAGAGAGAGAGAGAGAGAGAGAGAGAGAGAGAAGGATAAACAGAGGAGATATAGGATGGAGGGAAATACACAGTAATTATAACAGAAAATTACAAGTTCCTCTGATAAAGGCCTCACTTCTCAAATATCTAGAGATTTGAATCAAGTTTATAGACAGACATAAGAGCTATTCCTTAATGGTTAAAGGATATGAACAGGCAGTTTTCAGATGAGGGAATCAAAACCATCTATAGTCAAGAAAAATGCTCTAAATAATTATTGATTAGAGAAATACAAATTAAAACAACTCTGACCTACCAACCCACACTATGACTAATATGACTGAAAAGAAAAAAATGATAAATATTGGAGGGGATGTGGAAAAAGCAAGACTAATACATTGTTTTTGAAATGCTATACTGATTCAACCATTATGTAGAACAATTTGGAACTATGCCCAAAGGGATATAAAACCTTATGACCATGCAATACCTCTACTAGGTCTGTATCCTAAAGAGATTTTTTTAAAGGAAAAGAAGCTATATGTACACAAATATTTATAGCAACTCTGTTGGCAAAAAAATTGGTAATTGAGGGGATGCCCATCAACTGGGGAATAGTTGAACAAGTTGTACTAAATTGCAATGGAATACTATTGTGTTGTAAGAAATAACAAACAGAATGCTCTCAGAAAACCTGCAAAGACTTACATGAACTGATGCAAAGTAAAATTAGAAGACCAGGAGAACACTGTATACAGTAATAGCAATATTATATCCTGATCAACTGTGAATGACTTAGCTATTCTTAGCAATACAATCATCCAATACAATTCTAAAGGACTTATGATGAAAAATGCTAACCATCTGTAGGGAAAGAACTAATGGAGTCTGAATACAGATCAAAGCATAATTTTTCTTTAATTATCTTAGATTTTTTTGTTTATTCTTTTACAACATGACTAACATGGAAATTATGTTTTGCATGACAATACATGTATAAGCTATTTAAAATGTCTTGTCTTCTCAATGGGACAGCTCATACCGTCCCCTACCCAAGACTTTTCTTGAGCCTTCTAGTTATTAGTGATCTCCATTGCCTGAATTTTGTAAAATGTTTATGTGAATATACACACACATATATATTTAAATACATATTTAATTTTTACTTCTGCTTAACACAAAGACACATATTGTCTGTGTAACTTGTGTGAGTTTGAGCAGATCACTTAACTTGCCAGTGTTCTAAACTGCTCTCTATAATTAGAAGTTGCAAAGAAGGTATCTACTGAAAAAGGGAGTTTTCTTGGAATTCTTTATATTAATGAAATTGTGTGTCCAGTCCTTATCCCTGTTTCTATCCCTACCCTATCCCTATCCCAATATGAGTATAAGTTGTATCAACAAATAGTATATAACTCCTTGAAGGAGTGTTTTTGGATCAAGAATATGTAGCATAGGATCTTGGACATAGTAGTCACTAAAAAATGTTTGTCAAATGAATGAACATTGTTAGCTTCAGTTCCTTAAATACAGTAGGTGAGTTAAGTGATCTCTAATTTACAGCCTGCCAAATTCTATAGACAGAAGGTGCACCAGAGTTTGTCCTTAATCTGTCCATTTCAATGAACTAAAAATGATTGAATTAGGAATGGCTACCCCCTTTTATCTTTAAAATTCATGGAGATTGCCTCGTTGTAAGTCTTTTCTCTCTTCTGATGAACTGACTTGTCTGAGAATATATCTTACTGAACTCTCCATTTCACTTATGGATCAGGGATTGGGGCAATACAAATATTTTATCTATGCTTCCTTGATCTAATGTAAAAAGGAACTCTTTTAACATTTCAGATCCTTCTAGATTTTACTCATTGAACTAGAGTTTTTATTATTCTTTGTTAATTCTTTAAATCATCTTAGGTTTTTTTGTGTATGTGTGGGCATGTATAAGAGAGAGAGAGAGAGAGAGAGAGAGAGAGAGAGAGAGAGAGAGAGAGAGAGAGAGAGAGAGAGAAATGAAGACAGACAGAAAGTTCAGTGCATGGGTTCTGAATTAGACATTGTAGTTTTCACCCTAAACTCTAAAAATCTCGAATGCAACCTATAAAGATATAATGAGAAAGAAAGAAATGAATAAGGTAATTTCATTTAACACAAATAGCACACTTTTTTGTATATATTTTCACAAATATGGTAGTTGTGTAACTTTTAAACATATATGTACATTTTCCTGTCTAAGAATTCAGTTTTAGATTATAGTTTACATTTGTCAGTCTATAATATTTGGGACAGACTATATTCAGACCATTATTGCATATGTTCACACACACATATGCAGACACACACATATACATATAGAACTATCATTACTTTAAAAAGAGGATCTCATTGTTAAATAATGAGAGGCATCATCAGGGAGAGCTGTGCCCAAAACCAGGAAGATCTGGATTTCAAGTTTCACATTTTACTTCTAATGGCTTCATGATCTTGAGTAAATCAATGCCTCATTTCTCCAGATAAGTCTCTACAATTATAAGGTGCAGAAGAACAGGACAATCTGTATTGATGGAAGAAGTTTCCTTCCCTGGGCATTTTCTATAACAATAAAATGATATGTACAGTTCTTATTCCTATTCTAATTCAAGGAAGACATGCATTCTTTTCTTCAAATTGGTTACCTTCAATCTCATTTAAAAATACATTTACATTATTTTATTCTGGACTGAGATCAATCTAGATCTGCTAGCTTCCTCCTTGGTATATTGCTTATAGTAGAGTCTAAGATCTCTATACCTATATTCTTAGATCCAAAGTCTTTAAAAAACATCCCAACCCCTCAGTAGAATTCATAATAAGGAATGCCCAGGTGTTATAAGGGGGTGTTGTGACTGGCCATTGAAAAGGTAGAATTAGAAAAGGTCTGCAGAGGTCAGTATTGATTCGTGGAAGTGACTTGTTGTCCTAGATTAATTAGGGCATTGATGCTCAAGTGAGCATTGAAGCAGGTTAAGGATGAAAGAAAGTCTCAAAAGGGGATGTCATTGGCTACCAACCGATTTTCTTCAGGTTTCACTTGATTTCCAGCATCAAATAATTAATGGTTCCCAGCACAGTCCTCACTGATAATAAGTAAAAAGCACTCTGAGAAGCTTTAGTGTTTATAATTAGAATGCATTACTAAATATTTTACAATTTTCTCCCAAGCACCTGAGAGAGCTCCTTTTTGAACATTGTGTGGTTACCAAACTTTTTAAAAGCAGGATGGGGACAAGATGATTTCACTTTTAGTCAAAATAATGGTGTTTGGATTGATTCTTATACTAAAAATACTCAGATTTTTTTCTCAATTAATCCATGTGATTTAAAGCTAAATATTTATAAATTATGATAACCGTCAGCTAAAGTGGCTGCCAAGTTATAATAAAGTTTTGGCTCAACAGTTGGGATTTCCTGATACCCTTGCTTGCTGTGGAGGGGAAAACTAAGAAGGCACTAAAGATGGTCCTTACATCTGATGGTACTGGGTTCTAAGTGTGTGTGTTAATTGTATATTTTATGCTTTGGAAGGAATTTTCCTATATGACCAATGATATAAATGACAAATTCCTATTCTAATCCATGAAATATGTTCAATCTATAATATAGTTGAATTATGAATAAACCTAGATATGACATTACTCTTCCTATGAATATACTGTGTCATTGAAAGAACACTATGCTTGGAGTCAGAAAGGCTGAGTTCTATTCCTGGCTATCGCTTAATAGTTATATGTCCTTAGGAAGATCATTTACCCTTCCTGTTCCTCTATTTACTCATCAATGAAGTGGGTCTAAGTATATTTGCATCACATTTATTGTGTAGGAAAGTGTTTTTTAATTCTTAAACTGCTCTTTCAATATTTTGGTGAATCTGTGATGAATTCATGTATATAAGGGAGTCAGGCTGAAAAGATGTGGATAGATTGCTATTGGTACTGCTGGGGGGCATAGACATTTCTCTGACACAATTGACTAGCATCTACCCCTGGATGATATGTCCTCTTTGTATTTTCATGACACTACTCTGTCTAGTTTTTCATCCCCCACCATCTGTCCTGTCCTCAGACTTCTTTTCTGGCTTAGCATCCATAACGGACCAAAAATGTGGGTATTCTTCAAGGTCCTACCCTATTCTCTCCTCTCCTCCCTCCCCTGTTCTCTCCCCTCCTCTCCTCTTCTCTCCCCTCCCCACTGCCCCTCAGCCTTCTTCATTTCTTCTCTCCCTCTCTCCTATCCTCTTTTTCTGTTTTTTTTTTCTGTCTCTCAGCTCTCATGGCCTGAATTATCTCCTTTATATAGATGACTCCCCAATTGTATGTCTAGTAGCAGATACACGGACTCCACTGTTGCAACCACACTGGGCTCTGATAGGTGAGTTTTCAACTTATTGTACCTAAATTCCATCTTTTATCTCATTTCCCACATCACCAAACTACATCACCAAACATATCCACCTCATTTTTCTAGTTCCTTTTTATGCATTTTCTTTCCCCATTTGAATATGACAGAGCCATCTTGCTTACCAGTATTTATATCCATAGCAGTGCTTACCACATAGTAAGAACTTAATGTATCTTCTGTCAACTATCTATCTATCTGTCATTTATTTACCAAACTGACTTAATATTGATCAAATTGTGTTCTTGCTCTCCAGACCCACATTACCAACTGTATGCTGAACATTTCAGACTGGTTTATTGTAGGCATCTCAGACTCATTCTGTCCAAAACAGCCCTCACCTTTCTCTCCAAACCAATCCTCTTTCAAACTACCATATTTCTGTGGAAGACAACATTTTTCCAGTCTTCCTTGTCCATGACCTCAGCACTATCCTCAGTTTCTCATTCTTCTTCACCCCATGTATTCAATCGCTTGCCAAATCTTACTGTCTGTATTTGCACAACATCTATCACATCTGAATCCTCTCTGTTAACATAGCCATCACCTTAGTTTAAGCCTTTATTTATTTATTTATTTTTGGGTGGGGCAATAAGGGTTAAGTGACTTGCCCAGGGTCACACAGCTAGTTCATGTCAAGTGTCTGAGGCTGGATTTGAACTCAGGTCCTCCTGAATACAGGGCCAGTGCTTTATCCACTGCGCCACCTAGCCGTCCCTAGTTTAAGCCTTTATTACCTTTTTTTTTTTTTTTTGGTGAGGCAATTGGGGTTAAGTGACTTGCCCAGGGTGACACAGCTAGTAAGTAAGGGACATAGTAAGTGTTGAAGACAGATATGAACCCAGGTCTTCTGATCTAAATCCAGTGCTCTGCTCACTATGCCACATTCCATCACATCAAAAACTTTAAATGTAAAATATAAAATAGATGGAAATATGATATTTACATATAAAATGATGGGACAATACAGGACATTGTTAGTTAAGTGCTAAATAGGATAAAAGATTTTAAATGCTTAGTACTAAATAAGTAGATAAAAGCTACTATAGGAGTTCAGAAGGAAGAGTTATCTCCTTGTACTAGAATTTGTAGAAATAGAGCTTTATGGAAAAGATGGGGTTTGAGCTTGGTTTTACAATATGGGAAGCATTGAGAAAAATGAAAAGCACAAGGAGGGTATTTTAGGCAGCAAGAATGATATCATCAGACATGATGCCCATTCTTCCTCATTGAGAAGAAAAGAATCAGATTCGCCATTATTTGCTTAAAGGAAAATATCCTTTGATGTTCTTAAAGCCTAGAATACATAAGCCAGAACCTGTAATAAAATATAGGGTTTTTTTCCCATCACATACTATCAGATTTACATAGCACTTTATGCTTTACAACTTTCCTAGCAAAATTTCTGTGAAATTGGATGCATTCAAGACCCATAGAAGTTAAATGGCTTATCCCCAAAATCATAGGTTTCATAACTATAAGTTTCAGTTTCAGGTTTTAAACTAGATTACCCCACTACAAACATATTTTCATTGTACTATGCTATTTCTCCTTCATTCTTTTGCAGGCCAAGGAATGACCTTGAAATGGTTTTAAATGAAATACAAGTTTTATTGGATATTTGGTAGAGTTCTCAACCAAGATCCAAGTAACATATCTGGGGTGGATTAGTTTGCTGCTCTAGGATAGGACAGAGAGGGCCCGAAAGGATAAAGGCCAACTGTGTCACAATATAAGATGACTCTCAAGGAAGAAAACATATCCCTTTGCAGATTAGGTTTGAGTTCCATGTTCAGAAAAGATGTGACCCTTGCCCATCAGTAAAGGATACAAAATGTCTAGGAGGCTAAATGGATAACATGATAGTGAACAGAGAATGGCCTCCCTTGGTGCTTAGGAGATAGAGTCTGGAAAAGAAGCTAAAAAAAAAGACTAAGGATGGAACTCTTTTGGAGAGACAAGGAAGAATAAAAAATACAAAATTTGCAATAGCAATGTACTTCTATTCTTAGCACCTAGAAATCAACAAGATGCTTGTTCTTTAAAGAAATGTGGCATTACAAAAAGTACAAATAGAAGAATGAGAGGATTCACACATAACAAAATCTAATCAGACAAAAGGCAGCTAACTAAAGAGAGACAAATGTTTATCATATTAACAAGTCATATCAATTCACCCAAAAGGAGTCTCTTAGAAGGTATCAATTCCATCACTTCATTCTTTATGAAAGAAGCTCCATTTTTCTCTGTGCTTAATCTTCTTTATAGATACACTCACATATAACATTTTCTCTAACAGATGATCCTAGGTCGCTAAAATGTGAATGATGAGACATATTATCAATCTTCACTCTGATTTTGTGATAAATAAAAATAAATGTCTTTTATACTTCTTAGGACACAAACAGAATTGAGGGTTACATTTATCTTCACAATCTCAGCCTATTACTTTAAGATACTAAAATGCCAGTCTTCAAATATTCTTTGCTTTGGCATCTCTCCTAAAATGCATGTGAACTTAGATTTGTTATTCTGTACAACCAATTTCTCTGCAATAGAGTTGAAGGAAGGTATGTGTGTGTAGAGAAAACATAAAGATCTATTTCAAAGAGAAATTTAATATCTGAGCTAAATGTTCAAATATCACCATCTGCATTTACTTAGCAGTGATATCTTTCACAACTCTCCTTGCCTTGTTTACTAAATATCAAAGTAATGTGTCTAAATGTCATCCTCTCTCATATTCTGTATTAAAGTCTTGAGTACTAAAATGGTACCTTAATGACTTCATGTGATTGCACAGTTTATGATGCCTCCACTCTGTACTATTCCCATTATTTATTTTCTTTGTTTAGATGATGTTGAAAGTGCTGACCAGTGTGCTGTCTGGGTTCGATACAGATATGTTATCAATTCTCAACTGATTCATCAATGCAAAGACAACCATTTTAACTCCTCTTTATTGATTCCTTATCCCAATCATCACTATAGCTTTTCTTCTCCCCTCAAGGCATCTTAGTCTATCCCTCCCAATCATCTTGACTATATATGTATCTGGGATCTCATCCCTTCCTGTCTTCCTAAGTAGATTACTCCAACAATTGTTTGTTCCCCATCTATCCTCCAATATTTTCCTAAGTACTAGTGCCTTTCTTTCTGTCTACAAACACATCCAATTGTGTTTGTAGACACAAACACATTCTGAAAAACTTTTCCCAGAGCCTATTAGTTTAACCAGTTTTATATCTCTCTTCCCTTTCTCAGTCAAACCCTTAAGGAAAAACATTCTACATCCTTTGCCCTTCCTGCTCTTTTCTCACTCTCTTTTAAACACTTGGCAATCTGCTTTCCAAAATTATCACTCAAACAGTTCTCTCACTCTCTCTAAAGTTACCAATGATCTCTTAATTGTCAATTCTCATGCTACCCTCTCAATCTTCATCCTTGTTGACCTCTATGTTGTATTTGACACTTTGACCAGCACCTCCTAGTAGAAATTCTCTCTGGGTTTTTGTTACATTGCTTTCTAGACTCCCCCACGTGTCTGATCTTCCTTCTCTATCACCTTTCCTTGATCATCACCCTTACTATCTAGCCTTAGTGATCTCATCATCCTTCATGATTTGCATTACAATCTCTATACAACTGATTCCAAGGTCTATATATTTAATTATATTTCTCCATAGTCTTTTTCTTGACCTCAAGTCCAACATTATGAACTACATGTTGTTTAGTTCAAAGTGAATATTCCATGGGCTCCTCAAACAACATATTGACAACAGAACTCTTTATCTTTCTCTTCAAAATCCATGCTTCTTTTGAATGTCCATGTTTCTATTTAAGGCACCATTCTCCTTCCAGTGAGGTAGATAGATAGAATAGCTTGTCATCAGGGAAACGAGTTCAAACTAACCTCACATATTTCCTATCTGTGTGATTCTGGGCAAGTCACAACTTCAATCTGCCTCAATTCCTTCTACTGTAAAGTGGGATAATAGTATCTACCTCCCAAGGTTGTTGTAAGGATCAAATTAAAAAAAAAAACTTACCACAGTATCTAACACAAAAGTAGTTGCTTAATAAATGTTTATTCTCTCTTCTACTTCCTTTTCAGCTCCCCAGTTTTACAATTTCTGTGTCATCTTCTGAATGCAAATCTCAAAACTCTATTTAACTGATATGTAGTTATCTATAATCATTGAGTCATTACTCTCATTCATTTCAATATATAAGCAATTTCTGTCTCTATACCATCTCATATGTCCCCTCTTTTCACTTACAAAGCAATCAAAGAAAATGAGCCTCATCTTACCTTTTTTCCTGGACCATTAAATTAGACTCCTAATTAGTCTCCCTTCCTTAAGTTTCTTCTCACACTGATCCATCATCCACACACCACCAAAGGGATTTTCTTGAATCTGACTATATCTGTCTATGCTGCTCCTCCTCCCCACACTGCTTCTTCCACTATGGAGGCAGTTAGGTCATGCAATAAATAGCGTTCTGGGTCTGGAGTCAAGAAGACCTGAGTTCAAGTTCATCCTCTGTAACAATTGGAATGATGCCACCTGCTGGAGACCTACTGTAGGAAAGCTCTGCCATGCGGAGAAAGCTTATGAGGGCAAGGCCATGCAGCTTTTCTTTGGCGTCAGGAAGTGACGTTTGCTTGTGGGAGGAAGAGAGGGCAAGGCTGGCGTTCTCGCTTTTTTTCTTCAGGACTCGGGTGGAGAAGGGAGCTAGAAATGCATTCTCCCTTTAATAGATAGATGAATCTAGGCCTTTCTCTCTTTACCAAAATCTTATTCTCCTTAATAAATGTTTAAAAGTCTAACTCTTGCTAAAGCTTATAATTTATTGGCAATCACTCATTAGATATTTTAGACATACTAGCTAGAATTTTAGTCCCTTACACCTCAGACACTTACTAGCTGTGGAATTCTGGGCAAGTCACTTAACCTCTTTTTGCCTTAGCTTCTTCAACTGTAAAATAGATTAACAGCACCTTCCTTGCATTGTTGTTGCTGTGAGTATCAAATGAGATATTTGCAAAGTGATTGGTACAGTGTCTGACATTTAGTAGGTGCTATATGAAAGACAGTTCCCTTCCCCTTCCCCTACTCTTTTTTTTTTTGGGGGGGGGATGAAGCAATGAGGGTTAAGTGACTTGCCCAGGGTCACATAGCTAGTAAGTGTCAAGTCTTTGAGGCTGGATTTGAACTCAAGTCTTCCTGAATTCAGGGTCAGTGCTTTATCTACTGCACCACCTAGATGGCCCCCTTCCTGTACTCTCAACTGGCTACCTATCACCTCTACATTAAAATACGCATTCTTTTATTTGTCACTGAAAGCTCTTTTTAACCTACCCCCAACTTACCTTTCAGCTTTATTGTTCATTATTCTTCTCTATGAACTCTATTGTCCAGCACTACTGACCTCCTTTCTCTTCCTCACAAACAGCACTTGATTTCTTGCTTGGAAGAATTTGCACTGGCTGCTCCCCTCACACCCCATGACTAGAATCCTTTCATTTCTCATCTTTGTGTTTTGGAATCCTTTGGATTTCCTTTAATACTCAACTTAAGAGACTTCTTTTACATGAGATCCTTCCTGTCCCTTTTCCCCTTCCCCACAGGTGCTAGTGTTTCTTCCATAAATAAATTTATATATGTCAATGCAAAGGCTACACTGATAAATCCAGTTTGATCTGCAAAGTATAGTCTGTCTGTGGCACTACTCTCCATCTCCCTCCATATATTCTTTCTGTCTCTTTCTGTCTCTGGGTTTGTCTTTCTGTCTCCTTAGGTTGGGCTACTCTGCTCACTTCACTTGAATCCACTTTGATGTGTGAGGATAGTTCTATAGAGTGACCCCTACATGGATAAAATTTAACACTCTCTAAGGATAACTCTGGTGGTGATGGAGATGCTGTCAGACTACTTAGCACTATAGTTCCTGAGCCCCCTCTGATGTGTTTCCCATTTATACAAAATCAATCACAGTAATATTATTTTTTATTTTAAAAGTGAGATGATTTTTAAATGAGATGGGAAAAGAAAGAATAATGAATAATCAAAATCTAATTGTCCATAAATAAACCTAGATCATACCTTCCTAGCAAAGCTGTCACTATTTCTGTGAGGTAAAATGGGCTCACACAGAAACCTATGAGGGAATCATATGAATATAGAGATCCATCTATAGAAGAGAGGTGTTTACATTTTTGGTCTTTTTAGAGAACAGTTTGCACCATGACCACCTGCTGGGCAAATTCACTTCTCTGCTCCTCTTGGACTACTGAAACATCTTTACGATCTCTTTGTACACGTACATCCTTGTCAGAATGCTGAGAAAGTGCTCTGTTCTTTTAGCAAAATATGGTAGCGTAGCTTAAACCAGATTCAAAGTCCACTTTCCCCTTCCCCCTCTCTTAAGCTATAGAGAATATAAAAGGAACACACAAATACCCTGATGATTCCCTTTTCTCATCCTGTAAATAATTTTAAAGAAAAGGATCTTAATTTCAGGTTTACACACACATACATACACACATACACATACATACATACATGCACACACATACATACATAGATATATTATATAAATTGAATTTTAAGATAATGGGTTTCATTGTAATTACACATATTTTATTTTATTCATTTAAAAACATTATTCTTAGAAGGGGTCCATAGGCTTCAACTGATTGCCAAAGATCTTCATGACATAAACAAAAGCTTAAGCACCTCTCACTAGAGGTCAGCAAAACCAGATAGGCCTTCATATAGCAGAGGAGTCTGCTTCTCTCTAGATTCTAGCAGCTAAAGAGACAGTTGAGATGAAAGCAATTCTCTCAGCTGACTCAGGCTTTTTCCAGCCAATTTGCTTTTAATAAAACAATGCAATGCCTCTCTTCCAATCAGCATGGCTCCCAGTGAAACATCTGCAGAGCTCCTAAAGTAGCTGCATCAGTTGACTTCTGTCTACTGTCCCTAACTTCTCCTGTGCTTAGCTCTTCTATTTCTATCTTCATTTGGTCATTTCCCATATTCTGGTTTTTAATGCTTCAAATTAAAGCCTGGGCATAAAATACTAACTCATCTATGCCTCCATGATATGAATCTAAAATCATTTACTTTCTAAACAGTATAATCTTTATATTTCCTATTCCCCATTGTTTCGATTTACAGTTTATAAGATATAACACTGAAAACTCTGAGAATGGCTATATATGAGTGAATCGATAGACAATACACTACAATTTTCTTACTCAGTCCATGCCATCAAACAGCTTCTGTGAATATATTTACATGAGGGCAGTGTTTTATTACATGCTAGTGTAGTGCACCAGGGTGATGCAATCATTTTGAAAGTAAAGGCAGGTCAAATAAAATTTGCAGCAAAATAGAGAAATTGCCTACTACTATATTCCAAAAAAATCAAGCATACTTGGATATTTGCATAATTCCAAAATCTTTATGTAACTAACATCAGTAGTTTCTTACAGAAGCCCTATTCACATTGCAAAAAAAAAAAAAATCCATATAACGCGGTTTGCATAGTAACAATATAAATGCCACCTCTATAATACCACTGGAAGGAACAAGCCCCATGCATTTATAGTAATTTTCTTTCTTTTGAAGTTTTAAGTTGTTAGGGAAATATACTCTCGTCTAGTGGATATGCTTGTGTGTATAGGGATAAGAACTGAGTTGTGATTTCATTGACATAAGGTACTCTGGAATAAGCAAACTCCCTCTACCAATACAGTTTGGCACCTTCTCTGTGAAAAAAAAATGATTGTCTTTTATATTTATAACTAATTATTGAATCAGAATCAAGGTTTCCCCCCTTTTTCTTTCCTTATCCAGAAAACAATCAGTGTGGGAAATTTCTCAAAGACTCACCAAAGAAAAGAAACTCTCAGTTTAGGCTATAGGTGGATTACCTCTCATTGTGTTTTCTCAGACAGGTCTGGTAAGATGTGGAGTCTCCTTTTGTTCAGAGCGGAGATATGGAAATTGATGTTTCTTTGACCAAGACTTGGGGGAGCTAAATCATGTACTCCTAAAACCCTCACTGGAATATTGCCCAACCCCTCATTGTAATATTCATTCTCTCATTAATTATTATCCAATCAGAGGCAATTGCCACCCTCGGGAGCACTTTGTCTCCCAAGGGCATATAAACTGTGAGTTTAAATGCAGGAATATGTTTAATTTCATTGTATATATATAACCTGGTTGCTTTCTGTCTTTGGGAGGAGGGAGGGAAAGGAAGGTGGGAGAAAAACTTAGAACTAAAAATCTTATGAAAACAAATATTGAAAACTAATTTTACATGTAACTGGAAAGTAATAAAATATTTTTATGTTTTAAAAAAAGCTGTGAGTCTACTACTATGACAGGTCTTTGGCATTCTAAAGTGCCACTGACCTAATTTTATTAATATACATTCTAGCCTTATTAATAAAATGTTGAAATTATGCAGAAACAATGCCTCTCCAACTTTTTAATGTAATAACTGAAAATTAAGATTCTAGATTGCTACTTGCAACAGAAAGGTCTAATATTCAAGGTGTCTTTCTGTCTGTCTGTCTGTCTCATTTTCCATCATGCCCTTGTGAGCAGTTGCCTAGCACTTTGCAGTGAAGTTGAGGACTAAAAGAAGATACCTTGAGTATGTATTCATTCCTAATAACATTAAGTCCATTTCTTCTTTCCATATGAGGGAGCAGATGGTAAACAAAGTGAAAATACTATCTAATATTTATAAGACTAATAAATGATGGCAGTCAAATATTAGAAACTAATTATAGGGTAGAGCCAAGGTTGCAGAGTAGCAGGAAGAAATGTGACACATCTCCTCCAACACAATCTTCCACAAATATTTTTAAAATGTACTTTTTCTGAGTCTTAAATGAAAAATCTAAAAAAGAATCACAGTCAATCATTTTAGCACCCCAGGTTAGCAGAAGGAGGTAGACAAATGGACCTGTGGACACTGTGGATGCAGTCTTTCCAGGGATGTGCAACTAGAAAATCTAGAACACAAGAACTAAAGGTGATTGTAGCTATGTAACAGGGTGAGTAGTCTTGGACAAATATAGTAGGTGTCCAAACATATAGTCTATGAGAACAGGTACCAACAGACAGATAAATTGTTCAGTACTTAGGTTCAGGGAAGATTGAGGAGGGAATCTGTGCCTTGGGGTGATGCTATGGGTTAATGAGTAGTCTTGAAGTCCTAGGATATGTCCTAAATGAGAAACAAATTGAGAAGTATATAGTGGCTGTATATCTGACTCTAGGAGATGAAGTACAATATCTAGCCAAATTTAGCTCTGACTCTAAGATGTTCCAACCTTTAGCCAAATCTAGAACCTATAATGAAATAAGTCAGGTGGGAATTCCAAACTAAAGAGTTGTCTGCAGATAGGTCACTCTGAACTAACAAACTTTCCTGCTGGCTGATAGTGACTGAGTCTCATCCCAGTGTACTGGAATTTCCACCCAGGGGCAAGTCAAGAGCAGTGTCCAAAATCAGATCAAGCTAAGCAATTTGCAGAGTTCAGAGAGGGAGAGAGTGATCAGACTTTGCTCTGGATCCAACCATTTTGAAAGAAATGAAGGCTTTTAGGTCCCCAGAGTAAACTTGTCCCTGGGATACTAGAATAACACAATACTTGTTAGGCTAAGAAAGCTTGCTATTATTGTCGTTTGTACTTCATTCTCAAAGAGGACATGGCATTGCAAGGTGATTGGATTTGAGTGAGGAAGGACTATGCAAAGTAAACAGCCTCACTCTTTCCTCTAGTCATCTGTGTCCAGTGGCAAAATATTTATATGAGGATGACTGGAGATGACTCTGGATGTTTGAGGCAATTGGATTAAGTGACTTGCCCAGGGTCACACAGCTAGTAGTATCAAGTGTCTGTGGCTAGATTTGAACTCAGGTCCTCCTGATTCCAGGGCCAATGCTCCATCCACTGTGCCACATAGCTGCCAACAAAGCAGCAAAATAACCAAAGACGATAAAAGCTCAATTTAGATGTTTCCATCATTAGTGCATAGGGAAAAGACTTAACATAAAATCCAAAGTCATGAATAGGGGTAAAAGAATAAAGAAAACAAAAAATTCCACTATTTATGGTAAAAGGGCACCCAAGACATAAACTCAGAAGATGAACCTGATCCAACTGTTAAGTATAAGGTGCCATCCCTTTAATTTTCTGTTCTTTCCATGAGCATTGGTTAAGTTCTGAATCAGACAAAATGGTATTTTTGTGTAAATAAAAAGTTATATAAACTGGTAAGGGATGTAAAATATTGCCTTCATAATACATGATCATTTGGATGGCCAAAAGGAGTGTGAAAAGAACTTTGATTTAATAAAAACTGCTAAAATATTTGTATAAAGAAACATAGTTATCTGGTGGGAATTGAGCAACTTAGGACAGAAAATGAACTTTGGCTAAATATAAAACTTTAAATCATCTTGTGAAGAGTGGAGAAACATGTTTTATTTGTTTGTGAACAGTTTATTGGTTTTTAAGGGGAAGGAAAGGCGTTTTATTTATCAACAACTGGAAAATATGAGTACAGCGGAAGTTACCTTCAAGGATGCACAATGAGATGTTGGTCCAAGCAGTAAGAACATCTTTGTTAGATTTGAGCATTTTTTCCAGATTTTACTCTTCAGTGCCCCTGAGATATTAAGGGTGTTTGAAGACTGTCTATAGTACCTAATATTTCTCCCCTCTCTGAGTTTAGAGGGAAAAGCACAAAAGAGAAACATAAGTTTTGGAACTGCTATTTAGGAAGAGAATCTGATATCTAATTCAATGCTGAAGACTCCTGGTAAATCAGTCAGTGAAGTAGCATTTATTAAATGCCTACTATTTTCTAGGTACTGTGCTAAGGAGGGGGGGAGGAAAGGATAAAACAGCTCTTGTTCTCAAGGAGTTCACAGTTGAATGATAGAGATTGCATGGAAACAACTATGTAAAAACAAAATATGTGATTCAGGATAAGTTAGAGGTAGTCTCAGAAGGAAGGAACAAAGATTCAAGAAGACTGTAAAAGATTTATTGCAGAAGGTGGAACTTCATCTGATATTCTTAATAAGCTAGAGAAACAAGGAAGTAGACATGAGGAGGAATATAGTCACAGGCATGGGGGATATCTAGTGAAAACCAGGTGTTGGAGTACTGTATTTGAGGAACAACAAGAAGTCAGGTTTTTTTTTTACTTGCTCAGAACTGGTTTGTATCAAAACAGCAAGCATGTACTATTTATTTTTATTTTTTTAATTTTTCTTTATTAATGAAGTATTTTATTTTTTCCCGTTACATGTAAAGATAGTTCTCAACTTTTGTTTATACAGGCTTTCCAATTTCAGATTTTTCTCCCTCCCTCCCTGCCCTCCCCCCCTCCCCTGGACAGCAGGTAAACTGATATAGGTTATATATATATATATATATATATATATATATATATATAGAGAGAGAGAGAGAGAGAGAGAGAGAGAGAGAGAGAGAGAGACAGCAGGTAATCTGATATAGGTTATATATATATATATACACACATTAATCCTATTTCTGCATTAGTCATGTTATAAGAGAAAAATCAGAGCAATGATGAAAAACCTCAAAATAGAAAAAACAAGCATGTACTATTTAAAAATAAATTCTGTTCTCTCTAATTTTATTGGACAACAAGAACATCCTGTTAAGTGAATGATTGACTGTTTTTGATTTATATCAGTGAGAGACAGCCAGTCTGATGAGCTTTGCAGTTCTCTGACTTAAAAGGGATTTGCTATTCAAATTAATAGGTAACACTTAAAGAGCTTGTAAATATAGTGTCAATTTAATAATACAAATGATGAATCAGTGGCTAGAAAACAATATATGCAATAACTGCAATAACATAAATGGAAATAATAACCACAAACCAATAAAAAGTAAATGATGTAAAATGACAATCAACAGACATGGCTCCAAAGGAAGAGATATAAACACCCTACCCACCCATATCCCACTCCTTTGGAAAGCTAGGAGTTCTATAGGTACTGTTCATTGGGCATTTTTTTCAGAACTTTTGAGGTATTGATCAATTATTCTGACATTTTCTCTTATTTTTCTTTAAAATATTATTTTTACATGGAATGGCTCTCTGGGAAGGGGGCAAGGAAGGGAAACTGGAAGAAATTTTGGTGATATAAAAAGAAAACCAAAATGTATTTAAATAATTATTTTTTATAAACAATAGAAGAGATAATGATTTGCTCAGCTAGAGAGTGGGGTCAGCAGACAAGCAGTTAGTTGAGAAGTGGTTTCATGTGGTTCAGATCTTTCTGAATGGACAAGTGACATCAAAGCTTTTAGTGCAAAATTATGAGTCACTGTGAGTTTCCATAGTCAGTTGACCCAAAAATGATCAGACTCTGGAAAAAAAAAAGTTTCAAATGAGACTGATTTGTACCAGGAAAGCCAAATTGATAACTTATCTAGAGAAACACAGCTGTCAAAAGATGGGTTTTCACGTAGGCCAGAGAGTGGGTTATCTTCCCTGGAGTGAAGCCTATTTCAGAAACATTCATGATCAGAAAGTTAAGCAGCAGAAGGAGAGTACTCAAGAGGTCGTTATAGAAATAACCCTGTGTTTAGTTTCAGTATCCTCTTCTCTTTCCTAGTGCTGGCAAAATACTATCAAGCTATGCTTTCAATTGACATGAAGGTACTTTCCACAGAAGAAAGCCACTGTTTGCTTGGGGGAGAAGGATTAAATCTTTACTTAAACCTAATTTCCTGCTTAACACCTCTTCCCTTCTGGCTGCAGTCCTTCAAAGGTGGTATACCTCTATTTTCTGAAGGGTGAGATCTTTGAGTAAGTCACCTCAATTTTATAGGTCTCAGGTTCTTCACCATTAAAATGAGGTGGTTGGACTAAATGATCTCTAAGGTCTCACCCTGAAATGAATAATAATAAAGTTGTGATAAATGATAAGGAAAATCATACATAAAGTTAGGAAAATAACCTTACATTCTCTCTCTCTCTCTCTCTCTCTTTCTGTCTCTCTCTTTTGGTATATAAATAGATATATATATATATAACCTTTTAAAAAATAATAAATATTTTTATTTGCAGTTTTGGGTTCCAACTTTTTATCCCTCTTTCCCTCCCTCCCCTCAGGTGGCAAACAATCATATATGGGTTATACATGTATGACTATGTAAAACATTACCATATTTGCCATTTTGCATAAGAAAACTTGATTAAAAGAAAAAATGAAACCCTCTTTTGATCTTCCTTTTATGTTCCCCTAAAATAGTTTATAATCTATTAGATTTTAATAAATTTATAAAATATACAAAGTACAGTAAGAATATATTTTTTTTTAATTACACACTTCTTTCTGTATGCCAACAGAGGGGTAAAAACTTTACCCTTTACACCATAGGAAACCCAGAAAGTAGTATCTTTAAAAAGGAGGACAGAGTTGCTTTCTCTAGCTTCAAAGGATACACAGTTGATAAAACTCTTGTGCATTTGAAGAAGGACCCAGAGGCTAAAATGATTTCCTTCCTCTCTGCAGGAAAGCTGAACTCTAGCCAAATTTGAGGCTTCAAGAAAAGCTGGCCATTTTTTGTATCAGCCTCACTGGTGGCATTCACAATTTTTCAGCATTAAGTCTTCATTCCAGAGAGTGAACTACAATTTACCATGAAAATCTTTAATATGGTTTTTAATATAAACATTTACATTTCTAAGTGGCTGAAAATGGGTTTCAATCTGGAATATATATCAAGATTTACTAGTGCTGTGCCCTAAAGAACGTAATTGTGAAACAGCAATTGCCTTGTATCTATCTACATTCATTACTTTTAGAAACAAGGGACATTTACTATTGGTAACAAAATAATTTCCTGAAGCATATTGAAATTTTCATAGGACATTTGCTTGTGGGAAATAAATTAGTTACTTTAGACAATATAGAACATCCTGGTATCAGAGCCTGATATGAATATGTAGATTTTGCTTTGAAGTTACAAATGAAAGTGAGTGATTAGGAGGAAAATGACAAAATTGATAAGAAAGAGAAGTTGTTTTCATAACGTTTTATTTCACAGTGTCATTTGTCATTCAATTACCTAGCTTATTTGACAGAATACAATAGAATGACGATTTTGGAACCATTTTTTCCAGACGAACATTATAAAATTTCAGCTGATAGAAACCATATAAGCCAATGAGAAATCGTCTTCCCACCCATTCAATTCCAAAACCTATTTAATTGAACTATATGCAATAAGGGTTTGACTTATTTACAATTTATTGAAAAACTATTTGAAGTATAATTATTGAACAAAAGAGAGAAGTTCTTGCTTATTATTCATACTCCCCCTCAGCCAAAGTATAGTGATTTTCACATAGTAGGCCCTGAATGAATGAAGATTTTATTTAGCATTTATCGAAAGCTCATATTGACTATGCCATATATTACTACTACTAATAATAGTGATAATACTATCACAATTTATTGAAAAACTATTTGAAGTATAATTATTGAACAAAAGAGAGAAGTTCTTGCTTATTATTCATACTCCCCCTCTGCCAAAGTATAGTGATTTTCACATAGTAGGCCCTGAATGAATGAAGATTTTATTTAACATTTATCAAAAGCTCATATTGACTATGCCATAAATTACTACTACTAATAATAGTGATAATACTAATAATATCTAAAATTTATGTAGTGCTGAGACAAAATATGAGAGACATGGTTTCTGGGTAATTTAATCATTTTATTATTTGTCCAGCAGTTTATTAAAAAAGGAGGTCTATTGGCCATCTCTCTCAGACCAAACAACCCTAATGGTGGTGGCGTCCTCAGTTCATATACCCTTCCATCTGTAGGAGGTCCATCCCATAGCAATCAAATATAATTGTTTAGCAACAATTAAATCTAATTGGTTGACATGATAGGAGGTGGGTTATATTAAAATGAAGTCTGGGGACATGTGATTCAGGTCACTCAACTCTTGACAACAGAGAATGAATGTGGATTCCTTACCTAAAATAGTTTCCATCTAGGTGTGGATATGCAGGTCAAATCTCATCAGTAGGCCTTCAGCTATCTAGACCAAAGGATCTGTCTCCACCCAATTCTCCTTTATAAACTTGACTTAGGCTTGACACAGACAAGGAGTTGATGGAATCTCTCAAGAAGAGCTTGCCTTTGAGTGTGTGTGGCGGGGAGAAAGGACTAATAAAGAAGGGGAAATCACTGTGTTACCCAAGATATTAATCATTAATAATTATTTCTCAAAGTGCTTTATGATCTACAGAGTGTTTCTCCCCAGGGTTCCTGTGAGGTAGGTATTAATTTATGATACAATTAAGTTAAGCATTTCCAGTTCTTTTGGAAGATTTGAATCTGTAGTCTAATGGAAGGTAGGTGAGTTCTCTCTCATGATAAAGATAGCAACCAATGCACAAACATAGAAGCAGAATAGATTGTTTAGAGCAAGTTGAAAATAAATGATATTTAAATGACCCCAAACCTATCCTGAAACAATTGTCCATCCTTTTAATAACAATGTACTTCTAATGGTGATGTATGGCCAGAAGTCATGGAAGACTATGGTCCCTGAAGAATTGAAATTAAGGATTAGCCAAAGAGCAATGGAGAATGAGATGATCAATATGAATGGCTTCCACACATTACAAACAAGGAATTATTTAAGAGAAATGATATACAGGATATGTTTAAAGAAAAAGAAGGGCAGAATAACATATTGGATAGAGTGCTTGGTGTGTAATCAGAAAATCCCTGAATTCAAATGCTATCTTAATGCTACTAGGAAATCATGTAGCCTCTCTGGGGCTCAATTTTCTTCTCTGTAAAATGAAGTGGTTGGAGCTTAGTGACCCCTAGTCTCTCTTATAGGTATGAATCTTTGAAACTATATATAATTTAGTGACCTCTAAGATCCCTTGCAGGTGATTCTATGTATGAATTTTTTTGTTTAAAAAAAGGGAGATTGTACTATGAGAACAAGGGATAATGGATAGAAATTTTTCTCCATTGATAGGTATGATAAGTACTATTACTTTGCATTCATAGGGTCTTTCCCTCTTTCAGTGTTTTTGCACTCATATTTCAATGTTTAAATAAATTTTGATTTCTCAGACTGTAGGCTTTTGTCTTTGCCCTCCCATAAATCTTCCACTCAATATAATGGGGACCTTCACATAGTTCCCTTAACTTACTTATTTCCCTTATTCTTGCTCTAGGTCATGTTTGCCTCCTTTCTCAGTCTATACATCTCTTTGATGACTTTTTTGATACTTCTGGTACATAGTATGTCATTTGTAATATGCTGATTAACACCATGCATTTCTCCATTATTCTTTTGATGGATCATTATCTCATCCCTGTCTATTGAATATTTCCCTAATGCCTACAAACATACTCACATTTCTCCCAACCTCAAAAAAAGCCCCTCACTTGATCCATCTCCCTTTTATGACTGTAGTCCCTGAGAAGGTTGCCTACAATAGGTGTTTCCACTTCCTTTCCTTTCATTCTCTTTTTAACCCTTTTCAGCTTAGCTTGTGGCCTGATCATTCAGTTGAAATTGCTTTTTCCAGTTACTAATAATCTCATAATTAATAAGTCTAATGATGTTTTGCTCAATTCTTCTTATTTTTTTTTGTGGGGCAATGGGGGTTAAGTGACTTGCCCAGGGTCACACAGCTAGTAAGTGTCAAGTGTCTGAGGCCGGATGTGAACTCAGGTACTCCTGAATCCAGGGCTGGTGCTTTATCCACTGCGCCACCTAGCTGCCCCTAATTCTTATTCTTTTTGACCTCTCAGCAGCCTTTGATACTATTCTTTTCCTTTATACTCTCTTTTCTCTAGATTTTTGTGACACCACTGTCTCCAACTTGTCTTCCTACCTGACTGACCTCCCTTCAGTCTTCTTTGTTGCATCTTCATCTAATCCATACCCACTATGGATGTCCTTCAAGGTTCTGTCTTGACCTATCATCTTTTATTCCTCTATGTTACTTCAATAGACATTTTCATCAGCTCCCATAGTTTTATTCATCCTCTCCATGAACATGACTCCCAGATCTACACGTGCGGTCTTAACCTGTCTCCCCATCTCCAGTCTCACATCTAAAACTGCCTTTTATACATCTTGACCTGGATGTCCCATAGACATATTAAAATAACATGTCCAAATATAGATTATTACTACAATTTCCTGTTTAATCAATTTACCTAATTATCCCCAGTTTATCCTGTACATATCTTTTTGTACATAGTTATTTGCCTGTTGTCTCTTCAATTAGATTGTGATTTTAAGAGCAGGGTCTGTTGTCTTATTTTGTTTCTATCTTTTTCCCTTCTTTCTTTGTATCTCCAGTCCTTAGCACATAGCCTGGCACAGAGTAGATATTTAAGAAATGCTAGTTGATTGATCATTCTGTGAAACAGGTATTGTGGGAATTCTTATCCCATTTTATTCATACAGAGCTGAAGCACTTTAGGCAATTTCAAAGACTTGCTCCAACTGTCATAGCTAGTTGCAGAACCAAGACTAGAAACTATGTTCTAACAAAAGTATAATTAAATTTTGAGCACTATTCATGATAAGTGATAATGTTTTAGCAAGATGAAGTGAAGCGAGGTAATGTATTACCCCTTCCAAGTAAATGAGTATTTTAACATTTAAGTGCTATGAATGATGAAAATTTTAGACTCTTAGTAAGCTGGGAAAAATACATTACTCCTTAAGCAAACCTTATAAGTAGCTGCCTAGTCCACCTATTATTCATATACCCTTTAGTCTGATATAAGATACATAAATCTTCACTTCAGAGTTTTATATATGTACATGTAAACATGCATACACATATGTATGTTGAGAATGCATATTATATATGCATACAAAACATATGCATACATATCTTTTCTAGCCTCATGTCCTATTAATCTGATCATTGCACCACCCAGCTGCCCTTTTTTTAAAATGAGGGAGAATAGAGAATAATCATTTTAAAATGCATCTCTTTACAAAGATGTATGCGTATGTGTTTGTGTGTCCATAACTGTGGAACACAGTGTATAACATTGGGATGTTGAGGGTTTTTTTTTTTCTTTTTTAGTGAGGCGATTGGGGTTAAGTGACTTGCCCAGGGTCACAAAGCTAATAAGTGTTAAGTGTCTGAGGCTGGATTTGAACTCAGGTACTCCTGACTCCAGGGCTGGTGCTCTATCCACTGTGCCACCTAGCTGCCCCGAGGGTTTTTTTTTTTAATGTAATGATTCAGTTTTGTTGAATTTGTCTTCTTTTCTTCCTCTTTTTATTTGTTATTCTTTTGGGGAAAGAAAACTATTTGGAATAAGGATGACTTTCTTGTGGAGGATTGGGGGAAGAATACAGGAGAAGGCAATGTAAAAACAAAAGATATCAATAATATGTATTTTGAATAGGTTTTCATTTCTGGTTATGGAGCAATGTTTTTCAGTGACTACAAATCTCCCTCTATGGGAAAGTCATATGCAAAGCATCTGTTCCTACTGAAATTTGCACTTTGTGTTATATAAAGACATTCATTCATTTGTGTGACATAAAGATATTCATTCATTTATTCATTCATATAACAATTGTTTAAGTGCCTTACCATATGAAAGAAATACTCATCTCAGTGAATTTATCAATTGGATTCAGTCAACAAAAGATGGTGAGACTGCCTACATTTAGGGCAATGTACTGAATACTGGATGAGATAAAAAGAGCAAAAGTAGTCTCTGGCCTCATGGAGTATAAAGTCCAGAAAGGAAACAAAGTCTGTAGAAAATCAACGGTAATCTACAAAATTCAAAAGTATAATGAAAGTATTAGCAGTGCCAATTTAATTCTGATTACTTCTGGTTGGGGTGAATCAGAAAAGACTTACACAGAGCCTTTAGTCTTAAAGTAGAGTGGGACAGTCAGACCTAGGCTGTTGGGGGTTAAATAAATACAATTTCTCTGATTCTCTCCAAGTTAGATTTATATTTGTATACAGGAGCAGTGAAAGGTTTCATTCTACTTCCTATCGCCTTCAATTTTAAAAATACTTTTTTTTTTTTAAACAAAAAGTGAGTTGGCAAATTCTCTTTCACTAAGTGACAGAAATAGTCATCATGATCACCCCTGAGGAAGAATGCAAAAATAACCAGAGGGGGGAAAAACAGCTCCCACTTACTTTTAGAAATCAAGCTCTATGTCAGAATTGAATTTTACAAGAATAACCTTAGTCAAACTGGTTAGAACACACATATTATTAGAAATAGAACATTCATCTTCTTTGAGTGGAAGGGTAGGTGGGGATTCACATTTAGAAGCATGGAAAACTCCTACAAAAGGTCTAAATTATGCAGAATAACTCTATGGAATTTAGGCATCAAACAATGACATAACAATCTGGATTGGGAGGAAGTTGCACAGAAGGAAAGCATTTATTAACTTGCAGATGGCCTTACTCTAGTTGGCTGCAACTATTGTGACTTGGGAACAGGAGTGAACTCCAAATGCCGGAAGCCATCCCAGATGGCATAGACAACATACTAGAGAATACATTTCAATAATCATTTAAACAGCAAGCGTAACACTTACAGAAACTGGCATTCAGCTCACTTCTGGGCATTAGAGCCCTTCCCTCATGAGGAATTTCAGGGAACATCAACAACATCTAAAACAATTATTTAGATTTTCTTTTAAAAAATAAAATCAGAATATCAGGATTTGGGGAGTCATTAAATTAAAGCATGAATTTAAATCAAACCAACAAATGTTTACTCAATGCTC
Source organism: Dromiciops gliroides (assembly GCF_019393635.1). Classification (NCBI taxonomy): domain Eukaryota; kingdom Metazoa; phylum Chordata; class Mammalia; order Microbiotheria; family Microbiotheriidae; genus Dromiciops; species Dromiciops gliroides. The sequence continues at coordinate 232,813,537 of NC_057861.1, forward strand.
ACTACATGCAAACAATCTAGTGTGCTAGGCTCTATGAAAGAGAGAGAACTAGATTCGGTTGCTGTTCTCACAGAACTTTTAGCCTAGTAGGAGACAGAACATAACATAAAATGAAAATATCAGTAAAAGGTTTGAAGAATAGTTAGAGACAACAATAGGAAAGATTCCTCAAGATAAGGATTGATACCATCAGTTAATAAACATTTAGAATGTGCAGATTCGTGTTCAGGGCTCTAAGAACTGCACTAATTGCTAAATGATTTCCCCCTTGCTTCTTCTTCTCTTATACATGCCCTAATATTAGTCTTTGTACTATATAATATTGAGGTGCCATAGATTCAAAATGTTTGAAACAAAGTGAAATGCTAATTGAAACAATTGGATTTTGGTTTGGGACCAAAATAATCTAAAATGAGAAGCTAAACATTCTATCAGATAGATACTGGATTGTCCAATTGCTTAGACAGAGATGAGAACAGCGACCATGGGATTATTAGTTCTGATGTTCAGTGCATCTGTGCTTGCTTTAATGGTGGTGTGATAAAGTATCTGAAGGGATGAATGAATGAGTGAATGAATATAACCTCAAATTTAACTCTTATCTATAATCTTTTTTTTTTTTTTTTTTGGTGAGGCAATTGGGGATAAGTGACTTGCCCAGAGTCACACAGCTAGTAAGTGTGTAAAGTGTCTGAGGCCGGATTTGAACTGAGGTCCTCCTGAATCCAGGGCCGGTGCTCTATCCACTGTGCCACCTAGCTGTCCCTTATCTATAATCTTTAGCCTGAGTATTTAAGCAATTTCATTGCAGCACACTTGTCAATAATTTAGTTTCATCAATCTATCTTTGAAACTTGAAAGACATAGTGTACAGAAAGAATATTATACATTTTGCAGATCTGAAAGATAATTTTACCAATTAAAATAACAATGTGACAACGTCCCCAAAATAAATTTAACATGGAGACAGCTAGGAGTTAGAATGGCTTGTGTTCAAATCTATCCTCAGATTTTTACTAGTTGTGTGATCCTGGACAAGTCATTTAACTTTTCTCAGCATCATTTTCCTCATTTGTAAAATAAGGCTAATATAGCACCTATTTCACTAATAGAAAATTTCCCTGGGATTTTTTCTCTTTCTCTCTTGACCGAGCTGAGATATTTTATATCCCACTGGGAGAACTCATTCCCTTTGTGTATAGTCTGGTAGTCAGTCGGTCAATAAGCATTCATTAAATGCCTACTATATGCTAGTTGTTGTGCTAAGTGATGGGAATATGAAGAAATGTAAAAAACAGTCCCTGACCTCAAGGAACTCATCATCTAATGGGGGAGACAACCAGCAAACAAGAATTGTAAACAAGCTACATACAAGATAAGTAGGAGATAATTTTTAAAGGGGAAGGCACAAAAATTAAGAGATTAGAAAATTTCTTTAGAAGGTTGGATTTTAATCAGGACTTGAAAGAATCCAAGGAAACTAGAACATAGGTAGAGATGAGAAGGGAGAACATACCAGGCAGGTGGGACACCTAAAGAAAATGCCCAGATGTATGTTCTCATCTGTTTACCTTCTCTGATTTTTGTTTGCTATTGTCTTATTTAAATTTCCTATTTCTTCTTTTAAATTGCGATTCCCTATTATGTTTTTGTATAAGTGATATTTGGTGGAAAAGGAGTTAAATCTTCAATATATATGTATATATTTATATATATACACACATCCATCCATCCATCTATCCATCCATCTATCTATCTATCTATCTATCTATCTATCTATCTATCTATCTATCTATCTATCTATCTATCCATCTATCTATCTATCCATCTATCTATCTATCCATCTACCTATCTATAAAGCTTGAACTTAATTTCCTCCCATACTAATAATATTTAGGGGACAGATAAATATAATTTTAGCTTGATACCTTTTATTTGAGGAGATCAGAGAGGAAATCCTCTGTTGTCAATGTCTTGCTTTTCCTTTTGGCAGGAATCAAAGTCTCCTTACAGAAGAGGTGGTAGAGGAGATGAGATATTATTTATGTCTTCCTGTAAGACACACACATCCTTAAATAGCTAGGACTTATATGGAACTTAAAGTTTTCAAAGAGCTCTACATATATTAGCTCACTTATTAATGATATCTTTAGATCCTTACAACAATCCTGTGAGGTAGGCATGATTATTAAATTCATCCTACAAATGAAAAATAAAATGAAGTTGATGGGGCTTAAGTGATTTGTCCAGGATCTCATAGATAGTAAACCTGTAAGCTGAAATTTGAAATGATGACTTTCTGACTTTAAGCCCAGCACTCTTATCTACTGTACCACCTAGTTGCCTCTAAATCTGCTGTTCTTCATGCTACATATCCCTAGATCCTTGATTCAGCTGTCTGAGACTTGATTTTATCTCATCTTCCTCATGACGCTTCTCCGTATATGCTCCAGTATATTAATGAGTTATTTAAATTGTGACACTCACAATAACATGATGTTTTAGATGTGTGTTCAGGGCAAATGTGGAATGGGATTATTATCTTCCTTGTTCTAGACACTGTCTTTCCATTAATGTAAAATATATTATTTTTTCAGCAGGCATATTCTTGTATTGTGGCTTCACTATATGCTTACACTAATACCTATAAATCTTTTAGATAAACATTCTCTTAATTTATGTCTCATTCATATTTTAGTCATGCTAATGACTTTTTTTGAGTTGAAGCACAGACTTCATATTTTCTTCTTATTAAATGTCACCTTTTAAAATTCCAACCATTTTCTATCCTATTAATATTTTTAGAACCTGGTTATGTTATATATCATATATCTTCTTTTATCCACAAATTTGATAAATATGTTAATTGTGTCATCCTTCTAGGTATTTATAAAAAAGGTTGAGACTAGTCTGTAGTTATCAACTCATTGTATTAACACAATTAAATTACAGATTCAGTTTTTTTAAAGTTTGAAAATAAATTTTAAAGCAAATTCTATTTGCTACAATTTGGCATATTCCCATTAAAGTTCATTAATGGCAGGTTGGTATACCATGTTGAAATGTGACAGTCCTTGCAATTTGTTGTTGTTCAGTCATGTAAGTTGTTCCCAACTTTTTACAACCCCACTTGGAGTTTTCTTGTCAGAGGTACCAAAGTGGTTTACCATTTCCTTTTGCAGCTCATTTTACAGATGAAGAACTGAGGCAAACAAGGTAAGGTTATGCAACTAGTAAGTTTCCAAGTCCAGATTCAAACCCAGGAAGATGAGTATTCCTGATTTCAGTCCAAACACTCTATTCCTTGTGCCATCTGGCTGCCCTATCCTTGGAATACAAGGATTTAAAACTTATTTAGCTTAATACACTCTAAGCATGTATGAGCATCCACACCCATTTCTTATTACTATTGCAGTTAAGACATTTTTCACTGGCTCCACTCTCAGCTCCCATATCTATTATTTTATAAGAAAGCACTGGGGCAGCTAGGTGGTGCAGTGGATACAGCACCGACCCTGGATTCAGGAGGACCTGATTTCAAATCTGGCCTCAGACCCTTGACATTTACTAGCTGTGTGACCCTGGGCAAGTCACTTAACCCCAATTGCCTCACCAAAAGAAAAGTCTTAAAATAAAGCACTTAGATTATAAGTCACAGCACATAGCAGGAAGAATTTATATAAAAAATCTAATTACTATCATAGTAAGGAAGTATATCATCAGTCATATTGCCCTTCATGCAAAGTACCTTGTCTCTTTCAACACACCAGGGATAGATGGAAGCACTTTACTCCAACCTGACAGCCATATAATACAATCCTAGCCTCAAGATTGTACTCCCGAAACCATTAATATTGGGATAACCCTTTATCCTTGATCATAAGAACCTTGCTTTATTTAGGAAATGTGTGATTTCTAATCTTAGAGTATCAACTAAAATAGTTGAAAAAATAACTTCAGTACATTAGTAGGACATAAAGCAAGCTCAGAAAAGTCATCAGTCATTTTGCATTTACTAACAAAAATCAGAGAAAAGATTAAAAATGAAATTCAATTTAAAATAAGTATAGAATATACAAAACAAGTGGAAGTCTACCTACCAAGACATACTGAGGATGTATATAAATTAAACTAGATAACCCTCTTTATTGAAATGTAGGAGAACAGATAATTGGCAATATATTAATTCCTCACATTTGGATCATGACTATAAAATAAAATATATTACAGAAAACAATACTTTATTTTACATAATTAGAGCCATACTAATCAAATTATTCAGTGATTCTTTTTTCTAGCATTAGACAAAGTAATATCTCTCCAGCCTCATTATACATCACTTCCCCAACTCTGCAACCTAGCCAAAGTGGTCTTTTCTCCATTTTTCATGCATAAACCCCCATCTCTAATGTTTGCACATTTGCAATGGCTTTATCTTTGTCCTTCATTCTTGGAATGTACATATCCTCAATTGTGATTCATAGAATACCTCTCTTACTGTAAGGCAATGCTCAAGTTTACCTTCTACATGAAAAGTTTCAGAAGGAATACCATAGCTCTCCTTCCCAAAATACTATGAATTTAACTTCTTTACCTTTGTGTTTATTGTCTATGTATTAATTCTGTACATATTTGTCCATGTACATGATACTTCCCTCAGAAGAATGTAAGCTCTAGGGGCAGCTAGGTAGCACAGTGGATAAAGCAGCAGCCCTGAATTCAGAAGGACCTGAGTTCAAATCTGACCTCAGACACTTGACACTTACTAGCCTTGTGACCCTGGGCAAGTCACTTAACTCTCATTGCCTCACAAAAACAAAAAACAAAAAAGAATGTAAGCTCCTTGAAGGCAGGGACTGTTCCATTTTTATCTTTATACACTCAGCAAATAACACAGTGCTCACAAAATAATAGGCACATAATGAATATCTGTTTTTTGTTTTGTTGTTGTTGTTGTTGTTGTTATTGTTTTTGTGGGACAATGAGGGTTAAGTGACTTGCCCAGGGTCACACAGCTGGTAAGTATCAAGTGTCTGAGGCTGGATTTGATCATATAAGATTAAAAAGACCTGTTTGATTATATAAATTGGAGGTTTTGACAAAGTAATATTAGTTAAAATTTGAAAGGAAACAGATGCAAAACAATTTCCACAGAATAAGTTCCTTATCCAAGCTATATAAAGAATTTATGCAAATAGTAGCAGCAAAGGTCATTCCCCAATAAAGAAATAATCAAAAGCTATGATCAGGGAGTTCTCAAAGAAGTATAAACTATCAACTATCATATGAAAAATTGTTTTAAATCACTAATGACAAGGAAAATGCAAAAATTTATAAAAACCTCTGATATGTTTGCTTCATACCCATCAGTTTGACAAAAATGACAAAAGAAAAAAATAGCAATTGTTGAAGGAGCCTTGGGAAGAAAGGAAAACTAATTCATGGTTGGTGGAAATGTTAATTAACAAACTATTATTAAGAATGACTAATTTTGCTAATTAATTAATTGCTTACTAATTAATTACTTAAGAATGAGCAATTCTTAAGTAATTAATTCACCACCAATAAACATCAATTAAGATAACTATTATGTTCCAGGCACAGTGCTGAAACCCAACAAAGACAGCAACCCTACACATCTTGAAATGATTGAGTGTTTCATAGCTTGTCATATACCTGGCTTAGGGAGGTTTATATCAAAAGAAGAGAAGACTTAAGATGATACATTAAAGCTGTCTATGAGTAGCTTTTTAGCTATTACCTAGAAGAGGAATTGGGTTTGTTCTGATTGAATTCAAAAAAAAAGAAATAGGCATAATTGATTGAAGATACATAGAGGTAAATTTCATCTTATATGAAAAGCTGCCTATTAATTACAACCGTTCTAAAGATGGATGAAATTGCCTGTAAGGTAGTGAGTTAACTATCATTATATGTATTTAGGTAGTTATAGGATAACTAATTTAAGAGGATGTTTTAGAGGGGTTTCATTTGGTCTTATACTCTTAGATTGAAATGGCCCTCCCGCAATGTGCATAGATAAAGGTTTTCTCAAACAGCTAGTAAGTATCCTAGCTGAGAATTACATCTATGTCCTTTGATTTCAAGCAGTGTTTCCCACCTACTATATCATTCTTGAACAAAATGAACTTTGCCATTCCTTCAAATTCAGAGAGTCTATAATTCACAGGTCATACATGTAAACTTGACAAACTAAAAATAAATCACATTTGCAGAGAAAGAGACAGACAGAAAACACACACAGCGAGAGCAAGAGGGAGAGTGAGCGAGAGCGAGAGAGAGAGAGAGAGCGAGAGAGAGATCACCTAATGAAATTAGGTGGCTTGGTTAAGACTGAAAGTAAATAGTATTCCCCCTCATTTGATCATGATGATGTTTACAATTGTAAATGTTTTTTTTAAATCATAATAAACATTTTTCTTCAAAGTTTTGTGTTCCAAATTCTATCCATTCTTTCCTCCCTCCCTTACATGATAAGCAATCAGATATAGTGTATACATGTGCAATTATGTAAAATATTACCATATTTATTATTTTGTATAAGAAAACAAAGGGAAAAAATGAAAGAAGGTGAAAAATATCATGATTCAGTCTATGTTCAATCAATAGCAGTTCTTTCTTTGAAGGTGTATAGTACGCTTTAACATTGGTCCTTTGGGATTGTCTTAGATCATTGTACTGCTGAAAATAGTCAAATAATTCACAATTCTTCATCAAACAATATTGCTGTCACTGTGCACAATGTTCTCCTGGTTCTGCTCACTTCACTATATATCAGTTCATAGAAATCTTTCCAGACCTTTCTGAAATTGTCCTGTTTGTTATTTTTATAGCACAATAATATTCCTTTACAATCATATACCACAGTTTACTTAGTCATTCCCCAGTTGATGGGCATTCCTTTGATTTCTAATTCTTAGCCATCAGAAAAGAGCTGCTATAAATATGTTTGTTCAAATAGGTTTTTTTCTCTTTTGGGGGAAGTTTTGGGATATAAACCTAGCAATGGTATTGATGGATCAAAGTGTATGTACAATTTTATAGCCCTTTCTGCATAGTTCCAAATTGCCCTCCAGAATGCTTGGATCTATTTACAACTCTATGAACAGTGGATTAGTATAACAGTTTCCCCACATCTCCTCCAACATCTAATATTTTCCTTTTTTGTTATAGTTTCCACTCTGATAGGTGTGCGGTGAGAACTCAGAGATTTTTAAAATTTTCATTTCTATGATTAATAGTGATTTAGAGAATTTTTTCATATGACTATAGATAGCTTTTATTACTTTGAAAACTGCTGTTTCATATTCTTTGACCATATATCAAATGGGGAATGACTTATTTTGTTATAGATTTGACTCAGTTGTCTATAAATTTGAGAAATTAAGCCTTTATCAGAGATACAATTCTTTCCCAGTTTTCTGCTTCCCTTGTAATCTTGATTACATTCATTTTGTTTGTGCAAAACCTTTTTAATTTTATATAATCAAAATTATATATTTTGCATTGTTTATTGCTCTCTATATGTTCTTTGGTCCTAAGTTCTGTCTTTGTCCATAAATCTGACAGATAAACTATTCCATGCTCTCTTAATTGGCTTATGGTATCACCCTTTATGTGTAAAACATATACCCATTTTGACCTTTTTTTTAGTATATAGTGTGAAATGTTGTTCTATTCCTAGTTTCTTCCATACTGTTTTCTAGTTTTCCCAGAAGTTTTTGTCAAGTAATAAGGTTTTGTTCCAAAAGCTTGGATCTTTGTGTTTATCACATTGTAATGATTGGAATGACGCCACCTGCTGGAGACTTACTGTAGGAAAGCTCCAACATGAGGAGAGAGCCTCTGAGGGCAGGACCATGAGTCTTTTCTTTGGCATCAGGAAGTGATGATTGCTTGTGGGAGGAAGAAGGGGGAGGCTGGCGCTCTAATACTCACTTTCCTGAGGACTCTGGTGGAGAAGGCAGTTAGAAATGCACTCTCCTTTTAATAGACAGAGGAATCTAGGCCTTTCTCTCTTTACAAAATTCTTATTCTTCTTAATAAATGCTTAAAAGTCTAACTCTTGCTAAAGCTTATAATTTATTGGCGACCACTCATTAGATATTTTAGACAGTATAGCTAGAATTTTAGCCCTTACAATATACTAGATTACTATAGTCATTTACTATAATGTAATTTGTAACTATTCTATTTCACTGATTCAACTTTCTATTTCTTAGACAATACCAGATTGTTTTGATAATTACTACTTTATGATACAGTTTGAGATCTGGTACTGCTAGACTACCTTCTTTCACATTTCTTTTTCATTGGTTTCCCTGATATCCTTGAGCTTTTGTTGTTCCAGATGAATTTTCTTACTATGTTTTCTAGATCTATAAACTATTTTTGATGGTTTGATTGGTATGGCACTAAATAAATAAATTAACTTAGGTAGGATTGTCATTTTTATTATATTGACTTGGCCTACCCTTGAGCAATGAATATTTTTCCAATTGTTTAGATATGAGTTTATTTGTGTGAAATATTTGTATGAATTTATACATATAGTTCCTGGTTTTCTTGGCAGGTAGACTCCCAAGTATTTTCTATTGTCTACACTTAATTGTAAATGATTTAAAATCACTTCAAATGGACAAAATGCAATATTAGAGTGGTGGAGAATCTTTGATTCACTCCAACAAAAAATACCAAATACTTCCTATGTGCAAAGTGCAGAAGTAGGTATAAAGATGAATTCTGGATTAAACCATATAATAAAATGAAAACTATGGTAGTATAAAAACCTCTGATTTTTGGTCCTATTGAATTGTTTCCTACTTCATCCTTTTCTATAGCATCATCTTTTGCAAATTGTTTTTCTTGGATCTTCTAAGCCTGGAATCTTCTATGCTAGACATTTCAGAAGCAGTTACATACTAGCCAATTCCAGCTACCTCTCCCTGTGATATCAGATATGAAAAATGAATCTAGAGGGGCAGCTAGGTGGCACAGTTGATAGAGCACCAGCCCTGGAGTCAAGAGTACCTGAGTTCAAATCCGGCCTCAGACGTTTGACATTTACTAGCTGTGTGACCCTGGGCAAGTCACTTAACCCCCTTTGCCCCACAAAAAAAAAGAATCTGACAGTCTTCCTACAAGACCCATATTTGTCTTACTTAATAAGGGTTTCCCCTTAGCTGGCCAACTCTCCATGCATTAAGAACCACAGTTTATTCATCCAGAGTCTAGTCTTTTACATTTTGGTTCCTGTCAGAGGTTTGGGGAGTTGTGCTGACCTGGTGGAGGAGACAGAAACTGTGAAATCTATCCTGATCAGAAGGAATTGCTAGAGCTAGGAAAGCTAAGACTAAACAGAAACCTCTCTATGGGACTGTTACTGAATTTCCTTCTGTGGTCTGGACACCACTATGCTTCCAGGACAGTTGTATCCACTTTGTTCATATCGACATTTTGTTGCCCCTTCTTCCCACCCTATAATCTGCCCGGGGTGGGTCCCATTAAACCTTCTATTGTATAAATTAAACTCAACAAATAGAGGTCGCTTGATTTCAACATCGCTAATTAGTCTGACTGTTTTGTATGTAACTTGTGAAAGTCTTTAAAGTTCCATGAAGACTGCAGTGGACAAGAACCTAAACCAAAGAAGGAAGACTATATTTTAAACAATTTAATGATATTACTTTGAAATTGAGCCACAGGTAGGAAATGTAAACTAAAAAACCATAATTGTATTTGCCTTATCTATTTGTTTTTGTTGTTCTTATTTTTCTGTTGTTCTTGAAGAGGACCAGTGACATCAGAAGGTGATGTCTTGACTTGCAAGTGAATAGGATTTAAGTGAGATAGGGATGTGTAAAGTCACCAGCTGCACTCTCTCCTCTGGAGCCATCTGGGTATAGTTGCAAGATAGATATCAGAATGGCTGAAGATAGCCCTGTATGGAGTGGGAGACTTTGATCTATTAAAGCAAACAACATCAATCTCTTAGTTAACAATAAAATAAAATAAATCTGTATAAGGCATTTACTCTTATATGAGGAACCCAATAACATCCTTCCCATAGAATTATATACATAGGAAAATGTTAATTCTAAAAGAAATTATTTCTTATTCTTCTAATTCTTCTTTAAAAAGCTAGGAGAGAAAAAAAATCTCACTTTGAATCTCAATGATAAAATGAAGATAACTTGTCTATTACTTATGTAATTCTAGTTCATAGGTGTATAGAATTTATTAGTTCCATCTATGGAACAGAGAGTTTCCTCTTGGTAAACCCATATAAATAATTCTTCACTGCTCACTGATTTATAAAAGCTAATCCCTGAAATGAGAGTATGATTAGCCTCTGTAAGTATTGCTTTATTCAGTCATGGTTGCTATAAGAGAATGAGAAACCTAAACATAATTTATAGTGGTTGCCAATGATGATAAAAACAAAATCTGCAGTGCAGGTGGAAATGAGCCATAGTATCCATTGCTGGAAAGTGGTACACTACAAATGGTTAGTCCAACTGGGGAGATGATATGTGATATTATGAACTTTATTCTTTCCCAAGCTTTGAGAACACTGAAATTAATCACATTGGAGAAAATAGCACCACTTGAACTTTACAGTAGCATTAAGAGGAACAATTCCAAAAGACACACAATATCCAGACTGTGACTACGACTTCAAATCCTTTTCAGAACTTCATAGGGAAAGATTAAGTCTGATTCTATTGGTCAATAGAGTTACAAGTTTTTCAAAGAAGAATCATGTCTTTTCCCAGAATACTTGAGCTTCTTTAGCAATGAAAGTTTCACTAGGTGTCTACCTGATAAACTGATAATATTTGCTTACCTCTAAAATGATAATTCAGTGGATTAGCTCATCTTCTCTGTACATGATTTCATGTTTCCCACTACATGATTGAAAATGTTTGCCTACTAATAATTATTGCCCCTGGGTTTTTTACCTCTGATCTATTTGGACTGAGGTTTAATCAAGGTGCTCTTTGTTTATTGTTACTATAGTTGTTATTGTTATTATAATTTCCCAATGCCAGCTTTCTTTTCCCCAGCTAGTGCAAAATATGGGTGGTATAATGGAAAGAGTTTTGGCTTCAAAGGCAAAGGGCCTATGTTCCAATGCTGCCTCTTATTCTTATTACTTATGTGACAGTCCTCATTCTACTATTTAACAGATTAGGCTGTTGTAGAGATGGTACTTTAAAGTACTTGTTGTTCAACATCTTTCATTTTCAAAGAGGACCAATAACTTTAAAGTATATTAATGTGCAATATTATGATATCCCCACCTACCCCATCTATTACATCTTTAAATTTCAAGCTGACCTACCTAAAGCACTCTCCCCAATCTCAATCTGTGGGTGCTTCTTTCAGTCATGTGGTATAAGTATTATTATAATCCCTATTTAACACATGAGGAAACTAAAACTGAGAGAATAAGAGATTTGATCAATTTAATGAAAATTTATTATGTGCTTACTGTTTTGTAGCTACTGCACTAGCTGGTGAGGGTCAAAAAATAAAAATGAAATAATCTCTGCCTTCCAGAGTATATACACTAATTGTAGAAAAACAATATATACACAGATAATTACAAAACATGCAAAATTAAGACAAAGTGATTGGGGGGACATCCTTCTGATCTACCTCATCAGACAGTACTCAGGGGCTAGACTTTGGGGCTAGTAGCAAAACATACTTCTAGAACATGCTTATTTTTTCAGAGCTTTTTTCTTAGAACAACTCTGTGAGCTAGGTCATGTAAGTCTTACTCTCTCCACTTTAGAAGCTGGAAATTGAAGGATAGAGAAAAATGAAGTTCACAGAAGTTAAATTACCTGCCCATAACATACAGTTAGCAAGTATCTAAACCCTGATTTAAAGTCAGTTTTCCTGACTCCAAGTAGAGCTCTTTATCCAACAGTCAGTTATTCAACACACATTTAATTAAGCACCTACTAAGTGTGCTAATTGCTGAGGGAAATAAAGGTCCTTACTCTTTGTTTTTGTTTCTTGGCAGGGCAATGAAGGTTAAGTGACTTGGACAGGGTCACACAGCTAGTAAGTGTCAAGTGTCTGAGGCCGGATTTGAATTCAGGTCCTCCTGAATCCAGGGGTGGTGCTTTATCCATTGCACCACCTAGCTATCTTAAAAGGTCCTTACTCTTAAGGAGCTCACAATTTAATGAGGAAGGCAACATGCAAACAACTATTTACAAACAAGATATGGTACTGGATAAATTAAAGGTGTTCAGCAGAGAGAAGGCACTAGCAAGTAGAGGGATGAAGAAAGGCTTCTTGAAGGATGTGGGATTTAACCTGAGACCTGCAAGCAGCCAGGGAAGTCCGAGATAGAGATGAAGAGCAAATTCTAGGCCAGAGGGGCAACTAGTAAAAATGCCCAGAGTGCGGAGATGGTGTTTCTTATGTGAGAAAAAGCAAGGATGACAGTGTCACCTGCTCACAGAATACGTGGAGATGTGTGAGTTATAAGAAAACTGGAATGGTAGCAGGTGATCAATTTGTGAAGGGCTTTGAATGTCAAACAGCATTTTGGTGTTGATATTGGAGGTGATAGGGGACCACTGGAAATTACTAATGAAATGCTGTTCCATGGTATTGTTTTTTATCTTTTATTTTTAAAGAGTACCAATGACAACATTGGTGATGTCTTGACTTACAAGTGAATTGGATTTAAGTGAGGCAGAGCTGTACAAAGTCATCAGCCTCATTCTTTTCCATGGTGTAGTAGGAAGAGCACTGGTTTTGAAATCAGGAGCCTTTGGTTTAAGTACCAGCTCTAACACCCAGGAGTCTATTGTCCCTTGGCAAGAGGCTTCCTTTCTCTGATCCTATTTTTTCATCTGCAAAATGGAAATAACAACTTCACTCCCCACCCCACAGAATCCTTGTGAAATATTTGCTTGCTGCATCTTAAAATTCCCAAAATAACAATAACAAAAAAGGAAAGTGTCACTAACAAGAGCTTCAGTTGATAAAGCTGGGGTCAGGCAGATTATCTGTAGCTACTAAGTAAGAGAGTCATAATTCTAATATCTATCCTATCTCTAAGTATCCCACTGCTTCCAAGCTATCCATGGATTTGCTTTATAATTTCATATCAAGACCCTACCTGGCTTCTTTTCGAAAGCTTTTCATTTGATGGATAGGTGGTGATGAGGAATGGGGGATAGGGAAGGTAATTGAGAGAAGGGTGATGGAGGTCTTTCTATACTTCAAATATGGAGAAGGGTTTGAATATCAGCATTATTATTCCAGGTTTCTGTCTTTGTAGATTTGCGATCATTTTAGTGGTTCCCTAATAGTTTTCCTGCAGACTGCTAGACATAAATGAATATTTATGTAAAGTGATGACTTTCCCTACATTTCCTTATTCTTTAAAGTTAGCATTCCATTTTTTGGCCTATTAAATTTTGGCGAGTATTTGATATTTCATGATTTATGCATTTTATGACAGGTTTCTACATCAAGATTAATCAAGGTCTTCACTGTGCTTTTGCATGAATGTGCTCACATCTCCCATTCCAGCTATTTGCTTCTATGTTAGCTTCATTCCTGCTGCTGAATGTTTCTTCCTCATTACTTATTGCTGCCATAGTCTCTACTGTGGTTTAGTTCTGCTCTATTGCCTTTGGTTTAGCATCTGGAGACAAATGTGAAGATTTTTAGACAAACTCTCAGCTATTTAAAAATCTATGTTCTTAAGTATTGTTACCTTTCATTAATCAAAATTAATTTTTTTCCTGTACTTTACATATTTACCTTACCTTGTCTTTTCACAGAATTGAAAAAAAATGAGTTAAATGGAATATCTAATTGATAGTATGAAATACTCTTAAATATAATTTGTAGGAGAATTGTCCACATTTTTCAAGATATCCAGTTCAAATTGGGAACATTAAATATCTTAAACTCTTGTTATCTACATGAATAGATATATCAAACATCTATATTTTCAGAGAGTTACAGTGGAAAGAGCATGTGAAGACCTAAGATTTCATCTCAACTCTGCTATTTACTGCTTGTTACCTTGCTTTCCTCAGCTGTAAAATGAAGCCATACTAAATGGTCTCTGAGGTCTTTTCTAGTTGTAAAGCCTATGAGTCTCAGTTAAAAGCACCTAGACTACATAAGTAGACACGGCATATAATTTGATCTCTCTCTGTAGACACTTAACCTCTAACCTAATTAATTATAGCTTTCTTATCCTCTCAACTTCTATTTAGATTCCATGCAGAGAAAATCCAAACACTTAGACAGAGCAGTTTAATCCCAGGGTGGTGAAGATTATAGAGGCAGAGAGGCAGGATCAGAAATCAGATTGTTTCCTACATCCTTTTGTAAGGTTTATCACTGAGTGGCTTCATTATTTTATTTGAAAAACCTAGAGAAGATATTCCTATTTAATATATTTTTTATTTATTTTATTAAATGTTCCCCAGTTACATGTAAACATTTTTAACATTCATTTTTTGGAGGGGGGAGGAGGGTGAAGCAATCAGGGTTAAGTGACTTGCCTAGGGTCACACAGCTAGTAAATGTCAAATTTCTGAGGCTGGATTTGAACTCAGGTCCTCCTAACTCCAGAGACAGTACTTTATCCACTGTGGCCCTTAGTTGCCCCTTAATATTCATTTCTTTAAAAAAATTGAGTTCCAAATTCTCTCCCTTCTTCCCACATTTTCCCTACCCATTGAGAAGTCAAGTAATATATTTATTATATGTGAAGTTATGCAAAACATACTTACATATAAGCCATATTGTAAAGAAAATACATACAAAAAGCAAGAAAAATAAAATAAAACTGTATGCTTCAATATGTACTTAGAGTTAATCAGTTTTTTCTCTGGAGGTGGATAGCATTTTTCATCATGTGTCCTTTCTATTGTCTTGGATTATTGTCTTGATCAGAGTAGCTAAGTCTTTCACAATTGATCATCTTTACAATATTGCTGCTACTGTGTATAATGTTCACCTGGTTCTTCTCATTTCACATTTAGAGAAGATATATATATATATATATATATATATATATATATATATATATATATATATATATATATATATATTGGTGAGGCAATTGGAGTTAAGTGACTTGCCCAGGGTCACACAGCTAGTGAGTATTAAGTGTCTGAGGCCAGATTTGAACTCAGGTACTCCTGAATCCAGCGCCAGTGCTCTTTCTACTGCGCCACCTAGCTGCCCCTAGAGAAGATATTTTTAATGTTTTCTTATGTTATGGACATATTTGGAAGTCTGGTAAAGCTGATGTAAAATGACACGGTAAAATATTAAATTGAAATATCATCAAAATATTAGAAAGAAACATTCCTGGACCCTTGGTTAAGAACTATTGTTGAAAAAGCACATCAGAAATGAGTTCCATGCTTTATGATTTCAGCTATTTGGAGATTTGGATAATCAGAAGCACTGGATTTTATAGATAGAAAAGACTTACTCCAACATATCCAATAACATGCCATCAAACTTCTGCCTGTAGGTCTCCAATGAAGAGAAATTTACTATGTCCCTTAGGCAGTCCATTCTACTTTACCTCTGGTTGCTAGGAAGTTTGGTTTTTCCTGACATTGAGCCTACTTTTTTTTTCCAGTTTCTAACCATTGTTCATGTGTATCACCTCTAAGATCAAAAAAGGTCAACTTACTTTTGTACTTGAAAAATAGAATTATATGTAAACATGGAAGGAATACTGAGAGTGGGAGGAGAGGGGATAAAACACTTATTAAGTGCTTACTATGGACCAGACAGTGCTAAGACTTAAGCAATATTATCTCTAAATCCTTACAACAACCCTATGAGGTAGATGTTATTATTATGTTCATTTTACAGTTGAGGAAACAGACAGATAGAAGGTAAATGACTTGCTCAGTGTCACATAAATAGTATTTGAATCCAGATTTGAATTTAGGTTTTCATGACTTCAGGCTCAACATGTCAGTCGATGTTTATTTTCATCTAAACTAGTCAAATATGGATAAACACAAATACATGCAAAGAGTTTAGTGTAGAAATACACTTAAATCTATAGGGGAACAAATAGAAACAAGGAAAGGAGAATGGGAACATAAGAGAGGGATAGTATAATTAAGATCAGTCATGAGAAAAACAAACAATAAGTTTGGAAAGAGGACAGTAGCAAAAACTGTTGGAAAGAAAAAAAAGAAAAGGAAAGGTAATAACTTGAAAAAATAAGGAGAGAGTAGTAAAAGAAGAAAATATATAATACAATAGAATGGAGGGAAATAAAAAATTGACTATCATAACTATAAATTTGAATGTTATATACTAACCCACAAAATGGAAGAGGCTAGCAAAATGGATAAGAAAGCAAAATTCACCAGTGTGTTATATAATAAATACATTTGGAACATAAAAAGTCACACAACTTATAAAAAAGGGTTGCAGCAAAATCTATTATTCCTTAACTATACACGCATGCACATGCACACACAAGTAGCAATTATTTCAGACAAGGCAACATCAAAAATAGACTTAAAGAGATAAAGTGGAAAACTATATTTTCCTGAAAGGCATTATAGAGAAAAATAGATTTCAAAGTTTAACACACATTCAAAGTTATAATTTCTTTGTTTTGTTTGTTTTGCAGGGCAATGACGGTTAAGTGACTTGCTCAGGGTCACACAGCTAGTAAGTGTCACGTGTCTGAGGTCAAATTTGAACTCAGGTCCTCATGAATCCAGGGCCAATGCTTTATCAACTGAGCCACCTAGCTGCCTGTCAAAGTTATAAGTTCTAAGAAGAAATATATGAATCAGATTGAGAAATAAATATGAAAACTATAACAATTGGGGGGGACACAATTTACCCCACTATCCTTAGATAAATCTAACCAAAAAGTAAATGAGAATTTAAGAACCTAAATATCATTTATTCATATTTAATTACTTTCATTAGCAAAAAAGAAAAAGAACAAATCAAGGATTGGAAAAGCTAGCAACATTGTAGAAAATCGACAAATTTTAAAACCACAACTAAACAACAAAATAGAAATCCTGAAAAAATAAATAATAGAGCAGTACAAAAGAAAACCAATAAAATAGCCCGTTAGCTAAGTTGATTAAAAGTAAGAGGAAAACTAAATTGTCAACATGAAAAAAAATGAAGAAAGAGACTTAACAACAAGATAATAAGAAACTAAAGATTTTATCAGAGACTATTTTGCCCACCTATTACGTGCCACTAAATTCAACGACCCAAATGAAATAAATGAAT